>NC_088714.1:27498147-27824412 GCF_963576615.1 Watersipora subatra
TGGTATCTTCTATCACTGAATTTATCTACCTATAAACAGTAGCTGAATTTGTGATCACTTGCACATTTGTCATTTTCCACTTTAGCGCTAGATTGATTCCTTTCAATGCAGTTTCTAGCTCGGCAACACTTATATGAGCTCCATCACCCTTTTTACTTAGCCACATTGCATCCTCAACAGTGTAACCATCTACCTCTAGAGACACTCCGAGAGCCAAGTTGCTGGCGTCACACCAAACAGTACACTGAGAGGTTTTCTTGACATCCCACTTGCCTCTCACTGGGTCTTGCTCTTGTACTCTTTGAAATATTTCATCCAACAAAGATTTCACAGAACTAGGAACTGTTTCAGACCAGTCTATGTCATTGGTCAATCTCTTTACATAGCTACACGCAACTCTTAACCATCCAGCAACTGGTTAATGTCCAACTAGTTTTCCACAAAAAAGGTCTCTTTTCGTAACCTTTTTTGAAACTACAGGCAAATCACCATCTCGCTTCCAGTTGTACTGATCATCTTCTGCATTGCTTACTCTAAGACCCAACACATGAGTATCTGATATTGTCAATGGGTCTTTCGCCACAAGTCCAAACCTTAGTAAGTGAGCTCTAACAAATCAGCTTGAACCACCTCCTCGTTTACCCAAATGTCATCAATGTAGTGATCAGTTCCATTGAAAATCTGTTCATCCAATGATAGCACTTTATCTATGATCTTGGACATTATCTTGGTAGCAACATTCAAACCAAATCCCATGTGTGTCATTACATACGTTTTACCTCTGTACCTCACTGCCTGGAATTTTTTCAGACTGGGCTCTATATGAACTTGTAGATAAGCCTTCTTCAAATCTAACAGACATGCTTTGCTTCCTCCTAACCCCCAATTTCGAAGTTTTTCTTGACAGATTGCAGTCTCAACACCTGGATTATTGTGAATATAGTTGTTGAGCTCACGGTAATCCATAACTGGGCGAATCTTATTGGGCTTGTTTGGTTGTTTTGCAGCCATCAATGGAATTATCCCCTCTACATGACCATGGACTGTGCTATCATATAACTCCAGCCATTCATCATCTATCCAGCGTTGCACTTCTTCATCAAACTCTTTTCCATCATCATCATTTGTCTTGTATTCAGAGCAATGATTTTGTAGAATCGGTTCATCATCTTTCCATTTCTATTTGACAAACCATGCACTACCATCAAACCATGCTATGAAATCTTTATCATCAATCTCTAAACTACTCTGGTGTCTTGTGCCAACACTTATCACTGGCACCTCACCACCAAACTTAACACCATTGTGAACATCAACATTAACTCCACCGAGTTTAACAATAGCATCCATTCCCAATATCACTTGTGCTCCACCTACTAGTGCTGGCGCAATCAAGCACTGCAGAGGAAGCTCTTAATTTTCTGTAACATTGACTTCTAAAACAGTTTCACCCTTACACCCTTAGTTTTACCGTTTAACATGCTGACAATTCGAACAGGACCACTAGGTCTTTTAACCAATTTAACACAAAAATCATCTAAAACCACAGTCTGTTCGCAACCAGTATCTACAAGAGCTCTTCCCGATACTTTGTTTACATATATATCAATAAATGGTAACACCTCTTTATTCAGTGACTTGTAGCGGGGAGAGTATCCGGTGCAGACACTCCCCCATTCTGGTTTCCCTTAGGGCAATTCCTAGCTATGTGATTGCCAAGCTCTTGACAGTTGTAACACTTTATTAGCCTTTTTGCACCCTTTACAACCTTGGATGGACACTGGTGGGCTCCATGACCTCTGTCATTACAAATTGAACAAATCTGTCCAGCAGGTTTTGAGCCTACATACCCCATTGCACAGACTCCTTGTGCTCCATCATTGCTTGACATAATCATTCTTGTTCTCGTGGCCAACTCCGACAACGAAAGTTTTTCAACTGCAGAAATTGATTTTATCTGGATTAGCTACATCAATTGGTAACCCAGCCACAAAAGCACACTTCAACAAGGGTTCTGGTACTGTTTGGCCAATCAGAGCTATTAGCCTACGTAAATATGTCAGGTAAACATCAACAGTTTCTCCTTCTTTGTATATCCTTCTTTGTAGTTGTCCATATGCGCAAAAGTTATTTACTTTAAAAGCAGTCATTAGCTCCTGTTTAATCAGTGCATAATCCTTTTTAGTGTCGTCTGACAGTTGTTTATAAATGGCGAATGCCGGTCCAGACAAAAAGAGTGGCACAAAAGATTTCAACTCCGTAATATTCTGCAGCTCAGCTACAAGCTCTAACTTGTCACACCACTCAGAAAAGTCACCACTCTTCTCTACGTCTTCATAGGTTTTAATCTAGTCTAAAAGTTTTACTGCCATTATTGTCACAGGTTTGCCGAAATAGCTTGTGGTATGTTTATCAAACACTCAGTAAGCAACAGATCACTGGTACTTTCATTCAAATTCAAAACGCAACTGAATAGTCCAAGTACATAGTCCAACACAAAGTCATTGCATCAAGCATGACGTAATGTAAGCATTGCAATAGGCTGTACATTCTACATAGGCAATAGGCAATACATTCTACATGGCTCTCATACACAACTGTAATTATTGCAAGGAAGGTGACTGGTGAATGAGTGTGGTTCTTTATTACACGAGCTTACGCTTTTCTTAATGATTCGTAACTCTTCGTAATTCTCAGTCCTTAGTTTTGTCGTCTGTATCACTTGCTTTGTGCTTTATGTTCTCCCCTTTAACACTGGAGCACCTTTGCTTATATAGCAAGAGCTAAATGTTAATCTACAGGCTTTCTACGGAAGCTGGCTTTTAACTTATAGGGCTAATCTGAGAATAGCTGAACACTTATAATAATTAAAGCAGCTCAGTTTAATAAATCCATCACAGTTATTTGCTAGCCATCATGTAAAGTTCTTAAAACAAGAGGCATAAGTTGAGATACTATCTAAAAAATCTCAAAGTCTGTTTGTGTATCTTTCTGTAGTCCAGTATGTCCAGCTATAGCTATTAAAATGTTGGATTGAAGAATCCGTATTCTCAGAACCTCCCATTCGCCATGCAAATGCCTTACCATTTTAGCTACACGAGATTGCTGGATTCTTTGGGCGATATATTCATGTACTAGCTGTGCCTCCCGGCATGTCTGGGTATTAAAAATCAGCTTCTAAACAATGAGAAGTGATAAAAGTTGCCTACCACTTGCTATTAGCCTGGCACATTGCCAATGAAAAATGGTATTAAAAATCAGCTTATAAACAAGAAGTGATGAGAGTTGCCTACCACTTGCTCACTTGTTCACCTACCACTATTAGCCTGGCATATTGCCAATGGAAAATTCTAGTAAGCTAGTTAATAAGCTCCAGGCTTTTAATGACAGTAAGCCATAACATTGCCCAAGCATTGTCCAGATACGCTACTCTAACAATAGCTATAGTTGGAGGGACACACATACTTTCACATTTATATGTATAGATAGATGTCACTATCTGGGTAAAAATGCACTACCGCTCTTTGTTACGGCGCAATGACATACTATGTATTAGTAAGAGTCGTAAATAACTAGCTTACCTAAATGTTGACTCGCAACAAAACTCGCATTACAGTTGTTTGGTATCAAAAGATTCACTATGTCTTACTCTGCTGTGTTGTATGTGCAAAATATGTGGAAATGTTAAAATAAGCTCTTGATAGCTAAAAAACGAACAGTTAATCACAGCCATCACGAAAACCCATAGATGGAAATTCCTTTCCAAAACAGCTCAAATGGGATGTAGTTGAATACCATGGCTTCTGTTTACACTGTCAGGCAACCTCATTTGTCGTAATATTTTCACAAATATACTTCACGCATTCAATAAAACCATGTCTATTGTCCTTACGCATCTATCTCATCATCAATGTAATGCTGTCACTTTGAGTACCAATATCTCAAAACCTACCATAAAAACTCAGGTAATTTTTAACCTCAGCTCAAGGTAGTGCATATCATCCTCTGATGAAAGTAATGAGCCTGTTGGTCACCTGTAATAGTCCAAAAATGCTCCAGAAGTTGTTTGCGCCATTTGGCAGGATGTATGGATCACATGATCAGATTACGACTAGATGATTAGACCAGGCTGAAATGAAACTTCAGTAGTGAGCATCTATATTTGATACGGCTTTCCGGTAGAACTCGAAGTGTTTGTCATAAACTAGTGCTATGAAACGTTTTATATTGACCCCTTTATTGGCCTTTCATTTCACAAGATAACATCACGTGTCAAAACAATAACCACAATGTTTGAGTACCTCATCGAACTAAAGAGATGCCAAACTACGGCGATTTTGTGATGGCTGCGATTAACTGTTCGTTTTTGATCTTTTAGGAGCTTGTAATCACATTTCCACATACAGTCAAACATGGATAACTCGAACTTCACGGGACCGAGCGAAAGTGTTCGAATTATCAGAGCGTTCAAGTTATCAGAGCACTGTCACAAGTCCATGTATTTACTTATTTATTAATAGATACATGTACATATACAAGCTATAATATAAATCAAAAGCACAAATGGCTTGTTTCAAATTAAATGCTTCTAATGTAAAGTTTAAAACGTTTTTATCAAAAAGTATAGAGATTTTTCTATCACTTGATATTGGTTTGTTGTTTGAGGTGATGTTATTGCCAGGACGTTTTTTAGATTGACATTGGCAAAACTTGATCGTTGTTGAAATGCTCAAAAGAAAAGACATCTTTTTCTTTTGAGCGTTTTACCCATGATCAATTTTGCCGATTTTTCTTGAAGTTTATGCAAAGATTACCTCACTTTACCTGGGATTCGTTAAGAGCAACACTCCGAGGCAGTTCAATTAGAAGTTTTATGAGGTTTTACGGTACATTGTATATCACTCACGCTTTTTGAATGGATGCTTATTGAATGTACACACGTATTCTGTGTTTAGGTCAAACGATGAATAGTTTTTTTTAGCTAAGACAACGTATACGTTTAATTACAACAATTTTTAAGACGTTTTAAACATTCAACATTCCGACGTTGATTCAACATGGAATCAACGTCGAAAAACTATTCATCATTTGTCCTAAACACCGAATACATTTACGTTCAATAAGTATCCATTCAAAAAGCGGGAGTGCTAGAGTGATATACAATGTACCGTAAAACCTCGTAAAACTTCTAATTGAACTGCCTCGGAGTGTTGCTCTTAACGAATACCCTTTCCTTACTTTTGAAGGGCGATCGCTAAGCGGATGTTTGGTATAAATCAAATTTCACCAAACCTTTAGAAAAGTCGTTGACAAAAATATTTTGCCGATGGTGGTAATAACGACGCTTATGAATTACGAAAAGTTGAGGTTTACCTCTATGGTTTGGAATAAAGTTATTTTCTAAAGCGATAACAACCGTTTCGGTAGTCGTTGGGCAAAAAACAGTTCGAGTTAATAGTGTCGAGTTCGAGTTATCTATAGCAATTTATCATTGCGTGGGAACAGACCAAAGAAACCGTTCGAGTTAACCATGTGTTCGAGCTATCTGTGGGCGAGTTATCCGTGTTTGACTGTATTTTGCACCTAAAACGCAGCAGAGTAAGACATAGTGAATTTTTTTATACCAAATAGCTGTAATGCGAATTTTGTTGCAAGCAAACCTTTAAATTGGCCATTGGCAATGTGCTATGCTAATGGCAAGTGGCATTGCTAATGGCAAGTGGCATTGCTAATGGCAAGTGGCATTGCTAATGGCAAGCGGCATTGCTAATGGCAAGCTTTATCAGTGTGGCATTGCTATCACTGTTTATAAGCTGACTTTTAATACCCGCGCAACGCCAGGATTTCTGCTAGTACATATATGAATCTCAGTATTTGTTTTTTTTACATCCTGTGTCCAGTTACAGTAATTAAAATCTAGCAATGAGAAATCCGCACAGGATTTGATCTCAGGTCTTCTAGATCTAGACACTGCGAATCTAACCATTAAACAAAGAATCCACTGGATCAGAATGGGCATATAATCATTACATTGGTTAAGATATTCATGCTGAAGGCGTTTGCTAACTAGCACTGTTGACTTTTATGCGTAACATATACTGTAATGATTGTTGATCTGATCCAAAACTGCTGTATTGTTTTAGTAAAGATTTAAGCTTTCCAAGTAAATTACTCAAATTAATTAGGTAATTGTTCTATTACCCAGGCATTCGGCTAGTATATATACATGCACACATGCACATGTCTATCTATATTGAAACTGCTAGTAGCTAACCAAGATAAGTGTGTGTGTGTGTTTTATTTCACCTTTAAAGATTACACAATTGAATTAATACTCGAGACAAAATATAATTAACCAATGCGTGAAAAAATAACAATAAGTAAGAAATGATGATGGGGCCCATTGCGAAATGGCAAAGCCAGAAAGTACTCTATCTAATTCGCTACTAATTTATACAGCTACATGCTATGTTGAGCACTGTAGTTTTATTTCTACTCATGATAAATTTAAATATATATATACTAGTTGAATGTCCGGCGTTGCACGATGTTACAAGTATTTGCACAAAAAATTTATTTTTATTTAACGTGTATGACATTTACCATTCTAACTTTCAAACTTCATATTATGAGAAAAGTGTTTTTGTGCTGTTCAAATAAATTAAAAGAACAAATAAACAATGAGTGCGTGGAAGTGGAAGTGTGTGTACAAAAAAGACTACGGTTGCAGCAAAAGCTCGGTGTATTCAAAGTTTTGATGGACAATACTGGTTCTTCCTGATACTGGTACAAATGTAAAAATGATATATCGGACTTTCTTTGTCTGATACTTTGTCTGACTGAACGTAGAGAGAATGTAGAAGCAATTCCTACTCCAGATAATACAATTGTCCACTTACAAAGCATTTCGCTTTTAAATCGAAACCGGAAGTATGAGTGTAACGACACATTTAAAATTGAAACGGCACATTTGAATATTACTAATTAAAAAATTAGGTGATGGTAAAAAATTGCCTTTTAAAAAAGCAAAAGCTACAAAAAACACAAGGAAATATTTATTAATAATAAAAAGTGAACATTTGGCATGTGCAATTGAAAAAATGATATAGGCCTACAGTATATGGTAAGATGATCAAAAATGATAAGAATGGCTTAGCTTTGTGGTTACACGCGTTTGTTTGTAGAGTTGTGATTTGAATGTCACGGGTTCAAATGTCACGGGTTCAAATGAGTTCAAATCCACTACCATGTGATTTTTCGTTGCTAAAACTTTACTGCTGTAACTGGGCAGACGAACAACAGACAAATACTCATTGAGATTTATATATATATAGATGTATAAATCTATAGATGTATACATAAATGTTTATAGTTTTAGTCAGAAATTGTCTAATTTTATACATGTATATATGTTACTATATATCGTAAAACCTGTATTTAAACGCCACCAAAATTAAAATAGACATCGGATAAAACTGTAGGCTCTAGACCAGGGGTGTCAAACTCATTTTCACCGAGGGCCACATCAGCTTAAAGAATAGAAAAAGCATAATATTATTATGCTTTATTAGTTATCTTGAGGTGTTGACTGATGTTCTAAAAAAAGAATCAAGGAGATTGACCCACTAGAAGCTGAGATATAGACAGCCAAACACAGGTCTACCTAATAAAGAATCAGAGGAAAACCCTTCGAAAATCCCGAAAACTGTGACGTATAAAATCGACTTAATAGTCATGTGCCGGAGTTGCGCACCCTTACCGCCGTTATGTATAATGATTGTTTTGGCTACGAGATGTGAAACGCTTCTCGCGATAGTAAATAATTTACATACTAGCTCTGGTTTCTCAGGAAAATCATCCAAACATCGTGTGGTAAAGGAATTTGCCCACAACTCCTCGCCATGATTTTTTAAAGCAGAAGAGCGGATTTTGACTATTGTGCTTCAAATTTTAACTCGATCTCCACGGATATGCTCCGAAGATCATATGTTCAACGAACGGCGCGTGTATAGTCTATATGCGATATCCGCGAGTTGCAGTTTGTTTACAATAAGAAATAGGAATGGGACTTTTTGTTCCTTCATCATTTTTCTACTGTGTATCTACTGCAGCATTCTTCTACTGTGTATCTACTGCAGCATTCTTCTACTGTGTATCTACTGCAGCATTCAGTTGATTTTCATGATTATCGTCACTATTAACAGACTGGAAGTTCACTGCAGCCATAATCTTAAAAAGACTAACTTGACTGTGCTGCTCTTGCTATAAGAAAAGAAAACGATAACTTTTGCTTTGATTTTTCTATTGATCTATTATCTTATCTATGATTATTTTTTATGATTTATTTAATATTCATAATGCATATTATACAAAATAATAATATAACTGCGTATAGAATAAATGATGTAACTAATATAATTTGTAGAAAATTCCAAATGATAACCGAGATTGATGAATGATTTAATTGATTCTATTTATTAGCTATAGTTAAAAAATCTGAACAACGCTAAAGATCAGTCTGAATAGGGAAGCTAAGTAGAAGAACAACAAAACTGAGCAGAACTAGCTAGATAGCGAAATGTTGCGAAATAATAGATGCGTGTAATTATTTTATGCTAAAACTAATCTACACGTCAGAGGGACTGGTTCGGAATTCTAGGAACGATGATTGTTAGGCCCAATTTGATTGTTCTATACTTTCAGGGATTAAACCAATTAAAACGCCGTGATTGTTATAGGAGAGCGCATTAGTTGGCTTAATTGACCAATGGCACACAAGTCGATTTCATACGTCATATATTGATGATTACCAAAACAGTTTTGTTTTTTGGTAGACCTGTGTTTGGCTGGCTATATCTCAGCTTCTGGTTGGTCAATCTCCTTGATTCTTTTTTTAGAACATCAGTCAACACCTCAAGATGAATAATAAAGCATAATAATATTATGCTTTCTCTATTCTTTAATGACTGTCCTCAAAGGGCCAGATGTAACTTATAAATGTAACGACATGTAATCAAATAATGTAAAATAACTTAAACTAGTCTTTAATATTATATAACTCTGACTTTATTACTTACAGTTGCAAACAGAACAGTGGCACAGCAAAACATGCAGAACACTTGTTTTCGAAAAAAATCAGAAAAATTACACAATACCCATTAACATGGGCATACTTTCTGTAAAATCAAAAATTGTGAGCTGCTAAAAACATGAATTTGTTTGCCTACACACATTAAACCTGAAAACACTAAATAATTGCAACAACAGCAACACAAACTCAATATGTAAGCAGCAAAAAATCAAAAAATTATTTGCTATGTGCTGAAACAAAGTTAGACTTGCACCAAAGAAATTGCAAAATATACCGTGTTTAACTAAAATTACTTATTTATTACAAACAATACAAAGTTATGAATATTATTTATACATGTACAGTTAGTCATGAACATGAAAATCATGAAACTATAATTTCGAATTTTTTCTTGCAAGTATTATCCTTCAAAGCATAGCATATCTACATCCCAATATAACTCAAATAAACTGTCATAAACATGTTTCAAACAATAAAAATATGTTCAGCGACTCTGTTCTTGACTTTTCAGACTTCAGGGGCAGCTCTAAGAATCAATACGATCCTATCGAGATTGAATGATTACTTTAGCCTGACTACGGCTGACAGCCTGAAAAGTGCATATTTATTCGAGCGTAACGATTCAAATTGACAAAATTAAAAGTTAGTAGAAACCTTGAAACATTAAAAATAATGTTTCGATTTGATTTATGCAGTCTTTCACTGTCATACCCCTTCTGAATCTGCATATTTACTTTTGAAGTTGAAAAAAATTGATCGCGAAAGATAAATTTTTGAGTGACCGCGATGACTTTCGGTTTAGCTAGATGTCGCAATGGGTGTAGTATTTTAGTTGCAACCTTTGCCAGAGAGATCAGTGAGGCATATTTGTACGTTTGTTTGATTGGCCAGAAAATTTTCTTTCTGACTAATCAAAATTATTCTAATGTAATTAAAAATAACAATGCAAGGAATAAATACATTTCAGAAGTAAGATAACTCGCGTTAGTGTGCCTAGCAACGTTATAAATACGGGAGTTAACCCCCTCTCGCGTGAATGAGTAATTAAGCTCCGGCGGGCCACATAAAATGAGGTGGCGGGCCACATGTGGCCCGCGGGCCATGTGTTTGACACCTGTGCTCTAGACCTAGGGTTAAAAAATCGAGCACCACCCTCTAATTCAGTGGTTCCCAATCTGGGGGGAATTCCCCCCTAGGGGGGAATTAGTAGGGAATTCCCCCTAGGGGGAATTTATCATTTTAAAGGGGGAATTTTAGTTTTTATAATTTCACATTTTACGAACGTGCTTTTAAGCCTTAACGAAATCCTAGATGTTTTCTGTTCTCATTCCTCTTCTATTACATGTATATTCTGGCTAGGGTAGTAGACCAAGTACCTTTTACTGTACATTCATTGTAATACAGCCTGCATGTAGGTACTGTAAATGTACTAATCTTTGCCAACAATTTGGAAAAGTTTCAATAAGCCAGCTTGAGCTTAATTAATGACCTTAGTAACTAAGGTCAAACTAAGGCTTAGTTTGAAATTATGCTTCTCACAGTGCACATGTATTTGGCACAAAGACACACTCACTTGTCAACTACTGCATCACATGTAAAAGAAAAAAATCTGTAAGATTCTTTGTACAAGTATAATTACATCTATGCTCACCTTATTGTTTCCTATTATCACTCATGTTGTCTTACTTGCTTTTCTGCAAATAAGTCACATAATCAGGTATATATTATAGTAGTAGATTAAATAAAAAATATTAATACAGTCCAGATGATTATTATTGTACAAACAGATACTAGGTTGTTTAAAATAATTTTTAGCCGCCGCTTTATTTTTACAACTACTAATTAGTGCAATATGTCAAAGGCAAAGAAACGAACCTACCCTGAGAGTTACTTAGATTATGGGTTTTCGTATCTTATGAAAAACAGTCGTCGGCCTCCGCAATGTGTGATATGCCTGAAAACTTTCTCAAATGACTCCATGAAACCCTTTCAGTTGAAGCAAAACTCGCAAATAATTTACCCCACCCTAGCTGAGAACGACTGGAATTACTTTTAGTCCAAAAAGTGGCAAGTAAAGAGAAGTCGACGTGATGCAAGTGGAGATCTCCATGCTCATAGTAATGCACTTATTACAGCTTCATAGGCGGTTTCCTACCGTATTGCTCAGTGTAAAGAGGCACATACAATAGGAGAGACCTTGATCAAGCCATGTATGTTAGACTGCGCATCAATAGTACTTTGAAAACTAGCTGGACAAAAATTTCAAGACATCTCACCATCCAACAACACTGTGAAGCGATGCATTGATGATATTGCAGCAATTATTGAAGAGAAATTAGTTGCTAAGATTAAAGCATCCCTATTTTGAGCCATACAACTTGATGAGTCAACTGATGTTGCCAGTCTTTCCCAGCTACTGGTGGATGGTAGATATGTGCATGACACATCCATTGAAGAGGAGTTTCTGTTTTGTCAGCCCTTGCTTCGAACAACTTCACCAAGAGATGTGTTAAAAATAGTTGAAAATTTCCTTGAAAAGGCCAAGTTAGGTTGGGAGAAGTTAGTAAGTGTATGCACTGATGGAGCAACTGCTATGTTAGGATGTAGATCAGGCTTTGTAAAACAGATCAAGCAGAAGAACCCTGATATAGGAGTGCATTGCTTCATTCACCGTGAAGCATTTGCATCAAAAACTCTTCCACAAGCGTTGAAATCAAACTCGGATGTGTACATAACAGTTGTGAATTACATCAAAGCATCAGCACTAAATACCAGATTGTTCTCAGCACTATGTTCTGAAAGTGATGTCGTGTTTACAACTTTGTTATTTCATACTGAAGTGAAGTGGTTGTCCAAGGGAAACATGTTAGGCAGGCTCTTTGAGCTACATATGTCCGAGGTTATGAAATTTCTTGAAAGTAAACGCCAGCATGAACTTTTAGCAGCCATGAAAGCTGATAACTATGTATTTGAGACTGCATACCTGGTTGATACATTTGCCTAGCTAAACAAGTTGAACTTGAAGTTACAAGGGAGCAATCATCATTTCTTTGCCTTTCATGACAGCATTGATGCTTTCAAAGCAAAGCTGGTACTGTGTCATACACGAACCTGCACTGGGAACACGGTATCCTTTCCCACACTCACTGAATTATTGGAACACAAAACCTGCTCTTGGTAGTCTAGTGGCAACCATTACTGAACAACTGTTCAATCTCATAACAGAATTTGGATGCTACTTCCCTGAGCTACCTTCAAAAAAAAAAGATGCTCAACATCACACAAAATCCATTTCGACGCACTGTCGAAGAAATTCTAGAGGAGCTACAATAGGAGTTTGTTGAGTTGGTTAACATTTCTGCACTAAAAGATGATTTCAGATCAATATCTATTGACCAGTTTTGGCTCTCAGCAAGAAACATTTCTCTACTCATTGCTAAAAAGGCAATAATGATTCTGATGCCATTTAGCTGCACGTAAAAATCCTTCAGCATTGATGAAAGTCCTACGCGTAGTAGGATTTTCATCAATGCTGCACCTTAAAAATGAGAAAAGAATTCGACTTGACCTTGAGAGCGACTTGAGATGTGCATTATAAAAACAAAGCCTGATTTGTGAAAACTTGCACAGAAGCATCAGCAGGACCGGTCTCGTTAAAACTCATCATCTCACCCCACACCCGTTGAGTGTACCGGAATAACAATAATGTTGACGTGATTTATTACTATATATGCTACTCTCAGTTATTTAATAAATAAAAATATGTATTTATGCTGCTGACCTACATATATGTACCTGTGTAGCCCTTTTAGTGAATACAATATATAGTAGGCCTATAGGTTCACACTTCACTTTTTCCAGGGGGAATTTGTATTTGAAAACTTTGCAAAGGGGTAAAAGCAAAAAAAAGGTTGGGAACCACTGCTCTAATTGAACATCTATATTTGGCTGGAAGCTCTGAAATTCTTCGATCTTTACAAGCCCATAATAGCAAGTGATCAATAGAAAAGCGTCTACAAAATTGTACTAATTATGACTCACTTACAGGAATAAGAATTATTTATTTCGTTATTTATGTTTGTATCGAAGTCCATTTTTTTAACTCTGAAACTTCACGGTGTTTCTGTTCGAAATTTGAAAGCAACATCATAGAAACAATTACTAACTTTATCGGGCTAATAGTAGTATGTCATTTGACGCGGTTTTCATACTGCGGGGTATATGAAAATGATTTTGGTACATTATGATGGAATCTGTACTACTATTTTGAGGCTCAAACTTCTTTATTTTGAGGCTCAAACTTCTGCTTGCACACGCACAAGCTTACACATGGATAAAAAAATTCTCTCTATTTGCGCAAAAATTGTATTCAAATCCGCAACGTACAAAAGTTTTGCTATACTAAAAAATTGGAAGCCAATATCGACCTGTTCAGCAGTGCAGAAGCGTTGAGGTCAGAATACATTGTAGAAGGTATTGAATAGTTACAATTGAAACGAACTGAAAAAAGGACAAAATAAAAATCATGAATAGATTGAATTAATAATAATAGAGAGTATATAAAAGTGTGTCTACAAATAAGGTATCTGTTGCTGCAGAAGCTATCCATCAAAATTTTGAATAAAGCTATACTGGTATCTTTCAATAGCCGATACTGGCACAGACGTAAAAATGAGGTATCAATATTAAATACAACAGTGAATCGCATGAGGGTACTTTGTCTGAACGAACCGAAAGAATGTAGAGGCAATTCTTATTGAAAATGCGCGTGTGAACATTTTCTGATTTTATAATTTCTAGCGGTTGCCCTTTGCAATAACCGCAAATTCTAGATTGAAATTGTGCCATTACATTAACGTAGCTGCTTTGGAACATTTTAAATTGAAACAGCACAATTGAAAGTTACAAATAAAAAAAATGAATAATAGATTTTGAAATGACTTTAAAAATGTTTAAAAAAGAACAGACGTAAAAGGTAATATTAATTTACATATTTAGGTACATATTTAGGTACATATTTAGCTTTAATCGCCATGAGTATACCATAGATGAGCTAAATCCGATAAAAATGGCCACGCGGTCAGGTGGGTGTGTTTGCATACTCGCAATTGCAATCGTAACGAGTTCAATTCTAGTATGGTTTGGACTTTTCATTGCAAGATTTTAATTGCTACAGCTGGACACATCGACGACAGAAAACAAAAGACGTAGTTGAGATTTATAGATATAATATATGTCTGAGTATTTCTATATATAGCTTATATAAATGTATATCCAAGCATGCATGTATATATCGATATATCCATGTATTTGTTTATCTTCTTTCCTTTTGTCTCATGTTTTACAGACTTCACATTATTACTTAATATCAATATGCATAATTTTAACCTTCATTTTTGCTTTTACTGTTATTATTATTGTTATTTGAGCATTAGTGTGCTAACTTGTATAAATGCTGCTCTACAGATATTATATGTACATGTATTTTGGACATGCACATTTACATTAAATATGTAACAGACGTTACAATTTGTTGGAAATAAAAGGTCTTGTCCTATATAACAGTAACGTCTATGTTTCATTCAAAATGAGGGTCTTGCAATTCCCACTAATTTTTAAACAATAGTACATGTTAAAAATTTAGACCTGTTTTTTATAATTTGAATTATTGTTTAAACATGCCAACTGATCTCATTGTCAGCATTGCACTAAACCGTAGAGAGAAAAGGATGCGCCTCATAGCTTTGACTTGGTTATCAGGCTCTGCTGTTTCAACAAAACGCCTTCAAAAAAGTTAAATTTGCAACGGTTAACTTTAACTTTTCAGTAAATTGGGTTAACCAAGCTTGCTTGTCAAAATACTGTGAATCTATTGAAGCGCAATCTGCCTGATCTTCTTGAGGTACTCTGCAACCTATGAAGCAGATTCACATCGTTACAGCCTGCACTCTATTAGTTGTAGCCAAATATCTGTTATTATTAAATTATTTATTAAACTATCTGTTGAATAATTGCTTTTTAAATTATTCATCATACACTTGGCTTTTAATTGTAAGAAAAGGTAATGGTAGAGTAGTGATCTATTCTATGATGTGTAGAACAGGTGCGAGCTTATTTATTTGGATAGCTATATGTCAGTCATGGAGGCAATTTGTATTCAAGCAGCGGTGAATACTTATCCATGGCTTGTTTTATCAGACTCCTGACAATCCTAGCTATAACACTACCTTTACTTTCAAGGTTGAATTGCTGTCATCCCAAAAATACAACGAGCTGATGAAAACATTATTACCTATGCAGTTTTACAAAAGTGTTGCTTCATATTTTTTAGCGAGTTTTTATATTCGAAACTCAAAGGCTCTTATTTAAAAAAATGTGAGATGGCGTTGTCCTTGTTTTTGCGAATAGGGATGTCTATACTAAACTGGTTATCTAGAGCATATTTTAATATCTAGGAGTGTTATGCAGCTTTTTGGTGAATTCAGCAATTAGCCAGGAAGCAAGTCTAAGTTTGTCTTATTAGGTAGCATGAAAAAGCAATACAAAATATTTTATTTAAATTGTCAAGGTTCAACCAAGAAGCAATAATGTCATAGCTAATCTAGAATGTCAAATGATGACAAAAGAATGTACTGCATCTTTAAGATGAAATTGACCAAGGTGATGTAAATGCTGAGACCAAAAGGCCTTCTGTTAGCAACCATTCTAATATGTTTTTTTCTCAAATATAGCTGTGACACTTTGTTGTTATGGTTACCAAACATGGCAAATAATTATCACACTAGGTTGAAGCTGATTGCACATTTTCCAAAAAAGTTCACGCCGCATTTATATGTCTCGCATTAACTTTCGAGTGGGGCTTATAGAATTACAATATTCAGTTTGTGCGGACATGTCATAGAGTGCCTAGAAAGTAATCCTTCTTTCACACATAATAACTGTCTGTGAAAATTAGCTACTCTCGGAACTCATTTGTTTAAACTCTATCAGCGAATGCTCCGCTTTCATGAATAAGGACTTGAAATAGACAATTTGTAGACTCTTTAGTTCAAAGTGAGTAGTTTTAATATAATTATATAGCATCTCAGCTGTTTTTGGTCAATATTGCCCAAAGACGAATCTTTTTGTCCATTTTCTCAGCGTAAAAATGTTAAAACCTGGTATTGGGTTGACATTGTACACAAAATATTGAAACCTGATTACATTACAGATTATTCAATCTGTAATGTTATCTACTGCTGTTAGTGTGATAAAAAATTTGTGCTACCCTAGGACACTTATGTATTCGCGGCATCTAACTTTCGCATTTTCGCGGAGTCATCCTCTCACGAAAATTTCATGAGCGAAACTAAACTATTATAACGAACGAGCGAAAACGCGAAATTAAATGGCTTTGTTCATTGATATTCACAATAAAATCGTCATATTAGAAATGCAGGCAATTTTCGTGTGTGGTTGGCTCATTGCGCATATTCTGCTAAACTCATTATAGCTAATACACTGACTGAGCTGCATGGCAAAACAAATTAAGATAATAAGTTTTTTGGAAAAGCCTAGACAAATGAGGAAGATGATGATATTAGTTTAGTCATTGAATTTGTAACCGATGAGGGTGACAGTCTGGTAGGGAAAGTCATATGTTGAATAATAATTATTGTGGTGATGAATTTTATTACCAACCAAAAACAGTAATATCCCCGAGCCATGGCCACCGCAGCACCGCGTGCTATAAATACTTGAATTCTAATATTGGTACCACATCAGTCACTGCGGCAGGAACCTTGATGTCATTGATAGTCCAGGAAACAAATGGCAGAAAGCGATCAAATTGCATTATTGATCTAGCCTACACATTTCTACCTGCGGTTCACAAATACAAACTACTGTACTTTTCGGACTATTAGCCGCTACCTTTTTCTGATGATTTGAGTCATGTGACTTATATAAGAGTGCGGCTAATCTGTGGCTTTTCCTTTCACCGCTAAGGCGCACTAACGGGAATCTCCAACTAGTGGGCTTTTAGCGGTGAAAGAAAATGCGAAACAATGCCTCACGGTACTGTCCCGTTAGGCACTAAGTTAAAAAGTGTCGGATATTACGAAACTGCCGTTCTGCACTATTCCGTTTTAAACAACAAAGTTGCTGCCACATTAAAAAGCCCAGCCCTGAGTTCTGTGGCCTATACAAAGGTGCGGCTTATGTATTGTTTTATTATTGTTTTTTGGAAAATAAAGCGGTTGCAGCTTATATAGAGGTGCGGTTTATAGTCCAAAAAGTATGGTAGTCCCAAATTGAAAAATATTTCGTACCAGTGAACTGGACCTGAGGAATCTAATGATGTTTGTTCCACTGCATTTATTTTCACATCACTATATTTTCGCACTCATCAGAGCTGCAAAATTAAGTTGCAGCGAAATTTTACTCTGTATGCTACTCATGAAACTAAATACTAGCGAAATATAAGTGTCCTAGGGTATTTTGTAGATATACATATCAAAACAAATGAAAATACTCGGCTGCTTGAGAATGGTTCATCTTTTTGCTTTGGTCAAACAGAAAACAAGTTGGAAATAGTGAAAAGAGTAGTACTTATATTTGTTAAGTATTGGTTGTCTGGTTGTAGTTTCTCACATGGGTAGCGATTGAGAACTGCGCGAAGCAAAGGCCTGATCAACTAAGTTTACTTGACCTAATTCTCTTAGACTGACAGAACCGTAGTCAGGTACTCATATGTTTACACAGCATTTAGAGAAAACCAATGGGACAAACTAATTAACTTACCTTCAAATCATTTTGAGACATCTATAGCAATGTATCTGGAACTAGATTTGAAATTTTATTCTAACAATCATGAGCAACGGAATAAAATATATGTCAATAGAGCCGTGTAACTCACATTTGGACACAATAGCCGATGTGAATATCAGAGACAGGGCTCGCTGCCTCGCAACTATGTACATCATTTATGGGAAGTCTGGGCAAATCTATTTTTTCCGAATGTTTTAACTGTGATCAAGTTTTGTCGATTTTAATCTCCTAACATCCTGGCAATCAGATCACCTAAAACAACAAACAAACTGTTGAGTTATAGAAAAACATTTATACTTTCTGTTAAGATCTACTAAAATATGGTGTAATCATATCTTTAAAGGTTGACTTGCAACAAAATTCGCATTACAGTTATTTGATATCAAAAGATTCACCATGTCTTACTCTGTTGTGTTATAGGTGCAAAATATGTGGGAATGTGATTACAACATAGATATATATACCTAGATTGGCCAATAGGGAAAAAGCCTGTCAGACATAAATAGCACGACGTAACGTCACTGTATTGTACCTCGCGCTTGACTGCACTGCTGTTTACAATGAATCTAATGGGAAGAAGGTAACAAAATTACATTTATTTTCACATAAAAACCTTCTTGTATACATAATCCAGTAAACTAAAGCAATTCTGTGATAATATCTGATAGCCACCATAGATTAAAACTATAAAAGCTATGAATTGTTGCACACAAATCATGAGCCATCATGGCTTTATTTGCAACCTCTCTTATCCCCATTCTCTCTTTTCCCCTTCTCCAAAAAATAAATTAGAAGGGAAAAGAGAGAAGGGGAATGGAGAGGGGAGGGGAAATAGCCCACCCACTCAAAGAGCCAGACCTTGGCTAGGTAAATAGACTAATATGCTGAACTAAACATGACTAAATATGATGAGTATGCAAGTATGTCTGAAGTCAAAAATGAGACAGAATGATTATTTTACAGCTGGCTATGTAGCTGGCTAGGTCACCAAAGCTGGAGTGTAATGATTGTATCACTAGCATCGTGGATGTTACCAACGTTGATGTAAACCAAGCAACGAATTCCCTAATCACAGTTAAGAATCAGGGTGGCTTGATTTTGTCTTCGCCTGCGGTGATTGAGGTTTGCAACCACAGCGAGAAAGCGACAAGAGTGTTGCTTAGTAGTGCTGGATTGGTAAAAAACTTTGCCAGGCTAGCACTAATTGCCACCACTAAGAAGCCAGTCACGAAAGGACAATACCAAGTTATTTGTACAATATGCAAAAGCAAGTTAAAGGTTGACTTGCAACAAATTTCACATTGCAGTTATTTAGTATCATAAGATTCACCAGGCCTTGCTCTGTTGTGTTGTAGGTGTGAAATATATGAGAAGGTGACTACAAGCTCTTAAAAGCTAAAAACCTATACAGTCATACTTCAACTTACGAGCTTAATGCGTTCCGAGACTGAGCTCGTATATTAATATACTCGCATGTTGGTGCAATTTATTTATATATCGAACAATTAAATATATATTGCTTGGTTTCCATACTCTAAAAATGCAAATAAAACACTCAAAACAAGATATTGTAACAGAAAGAACATGTTGGTTATTGTCATAATTTACCACATGCCTTCAAAAAGCAACAATTAAAAAATAATACAAAAAATGTGATTATTTAAAATGTAAAATTAAATACATACAATAGCAGCTAATGTTAGCATTTGCGAGGGAGGGAGATATAAGTTATCCTTCATTACAACAGTTGTCTTTGATAAATTTGAATTTTATCAATGTCTTAAAAGACAAACTCAGAAGCAAACCTAAAAGCAAACTTTCATTTTTAACTTGACGTAATTAAAATTTCTTCGGCGTTCGTAGTTTAAAGTTTCTCGCTGGTTAGCTAATTTTTCCTTTGTTTCGCTTTCACGACTAGCCGGCCGTCTTAAAATAAATCTATCTAAATACGTTCGCCTTTGTCACCCTTTCAACATGTTGCGATTAGGACGAACACATTTGTTGTCACAAAGGATTAAAGCACAACCACTAGCCAACTTGTCCGAATGTCTATTTTTATAGTTTTGATAGATAGCACCGGCCTTTTCACGTAGCATTGTTTCAGTTATGCTGTCACCGGACAATTGTTTATCTTTTATCCAATTAAATGCCTGAGCAGTCTCTCCATCAACGGTCGTGAAGATCGGTGCGCCGTTTAGAAACTATGGTTAGTCCTTTTGCGAACTAAATGCCCTGAATATAATCCTTCTGTTTGATAATTGTGGATGTATTTCTGTCATATTGCTTAGCTAGCTCAATCACGCATACACATTTCGCATATTTTTCAATAATTTTCTGTTTAATATCAACTGTTATCATTTGCTTTTTCTTTGCATCATCTTTCATTTTACTGGCAAACTTTCAGTCAACGCAGAGTACTTTTAATTCACAGACAGTGTAGTTCTGCACTGAAAATCGCGCACAAAAACGCAGTACCAAAGTATAAATCTGAGTAGTTGAAAAATACAGAGTGATGCTGTTCTCATAAAACACCTTCGGCATACTTGGCAACTGACTCACGTGCTCGTATCTCAAACATGGCTCGTATGTTAGTACTGAAACTTGCTTAAAAGCTGGCTCGTATCTCAAGTTTCTCGTACGTTGGAGCACTCGTAAGTTGAAGTATTACTGTACTTGGTAATGTTTAGTTCAACATGATATTAGTCTTTTTACCTAGCTAGGGTCTGGCTCTTTGGGTGGGTTGGCTATTTGCCCCCCCCCCTCACCTTTCCCCCTTCTCTCTTTTTCCTTTCTCACTTCTTCTTTGGAGAAGGGGAAAAGAGAGAATGGGGATAGGAGAGGGTTGCAAATAAAGCCATGATGGCTCATGATTTGTGTGCAACAATTCATAGCTTTTATAGTTTTAATCTATGGTGGTTATCAGATATTATCACAGAATTGCTTTAGTTTACTGGATTATGTATCCAAGAAGGTTTTTATGTGAAAATAAATGTAATTTTGTTACCTTCTTCCCATTAGATTCATTGTAAACAGCAGTGCAGTCAAGCGTGAGGTACAATACAGTGACGTTACGTCGTGCTATTTATGTCTGACAAGGCAACCGATGGGAATAGCTATTATTGGCCAATCTAGGTATATATATCTATGGATTACAAGCTGTTAAAAGCTAAAAAATGAACAGTTAATCGCAGCCACACGAAACCGCCGTAGTTTGGATTCTCTTTCCAAAACGGCTCAAATGTGACGTAGTTGTGGGAGATGGTTTCTGTTTACACTTTCATGCAACCTAACCTGTCAAAATATTTTCACAAATATACTTCACACATTCAATAAAACGATGTCAATTGTTCTTACGCGTCTATTTTATCGTCAATGTAATGCTGTCACTTTTAGCAGTGATATCTTATAACTTACTGTAGAAATTCATTCAATTTTTTAACTTTACGTCGAAGAAGTACATAGCATTGTCTGATAATCATGATGAGCCTGTTGGTCACCTGTGATAATCGAAAAATGCTGCAAAAATTATTTGCGAAGTATTGGGTCACATGATCAGATTACGACTTGACAATTAGATCAAGCCGAAACAAAACTGTAAAGTATCGAGCATCTATATTTGATACGGGGTCTTCAGTAAAACCCAAAGTGTTTGCCATAAACTAGTGCTACGATAAGTTTTATATTGAGCTTTTTATTGGCCTTTCAATTCACGTGAGAACATCACGTGACAAGACAATAACCAAACTGTAATGACTACGTCAGAGAAACAAACAAATTCCAATCTGTAACGGCTTTTCGTTTTTGAGCTTTTAAGAGCTTGTAATCACATTTCCACATATTTGGCACCTACAACACAACAGAGTAAGGCATGGTGAAGCTTTTGATACCAAATAACTGTAATGTGAATTTTGTTGCAAGTCAACCTTTAAGCTTATACATGTACATCAATTGAAGGTATCATTGCTGCCTTTTGTGGTTGTGTTATGTTTTGAAAAGCTTGCTACAGTTGCAAGCTTTGTAGATAATGGATACATTGTGCTAATAATTTTAGTTCCTAAACTAACTGTATCTTTAGCTGTTTGATCATGTCGGTTGATTTAGGTATTACCTGATTCTTTTTTGAGCTCTTGAGTAGGAATTCTTGGTGATGATTAAAAAATTTCTGATTTTCCAAGTTTTGTGTTCCACTGGAACTTAACAAAGATGAGTTTGGTTTGTTTATGTGTTTCTTGTAAATATGTGAACTTTTGTTTTAGATGAACAAAAGAAGATTATCATGAACATTGGTTTTTTTAAAATAGGGCACCCTCGAATTTTCAGATGTCTCAAGTTCAGTTGTCTTTGTAGGATGAGGATTCAGAAAATCAGCTTCATTGTTTTAACAATATTTTTTACTACTTTTGTGGTGATACTACGTAACTGGGGTTTTACGAAACTCTGGCTTCGGGTACGGTCTTCAACTCAACCAACGAAGCTCTTGCTTCGGGTACGGTCGTCAACTCAACCAACAAAACTCGAATCATCTCATTCAAATATCCACAAAACTAAATCTGTGTCAACCACTTTACCACCATCTGAAACATATGATTTTAACAATGGTTGGTCTCAACCTTTGGGAAACTCGGTTCAACTTGTTAATTCCTCAACTCCCCAAGTGCCAGCTATTGTTTTATCTTCACAAATGGTAAATAAAGAGACTGAAGAATTATCATTGCCTGGATCCAAAGCATCTCAGCCCATTTTCTTTTTAAAGACACACAAGACAGGAAGTTCTGCCATACAAAATGTTATTTTACGACATGCGCTGTTGAGCAATCTCTCTGTGGGGCTAAGCAGTAGCAGCCAAGATTGGTATCGGTTTTGCTTTGAGATGATTTTCTCTCAGCGTTGCCTCTGCAACCTACACGAAGGGCCATTAGACATTCTTGCTCATCATATGATCTTTAGCGTGACCGAGGTGAAGGCTAGCATCAAATCTGGTACGTTGAACTTGTACATTCACTGCGGTCTCATTACTACTGCATATCCGATGCATATTGTTTGTTGTTTGTTCTATGAGTGGATTTTTGTTCGCTTGTCAGTGAAACTGGAGAGGAAAATATCAGTGAATGACCTACATCTTTTATCCTCTCTGGTGGTAGCTTTAAGTACATGCTTGATTTTCCATTTGCATACCATTCGGAATGGCTCAGTAGTACCTTGTAGAGGTGTGTGATGTTGAGCACAGTCTTAAACAGGCTTGACTAATCATCTCCTAACAGGCTACATCTGGTTTCTCACCAGATTCTAAGAAGCCTTCTTCTGTGTGTCGTGAAGTGCCCATAATTCAGCGTGATCTTAAGAATTGAAGCAAAACATATCAGCTAAGGTGAGCACCAATTGCTTGAATGCATCCTTAATATGCTCCAATTAATACTTATTTGCACTTTTAACATTGCTTTAATAAACATTATTTTATTTCCTGTAGGTATTACCTGAACGCAACAGTTCTGTTACAAAATCGTGTCATATTTTAGCGTAATGTGATCATGATATCCGATCTCAAGAATCCTCTTGAATTTCATATTATTTTTTCACTTCCAGATTTATATTTTCAGTATAGAGTTCTTTTTAGTTGGAATTTAAGTTATACTAACTGTATATATATACTATACATGTATATACTGTATATATACAGTATATACTATGAATGTATATACTGTATATATATATACATATATATAATTTATTAAAAACTATAAACTTTAAAAACTATTTACTAGCTAAAGTTTCATAGTTGCTATCATTCATCAGGTAAAACTGAAATGATCTGGAGCTCACGTGACTGCACGCAACAACATATCAAGTGGCCTAAACATTAAAGGTTGACTTGCAACAAAATTCACATTACAGTTATTTGGTATCAAAAGATTCACCATGTCTTACTCTGTTGTGTTGTAGAAGCCAAATATGTGGAAATGTGATTACAAGCTCTTAAAAGCTCAAAAACGAAAAGCCGCCGTAGACTGGTATCTGTTTATTTCTCTGACGTATTCATTACAGTTTGGTTATTGTCTTGTCACGTGATGTTCTCACTTGAATGGCAAGGCCAATAAAAAGCTCAATATAAAACTTCCTGTAGCACTAGTTTATGACAAACCCTTCGGGTTTTACCAAAGACCCCGTATCAAAATTAATATAGATACTCGCTACTTTACAGTTTAGTTTCGGCTTGGTCTAATCGTCTAGTCGTAATCTGGTCATGTGACCCATACTTCGTGATTAATTTCTGGACCCTTTTTTGATTATCACAGGTGACCAACAGGCTCGTCATGTTTATCAGACAATGATATGTACTCCTTCAAGCTAAGGTTAAAAAACTAAATGAATTTGTATGGTAGGTTATAGGATATCAGTGCTGAAAGTGACAGCATTACAATGACGATAAAATAGACGCGTACGAACAATAGACATGGTTTTATTGAATGCGTGAAGTTAATTTGTGAAAATATTTCGACGAATGAGGTTGCTTGAACGTGCAAACAGAAGCCATCTCCTACAACTACGTCACATTTGAGCCGTTTTGGAAAGAGAATTCAAACTACGGCGGTCCCGTGTGGCTGCTATTAACTGTTCGTTTTTTTAGCTTTTAAGAGCTTGTAATCACATTTCCACATATTCTGCACCTACAACACAACAGAGTAAGACATGGTTAATCTTTTGATACCAAATAACTGTAATGTGAATTTTGTTGCAAGTCAATCTTTAAAGCCAACAATATATAATGCTTTAAATTGTTCGTGTGACAGCATTGCAAATCAAGTACTTATTAGAATGTCTCTACTTTGACACAAGCTCGTTTCGTGAGTTTAAACTTGCAAGCTCAGGTTTGTATAGAATAAAGTATTTCTCCCAAATGCACAAATTACAGCATTTACTGGTCTTATTGTAACTGCTCGCTTTCTTCAATATTCTCCACTTGATGTTGTACTGGATGGACCGATCTTTAAGCTGCCATATATAACTACTTAGCTCTGTTGATGTTCGTTGTGATGGATTGTTGAAGCTGCTACGATGGTTGTAGTATCTTTTCTTGAATGGGCCCTCTGTCACGCCAACATACAGTATGATTGTTTGGCAGCATCAGGTTCATTAGTCATAACTGTAGCCAGATAGATGACAGAACTGGACGTGCATGTATTTGGCAATGGGCATGTACTCTTGTATCGACAGTTACATGTTGCTGTTGGCTTTTTCTTTGATAGCTGCGCTTTGTCGTTATTCGCAATAATCTGTCCAATATTTTTCATGCAGCCATAGCGAAGTTTTACATGGTTTCTATTGAATAGCTTCATTTGATATTACTATAAACAAATTATAGTATTACATATTGTTGGCTTTAATATTTAGGCTACTTGATATGTTTTGGCATACAGCCACATGAGCTGCAGATCATTTCAGTATTACCTGATGAATGGAAACTTTAAGTGGTAAATAGTTTTTCAAGTTTACAGTTCTTAATACATTTTATATAAAAGCTCTATTTCAATATTGAGCACTCTGCTTGGAGTGAACTGCAACCTTCTTCTTCATCGATATGTATATATATATATATATATATATATATGTATATATATATATATATGAAGACTTCAACAGAAAAACGATCAATGTCACATTTGCTCAAACATGAGATATAGCCATTTTAAAGTTTAAAAACTTGGACATTGATCAGATTTACAAAGAGCTAGTTTATTTTAAGTAGGGATATCCCTTGACCTGAATCATTTTTGCTGAAAGTTTGTCACAGAGACTAAACTTTGTGGCCAGAACTATCTAACGGAAATCGAACCTAGTATTTTGAGAAAATGTGACATTGATCGTTCTTCCGTTGAGGTCTTCATATATATATATATATATATATGTGTGTATATATATATATATATATATATATACTAGCTGTGCTACTCGGCATTGCATGGGAATAAAAATCAGCTTATAAACTATGAGAAGTAATGAGAGTTGTCTGCTATTAGCCCTACAAATTGCCAATGGAAAATTTTAGTACGCTTAATAATGTGAGCCAACAGCTTATGTTATGTTATGCTATGACCCTGCGTCGTACGCAAAGCCGTTGGGTATTTGCTGCAATATAGCGACATATATCGTGTAGCTAGTCTATCAATCTCTGTGGCCTATTGGGTAGGGTGTCAAATGGGAGGGTCCAAGATCAAATGTTCTTTGGTACGGATTCTTTATTCCAAGATTTTAAGATCTCTAGCCGGAATGTGTACGAATATACATACGACGACAGAAGACAGACGACACGCTTTGAAAAAATTTATATATATAGATGTACTAGCTGTGCCACCCGGCGTTGCCCATGTAATAGAAGAGTATTTGGACAGAAAATTGATTTGTATTTAACATATAACAACATTTGCCATTCTAACTTTCAAACTACATATCATGAGAAGTTTTTTGTCTTATAAACAATGAGAAGTAGTGAGAGTTTTGCTATTAGCCAGTTTAATAATGTGAGCGAACAGCTTCTCGTGATGTTATGCTATGACCGTGTCATACGCAAAGCAGTTAGGTATTGCTCTGATATAATGACTTATATTGGCAGGGTAGCAATTCGACTTCCGTAGTCTAGTGGTCTAGTGGTCAGACTGGTGAACGGCTTGGTCCGAGGTTGAATCCTCTTCGGTACGGAATATTTATTCCAAGATTTTAAGATCTATAGCCGGATTTCCGACAGACTTTGAGAAATATATATATATATATATACATACATATATGCATGAGTATATATATATCACATTTATATTTCCGAATTGTATTCCATTACAAAACAAAGTCATACAGCTTGTTAAGCTGATGTTTTTGTTTTAATATTGATAGTCTATACACGGTATGACTATCGCCATGCGCATTGGTCGCACATTCACGCCATGCGCAGACCATGAATAGAGCCCAAAATATCATTTTACACTTGTAGATTATGCTGTTGTATGTAATATGTGTTGTACCACTTCAAGCATTAATTATTGAAGTCCTAGATAAGCATATATGCTTTCTCATTGTTTCTTAGACCATAATTTCTACAGTTTATTTACCAGCAAGGTCAAGGTTATATATAGTTAGCCCCTGTCACTCATTATTCAGGAAACTACATAGTTCATTCCAAAATATAAGTCTGAGTTGCCAACTGAACTTTGCCCGGTAAAAGATAGCAGCGATTGATTTATTTCCTCTGCTTATTGCTAAATATAGCCTGGTTCCTATATATGCAGCAAACACTGACGGCAGGATCGCAGGGCTATCTGCAGTGAAATGAGTACTAACGAGCCGACTGCCAGTAGTTACTGGCAGTCAATGTAAGAGTTCAACGCTGTTCAACTTTTGCAAGGAGTTGCAGGCAAAACCTTCTCGAAATGCACTGTACAGGTGAAGGTTAGCACTTTCGAAACGGCATGGCGAGCGGCCATTTCATGCGATAATCAGCAATGCAGTTTTATGTGAACATAAGCCGCTGAGCCTAGCGCCGTGAGTGTTTTGCTGCGTGAGGTTACTGCCGGGTCCCACCGCCAATATAGTAACCAGGCTTATGCAAATGAATTAGGTATACATTCAATGCAATTATTATTCTAAATAATTGTTCAATGCTATCTGGAACCATTAGAGCTAAGTTATTTTGGGTCCAGATAACCTTGATTTTGAGCAAATATCTGAAACCAAAACATGATTGCTGAAGGTTGCAGAAAATCCCTTGAACCTGGTCCAGGTTTGTTCTAGGTAATCCAGATTGTCTAATTCTAGCTAATTCTCTGGATGATTGTTCAAATTTCCCGTTCGCTACCTTTTAAGACTATCAGACAGCTAATAAACTCATTTTGTCTGGCCTATAGGGAGCAAGTTCGTTAGCATACTCAGAAATCCGATTGATGTCATCACTTCCGCTTTTACTGCCTTCTCTTGGGACAAGGAGTTTCGGACCCTTGAAAATTTTCTCAGTAGAACAAGCAAGAGTCTGAGACTAAGTCGTATACTACTGCCCTACAGGTATTTGGAGTGAGTGCTTAGATGACTTGAACCACTGGATAGTGCTGTTAGTTTTTGGCTACAAATTTTAAAATTCATGATGCAAAAATATATGCACATTCATTTGAGATAAGTTTTAAGATTTCACATTCACATGTGAGCTCATCACTGATTAATAACTGATAACATTGGGTTACCTGGAATGTAATGGCAGTTCACATAACATTGATGTACACCCTCTGCTCGTTACACGACAGGGGTGTAATGATAATGATCTCACTTCGATATAATATGTGATGCCGATGTATTCTTTTACACTTGTTACAATGTCACGCTCATTTTACATATTTGTGTTGTACAACGCATAATTTTTCTATCTAAGTTGGTAGTAGCAGTGCTAATGACCTTACTGAGTTGTACTTTTTGTAACTGTGACTGGTGCCTAGTTAGATTGTAATGAAAATGTTTTTCATACAATTTCAGTGAGTATCATATACTCCAAAATATTTAAAGTTGGCAAATAGTCAATGCATCAGTCTTGAGGTAGTGGTGACCCTCAAATAGTTGTAGTGTTATGAGGTAGTGGATAGGTCCTTTTAGGATCTCTGCTAGTTAAGATCCTTGTGCAATGGCAATCCTTGTGCAATCCTTGTGCAGTTTTAGTAATTAGAGTATAAATATTTTTTAGTAATATACAGTCTTACGTTTTTGGCTTGAGACCATGGGAATTTAAGAGATCGGATCGAATTGAGCAGAGACTGCAGAAGATAGCTGAGGAGTTTGACTTGATATTAATAAATGATGAGAGACGATTCAATCAGTCCCTATTGTTACTCAAGGAGCTCATGGGATGGACGTTTGATGATGTTGCTACCCTGCTTGTGAACAAGAGGGTAGCTATTAATTTGCCTGCTGAAATATGTCACCTTAATTCTCTTGGCCTCAGTTATTAATGGATGAATAGACAAAATCTACTAAAACAAGTTCTTACTCTTTTACCAGAAGTTGTCTTCACCTGTATTCTTGTATCATACTGCGAATGCTAGCTAATTCGGGCATAGTTATATTTTTAATCTATGGTCTTTGCTGGATAATATAAGTCTAACATTACCTCTATCAATTTCATATTATCATTATAATGTTAACTTTGTCTCTATGAATCTTTCATTCCTCTCAGGACTCTAACCTTGCCTCTATGAATTTTTCATTGCTTTCAGGACTCTAACATTACCTCTATAAATCTTTCATTGCTTTCAGGACTCAAACATTACCTCTATGAATATTTTATTGCTTTCAGGACTCTAACATTGCCTCTATAAATATTTCATTGCTTTCAGGACTCTAACATTACCTCTATGAATCTTTCATTGCTTTCAGGACTGTAACATTACCTCTATGAATATTTCAATGCTTTTAGGACTCTAACATTACCTCTATGAATCTTTTATTGCTTTAAGGACTCTAACATTACCTCTATGAATATTACATTGCTTTAAGGACTCTAACATTACCTCTATGAATCTTTCATTGCTTTCAGGACTCTTCTGTTATCGCTATGATGTATTGCCTCTATGTATTACCTCTAGAGTCTAGGCATCTCATTTTGGCTCTATAAATATTAATTTAGAAAATGACCTGTACGAATCGCACATTACCTCTGCGCATCCAACATTACCTCTATCTATCATAAGTAGGCTCTATGAGTTATATATTACCTCTATGAATCTACCCTTATCTTTAGGTATCTAACTGCCTTTTCCTTTTGAATCAATTCAGGTTTTTGATTCGAGCAATACCCTAATAATTTAACATTTCCTTGACAAATCTAACAATTCCCTCTGTGAATGTGCCAGGATTTGCCTCTAAAAGCAGTGTGTTATATTATTGTAAGATGGAGTCACCAAACAGAGCAGTTCTAAGTGAAGAAACAAAGAAACGGATAGTTGAAGCTAACCATGCTGATCAGTTGCTTTATGAAAGGTTCTGTCAGGTAATCTAAGTTCCTGAGTCATTGGGCTCCTCTGCTAAGATTTCCATCATTACAAGTAGAGGTTTTTGTAAAAATGATTTTTCAATCCTTTAAGCATTGCCAGAAAGAAAGTTGCTCTCATCAGGTGTTAGTTTCAAAAATATTGTATCCAAAATTGTTACCAATGAGTGTGAGAATGACTCATCAATCATATCTCTATGGTGAATTGGTAATTACCATCAGCCAATGAGGACTGCCTAAAGAATTTCCTCTTTGAACTGACTGAGCAGATAACTCTTAACATGCCTGCATGGGGATGCAAATTCAATCTTTTATTTAATGCGAGTTTAATCATAAACTTTTCAAAAAGCCAGAGATTTCTTGTTTTGATTGTGTTTGAGTAAGCTTTATATTCATTACTTTCTTCCATTTAACCATGTAAGCAAGCTGTTCTTTGGTCACCTATATACAGTGAAACATGGATAACTCGCCCTCGGATATATCGAACACATGGTTAACTCGAATGGATTTGCTTGGTCCGTTCCCACGCAACGATAAATGGCTTTATATAACTCGACCTCGGCACCGTTAACTCGAACAGTTTTTTGCCGAATTCACAAACGCGGTTTCCGTTCAATTTATTTTGAAGGAGTTTCCACTAGTCGCGGAGCTGAGACTACTCTGCTTTCTTAACGAAAGCGCTTTTTATACGCGTATAGTGTACGTATAATTTCCCCTGTACCGTATAATGGAACCGAAAAAGAAATCATATAAAAATGATTAATAGGGTCGCTAAGACGTTCGCTTAGTTACGGCCAAGCTATAAACGTTGGAAGGTATTAGCAATAAAAATTTAATAAAGATAGACACAGCATGCAAAATACATATTGTAACAGTGATTAGATGCGGATACATAAAGATAAAATGTCACAAATAGGCTCATGGCTTGGCGTCCGCTACAACAGACATTCGCTTTACGATGGCATCACGCAAGCAAAGAAAAGCGTGGAAACCTTCTGACAAACATAAAGTACTCGAGGAAATCGAAGCAGGACAAAAGCTATCAGCATTATCAAAAAGTACCAAAATTCATCAAGGCTAAGAGATCGTTCAACGTCGCATGATGATTTGGATGGTGTATTATTGACTTGGTTTAGACAAGTGCGTAGTGAAGGCGTACCTATCGATGGGCCAATTTTGTTAGGAAAGGCTAACAAGTTTTTAAGGACTATAATAACTGTTTAAAATCTATTTCTACAGTAAGTCACACTGTTGATCTTTGTCAAAAAAATACCTTGTCACAGACTACACTCGATAAGTTTTTTAAATGAAACAACTGATCAGATGTAAAGCATGCTTTTTTTCATTGGTCATAAATGTTTACTTATGTCCAGTTTTAAAAATTATCAGAAAGAATAGATATTTTTCTATTGGGCTGAGATTTGTTTGCAGTTTTAGGTGATGTGACTGACAAGACGTTTTAAGATTAAAATTGGCAAAATTGATCTCGAGTAAAACACTCAGAAGAAAAAATGTCTTCTGAGCGTTTTAACCGCGAATAGATTTTGCCAATTTTAATCTGAAAAGGTTCTGGCAGTCACATCACCTAAAACAACATGCAAATCTCAAGTGTATAAAAATATCTATACTTTCTGATAAATACTTTAAAACTCTACATCAGATGCCCTTTAACTTACAACAAACAACCTATACTTTAGTTTTATATATACATGTAGTTTGTATATGTATCTACTGATAAATACATTCACTTGTGACTGTGCTCTGATAACTTGAACGCTCTGATAACTTAAACACTTTCACTCGGTCCCGTGAAGTTTGAGTTATCCATGTTTCACTGTATATATATATTGTTTTTTTGCCTAGAATAACCCAATCGGGCGGTTATGTCTAGGCAATCTCCTCTCAAAATAAAATACATGTTAAAATCAACTTTTTTGCTTGAATAGAAATAATCGAGCAATTGCTACTCATGGAAACTATTTGACAGAGTTTTAAAGTTTTAGCTCAAAAGTTGGTTCAACAAAACATTTAAAGTTTCTAACAATTAACGTTACTCAATTGTTTAAGAACAATTTTTACCACATCTATTTTATATCTGTATTTAAAGACTGTATAGTGACGATTATTGAATAGAAACTAAAATCTAATAAAAATATTAGTAAGAAATCTCCTCACTGAGCTCGAGTCATATCTCCACTTCCAATTTTTGCTGCCTTGTTTGGAGCTTCCCACCAGTGTTGTGGTTTATTGAGGCCATGCTCATTGCTGACAGAATTTTTGTGTTTAGAATACGACTTTATTGTATAACACAGAGAGAGAGAGAGAGAGAACTGACTAGCTGTCTAGAAGCAAAGATATACCCTAGGACACTTATGTATTCGCGGCATCTAACTTTCGCGTTTTCGCGGCAACAGCCTTTCGCGAAAATTTCATGAGCGAAACTAAACTATCACAACGAACGAGCGAAAACGCGAAAATAAATGGCTTTCTTCATTGATATTCACAATAAAATCGTCATATTAGAAATGCAGGCAATTTTCGTGTGTGGTTGGCTCATTGGGCAAGTTTTGCTAAACTCATTATAGCTAATACACCGACTGAGCAGCTTGGCAAAACAAATTAAGATAATAAGTTTTTTTGGAAAAGCCTAGACAAATGAAGAAGATGATGATATTAGTTTAGTCATTGAATATGTAACTGATGAGGATGACAGTCTGGTAGGGAAAGTCATAAAATTGAATAATAATTATTGTGGTGATGAATTTTATTACCAACCAAAAGCAATAACAACCCGGGGCCATGGCCACCGCGGCACCGCGTGCTATAAATACTTGAATTCTAATATTGGTACAACATCAGTCACTGCGGCAGGGACCTTGACGTCATTGATAGTCCAGGAGACAAACTGCAGCAAGCGATCAAATTGCATTATTGATCTCGCCTACACATTTCTACCTGCGGTTCACAAATACAAACTACCGTACTTTTCGGACGATTAGCAGCTACTTTTTTCTGATGATTTGAGCCATGCGGCTTATAGGTAGGCCTACAAGGGTGCGGCTAATCACTGTGGCTTATTCTGTGGCTTTTTCTTTCACCGCTAGGGCGCACTAACGGGAATCTCCAATTAGTGCACTTCTAGCTGTGAAAGAAAATACGAAACAATGCCTCACGGTACTGGCCCGTTAGACACTAAGTTAAAAAGCGTCGTATAATACGAAACTGTGCCATTCTGCACTGTTCCGTTTTAAATGGCATAGTTGCTGCCACGTTAAAAAGCACAGTCCTTAGTTCTGCGGCCTATAGTAGGGTGCGGCTTATGTATTGTTTTATTATCGTTTTTGGAAAATAAAGCACATGCAGCTTATATAGAAGTGCGGTTTATAGTCCAAACAGTACGGTAGTCCCAAATTGAAAAATATTTCGTACCAGTGAACTGGACCTGAGGAATCTAATGTTTGTTCCACTGCATTTATTTTCACATCACTATATTTTCGCACTCATCAGAGCTGCGAAATTAAGTTCCAGCGAAATTTTACTCTGTATGCTACTCACGAAACTAAATACTAGCGAAATATAAGTGTCCTAAGGTATATAGGACTAGAGTGACTCTAGTCACTAGACTATAGTCATGCATAGATAGATAGAAAGATAGATAGAAAGAATGTTTACATAACAGTAGGACAAAGAAGCATTAATCATGAAAAAGACATCAAATGATTCATAGACATAGCAAGGTGTTGTTTATCATAACAAGGTGTAATTATAGTATTGTCATGTCATCACAAATACATTAGTGACACTATGAAATATTTACATTTCTATTTTAACAAATGCATAGACTTTTGTACACTGAACCTGGGACATGATTGTGCCACTCAGTGAATACATTTTTGGCTAGCTGCTTGCATCCTTTGCATTAAACATAAATAAGTCAAGTAAAACTCTAATCCACAAGAGAACTTGACACCAATAAACTAAGCTGAGTAATTGATTATGGTAATCTGTTTCCCCAGGTCGCTCAAAATATTTTGTATTAAAACTCCTGACAATCGCTACTGCGAAACAGAGTTGTAGTGAAATATCAAAAATTCGACTTTGTATGGAAGTTTCTACTTTATATATAATTTGCTGTATACATCGATTCTCTCAACTCTTCTTTGACACCAGTTTCAAAAAACTGTATTTTCACCTTTAATGTTTGGCATCTTGCTACAGGTCTTTGATAAGAAAGTACAAGCGTTTGGGGAGAATAAGATGAAAGAGCATGTAGAACGTTTAATAAGACGGACGGAAGAGCTCAGGAATCTCTGCATCGCTGGTATTTCTATATCTATATACCTCGGTGTTTGTTTGCACGTCGTCTCTATGACCGATTATGGCAATTAAAATCTAAGAATGAAAATACTGCTGCACACTGGATTCGATCTCAGAAGCATCAGTTCTAGAGATATGCACACTATCAACTAGGCTTACGCCGCACAGGCGCATTGTCATACTATGAAATAATTGTGGTCATGCTTATTACACCTGCCAACCTTTAATGGCAATTGATTAAAATACACGTGCTTCAGTTAACACGCTTTAAACTAGTAGAAAAAAAATACAAACTCAGATTTTTCCAAAATGCTATAATAATATGTATATCTAGCATCTACACTTAATTAAACTTATAACACACATAGACGTAAACAAACACCTTCATTTAGAAGTTAGAATGGTAAATGTTGTATATGTTGATTGAAAATAAATTTTATGTGCGAGAACCTTTTTATTACCCCTGCAACGCTGATCATTCAGGTAATATCTATTATATTTATATATATGAATCTCAGTGTTTGTTTGTCTTTTTGTTTTGATCCCTGTGTCCAGTTATAGCCATTAAAACTTAGCAATTAAAAATCCCCGTTGCAGAAAACTTTAATTCACAACATTCAAATCGTAAGGCTACAAACAAGCACTAAACACTAGACTAATTTGTTCTTGTCATTACAAAAGCTTTTGCATATTCTGCCATATAGGTAATATCCCTATCGCGATTGCACGCGCTGCATATGCACTTTTTATTATCAGTTAATATTACCTTTCACTATTGTTATTTTTTTGAAATTTTTAAAAGCTAGTTTTTCATCATTACCTATTTTTCAGTTTTCAAATGTGTCGTTTCAATTTCAAATTTGCCGTTACACTCCTATTTTGGTTTCGGTAAATCTGTAAAAACTAAATTCCTTTTTCATGGACAAATGTATTATCTGGAGTAGGAATTGCGTGTACATTCTCTCTCTGTTTGGTCAGACAAAGACTGTCCGATATCTCATTTTTTATGTTTGTACCAGTATCGAGAGGTGCCAGTATCATCTATCAAAACTTTGAATACAACGAGCTTTTCAACAGTAAACTTTTTTATACACACACTTCCATGTACTCATTGTTTATTTATTCTCTTAAAGTAATTTGAATTGCACAAAAACACTTTTCTCATTATATAAAGAGTAAAAATTAGAATGGTTAAATGTTGTATGTTAAATAAATAAAAGTTTTTTGCACAGACTTTTTTTTACCCGTGCAACGTCGGGCATTCACTTAGTATATATTGTTTGCTACTACTGAATTCCTGGCCGGACACACAAAAATAAACAAACACTTCCATTAAGAGTAAGAATGGTGTAAATGTTGCATATGTGGATTTAATATAATTTTTCTGTGCAAAAACCTTTTTAATTACCCACACAATGCTGAGCATTCATATAGTATATATATATACTAGCTGTGCTACCCGGCATTGCCAGGGTAATAGAAAATTTGCCATTTTAACTATCAAACTACATATCATATTATCCGTCTGTTGAGAAAAGGAAATTGTGCTTGTTAATATACTATATCGCTATTAAAATAAAAGTTTAATAACAAATTTCAAAATATTTATCCAAACAAAGTTGTTTTAATTTGAACTAAAAGAATAACGTAAAATATTTTTTAAACAAACAATGATTTAGTTCGTATTTAACGATTGATGAACGCAAGGTATCAAGCGAGAATCCAAAAACATAATGTAGCTGTGAAAAAGGCTCCTGAGCTGCTGGAATAAATTAGTAACTAAATTTAGATGTAAAATAAATAGCAGATATGTAAAATAGCAGATGTAAAATAAATAGCAAAATGTCGGCGAAACATAGTTTGGTAACAAATATAATCAGTACAAAAATCGTCAAATTAATAGTTCGAGATAAATTATCAGCAAAAAGACAAAGAAACATCGCGTTGCATATACTTGGATTCCAAAATATTTCTGAACAGTGGCATCGTGCATCGTGGACGCTAGGCTAAAATAAATAGCACACGTGTGTCCGCTAAATTCGTCGTGAGTTCAAATGCAGTTTTAATGGCAAGGTTTTGATAGCTATTATTTAGCAAGGCTAATTTATAATTTGCACGCGCATGGCGTACTCGTTATATGTAAACGTATATAGAAACGCGTAGAAAACTATGGTGTTATAGCTCAGTAGTAGAGCATCCGGATAAAACCCTCATCGATGAGAAAATTGTCGTGAGTTCAAATCCATCAGATTGCGCTAAATCAAGATTTTAAAATCTATAGCCGGAAAACTGACAAACGACGACATATTTTGAGAAATATATATATAGATTAGGTAAATGCCCGGCATTAAGCAGGTAATAAAAGATTTTTGCACATAAAAGCTATTTTCATACAAAAAGAGCATAGAACTTAAATAGCTAGAAATGAGTGTTGTCTTACCTTGTGTGGGGTGAAGGAAAACTCCAAATTATATAACAACCAAAAACAAAACCCTTGTTTACTGACTTTTACTGACAAACTGAGTGATACGCATTTTATGTTGTACCTACAGGTAGCAAACAGTCAAAATACAGAATAAACTGACAGGCCAAAATACAAGGATTTTTGTTCATTTCGTATCTAGAAACAGAATTTTGCCAAAAGACATTTTGTAACTTCAACATTTCGTATGTCGAATAGTTAGCAAGTAGACATCGCATTGTATAAATATATTTCTATATTTTGTTTCTAACTATCTTAAGTTCTTTGAAACTTTTCCATTTCTTCATCATTAGTTTACTCTGCATGGTATGCTCACGTGATAAATTTGACTCAATGGGCATGCAATAAATTTCCATTCGCTGTAAAAAGGTGCAAACTTAGTTGTAACTTAATACCGACGTAGTAGTTTGAATTGTTCGTCGAATTCCTGGTTTGATGAGGAACTCTAAGTTTGTGTTATATAAATTTCTAAAGCAAACTTATAGATTTCTACAGAATTGGTTCTCTAATTGCTTTACACAACTCAACAGTTTTGTATCAGCATCAACAATTGGCCATTTGCTAGGTAAACAGGCATTTATGAACCTTACAATGATGTTATAGCAAAGCTTTGGCAAATCAAAAATACATGTACTTTCGCAACATATACTTGTACTTGCAGAGAACACTGTCGATGACCGTCACGTTTACGTATACACTCTGACTGTTAAAGGACAGACGATACCCTATTGCATGTGAGTAGGCTGTGACATCCCTTTATTAAAATGTTCTACGCAAGCCACCAGTAGGTATTGAGGAGTGCGATTGTATATTGCAGATACATGGCTGCTACTGAGATGGAATTAACATCCATGCTCTTTGACAGGCACAATGACAGATATGGCAAAAAAAGATGTGCTAGAAGAGGTTACTAAAATACCTGTAAGCTCATGTCAATGTCCAAGATTGTTGCGTTAAATACCAAGGCATTTCAGCCAATATATTTTAGATTTTGTTATGTAAATTTAGAGTTTTTATTGTAGCTGTTTGTGTACTCGCGCTTCATATCTTTTTATTTGATGCTAACTCTATGCGTATTGATGCCTTAGCCTAAATATAATCCATCAACACCTCTAGAACATGCGAGATGAATATAAGGGCTATTTCTATGTATGTAGATGATTTCTAGCCTTGTTTCATCATTTGATACATAGAACAATTAATAAAATGAGCGAAACTGTGATTTGTACAGCCTAATCTTTATTAATAATATATATAACTATATAATACATTTGTCTATAATATGTATATATCTGGCCTAAGAAGCTACTAATATGTTTTAACAGGCTGACACCAAAATTGTCAACCCGTTTTAATGCATGATTATATAAAATATTTTTCACAGCAGCCTCTTTGCTGTGCCAAGATTCTGAGTTATATACATTGTATATGTCTAAATTATATAGTTATGCATACATGTATATTGATGTTTATGAATCATTTGTGTCATTATAAAACATGTACCAAAATAAAAATGAAGTAACCAAGTAAAATATATGTGCACAGAGAAGCCTACAACTGCAAGCGATTCAGAAAATACGGTACGAACTCGTTCATGTTTTGTTCTATAGAATTTGACCTACATTGACAAGAATGCAACTTAAGGTCCAAACTAGCCACACTAGGCGTAAGGCTTTACACTAAGAGTAAAGTCAGAAAATGTGTATAGAGACAGCATATGCGTGTACAGACAACACACACGTATACCAACAGCGTATACAGACAGCACATGTGTATAGAGACAGTACACACATGTATACAGAAAACACTGGCGTATCTATATGGAATTCGCATTGGCATCACTGTATTCCGGTGTATGAAGTGATCCATAATCTCCCTCTGTAAAGTAGATGTGTAATGTAGCAATGTTTTCATTTCATTGCAAAAAATTATTGTTTGTAATTAATACCATAACATTTAATAAGCATTGAGCTCATAATCTAGAGAAAAAATATTCAGCTAAAATGGTGACATTTTGAGAACTAAGCTAAATAATTAAAGACTTTTGTAACCAATCAAATAGCTAGAATACACAGCAATGAAAAAGAAGGTTCTCAAAATCATACAGATAAATTGTCACTGAAACAAGCGTATCAAAAATTTGTCACAAACTTGGTATATTTTGAGCATATGTCAACTATCTAGGAGTGTGTTTTATCTCATCAAGAAGTAAGAATATAACATCAAACAGAATGAATAAAAAATGTTACAAATAAATATTGTGACACTACTGAATAATAATTAAAAAGAAATGAAAGCTGATTCTTAAATAAGCAAGGTATTATAAGGCCCACATGTGCAGTAGCACTGCGACTAGTTTAGGCGCTTGATCCGCACATGTTGAGCCCTGCGAAGTGCCCGGCGGAGTGAGTGTTACATGACTTTTGGTAAATTTAGGAATTTACCAAGAAATTGGTCCAAGTTTCTTTTATTAGGTAGGATGAAAAACAGGATTAGAAGAGGCAATGATTTTATTTTTTTAAATCAGATTTTTATGAATTTTTCACTCAATTTTGCTCATTGCACATCAGAAGGCTGGTAAAAAAACTTTTCAGTATTAGAAATCGGAATTTGAAATAACAAAACATGAACGTTTTTTAATCCAACAAACTAGACCATAATATTTAAAACCAAAGAGACGCCACCTCAGTACAATGCAAGCCGACGTCGAAGCCATGTACAAGCAGCTTTAAATGCCATGACTCAGATAATAGAGGTGAATACAATAAATTAATTAATTAAGGTGAATACAATAAATTAATTAATTAAGGTGAATACAATAAATTAATTAATGCAGTTTTACATGCTGGTAATTTTACCAAAAATCGTTGAACTCATTTTGGTTGTTGACCTGAACAAAGAGTGATGGGAGAGTGTTTTATAAATTCTTTATGCAATATTTTTGTATAAGTAAAATAACAGGATTTGTCTCACCTTGTGCAGAGCTCACTTGTAGTGATGCAAAAAGCTGTCTTTGACCAGCTGCAAGACGCTGATCGGAAGAAACTTGCGGAGAGCTGGAAAGGATGAGGGTGGAATCCGAGCTGACGCTAGAAACCTCAGTAGAACGGTAATCACAAGTGTTGGATACTGAACTGTGGCTTGACTGATTGAAGGGAGTTGCAGACGTGTAGGTATTATTGGCAACAGCAGAAGAATTTTGGCCTATAATGTTTTGTGAACCAGCAATGGCTGATGGATTGGCAAGAGAAGAAGTTGCAGATGAGGGACCAGCTGGCAAAGCCGTGAGTGAAGAGACCCGAGACCCTGAAGCATGCGCAGCCGAACCATTTTCATAAATGTGAGTAGAAGATGGGCTTGCCGTTGCTGATGGATGATATGGTTGCCAGATAGGGTTATGCAAGGATGTGTAACCTGGTCCGGCAACTGGCAATGCTGAGTCAGCAACAGGCTCATAGACTGGACTATCGGATCGAAGTGTCTGAGATTCACAATCCACAATCAAGTCAGTTCGAGGTTGAGCTCCCGGAATACGCTGGTTGGACACGGGTGGAGCAGGTAGCGGACCCATCCCTGGCAATGGCTGTGTCGAGTCAGAAGTTGTAGCGACTGATCCTGAAGGTGGGGATGAAAGGTTGTATGACAATGCAACGGCAGACTGAGATACAGCGCTACCAACAGGGGCCGGGGGAGGCATCACTTGCTGAGCACTACCGTGTGCTGAGAGATTCTGAGCAGATGCCGGTGGAGCGCATGGTGGTGGATGAGTTGATAGACTGGTTGTGCTTTGCAATGACTGAGAATCCTGTTCAGCCCTCTCACCTGCACCAGACAGTTAGGAATGAGTGCCGTATCTACTACATTAGAATAAATGCATTCACTCAATATGATTCTAGGACAATAATAAACAACAACAGGTTACCTTGCCTAGAATTTTAAAGTGCTGATTAAACCAGAGTAGTTATTCCCATTTATCCTTTGCGATAGGTATGGAAAAATTATCATCCAACAACCATTCCCAACTTTTAAAAAATTGACTACTTAGAATAATTGCTCATACTCACCGGCATCTTGATGAGGCCGACGCGCTGACCTCTCTGCATCTTTCAGGCAGTCAAAGCAGCAGATACAGTAATTGGAGCCGTGAAAGTTGACCCCAGCTGAAAATTATTAGTTTTTCGATCTTATTTTGCACAGAAAAACATCATCTCTAACAGTTCAGGTAGTTCATGGTAGCCGCTGGATACATTTATAGCTAAACATATTGCAGGTTTCTGAGGAGTTTGCTCTACTAGTCTATCCTAGTACGCTAGCAGTCTCATGAATAGCCAAATACCCGAGTTCGATTCCTGTGCGATGAATGTTTTTTCCAATGTTCTGAGCATGGCTTCGGACAGTCGTACATGGCACTTTTTATAGGCAATGTTGTATTCTTTTTTAGTTCTTCTAAGTTCCTGATCTGTGCGAGCCTCTCGCACAGGCTCTCTGCTCTGTTCCATCTGTCATTCGGCATTCCAAAACTTAGGAGCCAAGATTTTAATAAATTTAAAGTTTTATAAAAGCATTTTTATCATAACTGTTTTTGTGATTTCTTCTATGTAAGCAATAATGAAAAAAGAATATATTGGCTGCTCACTTAACCAAAATTCTTTCAGGCTTCATTCAAAAATTTAAATACATTTAAACATAATTATCTCTAAGTGACTCTTCATAAAACTAAGAATACTGTTAGGCAACCTGTACAATATTTTAATGACAAAAACACAAATTCTAGATTATAATAAAGGATAGGTAACTTTATACCACAAGTAGACTATCACATGAACACTAAAAGCTAGTCTATTATGTTAGCGTTTCTGTAGAGAATACTAGTTGATTAGGGTGATGAGTTCTTGTGTTATGAAACCCCTTTTTGTTAACCTCTCTTTGTATTTAATTACCATTGCAGAAGTCTACATGGTAGCAAATGGTTTTCTCATTTCATTGCAATGAACGCTGAAGAAATCGGAAGCAGAAGTCAATCTTACCAAGCCACAGCTTGGTAAGATTGACATCTTGGTAAGACTGACTTTTGGTTCATTTAATATCAAGTGAACCAAAGCTTGTTAACAGGTGAGTTAACCTGAAATTGTGGAGGTTTTTGCTATTGACTCACTTGTTCATGTCACAAAATAGAAGCTACTGGGGTTTGCGCTAAATTAACAACAGCAGAGCAGATTGCATAAATTGGAAGTCATGATCAGTGTGGATTTAGAATTGGAGCCCATGATCAGTGTGGATTTAGAATTAGAAGCCATGATCAGTGTGGATTTAGAACTGGAACCCATAATCAGTGTGGATTTAGAATTGGAAGCCATGATCAGTATGGATTTAGAATTGAAAAGGCTAAATCTACTTCAAGATTGATACAAACCGCAAAAAATCTCCTCCGACGTCTTTTTGTCACAAGAAAATAATCTTTTTAGTTTTGAGGTGTCTACTATTGGAGCAAACTATAAAACTTTGAGACTTTAATAATGTCACAACCTGTCTGTTTATTTAATAGATAACATTGCTTGGCACTAATTTTACAGTAAATGGTCGTGAGCATGCATGAGTTGGAAACTTTGCAGAGCCGAAAAACAAAATAGTATTTCCTTTTAATTTTAGCGCATTATCAAAGCAATCAATTTTATAATGCATTGCTCCAGATATTGATACGCAGTATCCACAAAAATAGGCAAACTTAGTTCTTGACAGTCATTCTAACAACAAGTAAAACAGAAACACAGTTACTTATATCGTCATTGAGGTTTTGTTGATAATCCCTACACACAGGGGGTATAGCCTACCATCCGTATTCAATAATCCCTATACACAGGGGGTATAGCCTACCATCCGTATCCAATAATCCCTACACACAGGGGGTATAGCCTACCATCCGTATCCAATCGCAAACTCTTCACATTTTTAGAAAACTGACAATATTTTTTGCCTTGATTGGTGTACACAATGGTACATGGCAACTGTGTCAGTGCATTGAGGGTATATACATGTAAGTGCATACATACCGATGGATCAGATAAAGCCATTGCCCAAAGTCTCTATATATATAAATATTTTAATGTTTTAGGCGAAAAAAGATAAACAATTGCCTTGAAACAAATACATTCAGCTTATGTCAAAACGTTTTGCTGATTATGTTCTCATGTTATCATTAGAGTAATCTAAACCAGATAATCAGGAGCAGGCAGGTAGGTTACCAACATAAATTGCTACACTGCTTTCATGACAACAGTTCATAAACGGGGTTCATCAAGTCCTCAATGCATGTAAAGGCACATCCTTGAGTTTCTATCTAATCCATGGTCAAGAGACTAATTCTCAGGAAGCAGACGGAACTTTAAAACCAAATATGTTTGGCAACCTTGCGAAATGCAGAGAACATATGCGTACAAAGCTTGAACAAACTTGGCCAAAAATTGTGGAAGCGTATAGTGTTTATGCGTGCACACACTAACATGCACACGCGCACATGCTCATTCTTAAATAAAATTGATAAAATTGCATTTATTATTATAAATTGTGATACAGTCTTGCCTCTAACAACACTAATTATAACAAACAGTAATTAATAAATAACAAACTAACAATACAAAAGTTTATAACAAAGGATTTAATACTACTCACAGTTATGAACCGCATAAACCAGAAGAGAGACAGTCATCCCCACAGTGCAAACAAGAATGACAGCTAAAAAAGAAGTTTGTTAAATAAATATAGATAAAAATCATTCAGCCTTAAGAATAGAATTAAAGAAACATACTATAGAGTATTAGCAGTAGTAAGAAAAATTGCAAACCAATTAGAGGCTTTGAGAATATGATGACATGTGCAGGGTGAAACAACGATTCACACCTCACGGACAGTTATATAGGTGACATGTGCAGAGAAAAACAAAAGTTAACAGACAGTTATATTGACAGGGTATGACAATGCATGCAGCTCTGGCATATTCAAGCAACCTGATGTGGTTTAAGACAACAGTGGGGGTTTACTCGCAGGCAAGCTGATGGTAGTTACAAGGAGAGATGCATTATTCCCAAACCTGCCCATACACCAGTGAAGCCATGCATAGCAATAGTCAGACAGAACACTAGTTTGCTATCACTGAAAACTGTTATTATTTTATTTTATCAAGTTGATATTTTCTATTAAAATCTGTTTTGCTGGGCATGAAAGTCAAATAACTTACTGAGCTACCATGACGACCTTATTACAGTGGCAACTCAGATGTTAACAGGCCATTCCATGTGATTAGCCATCGTTTGTCAGTTATGCTTTAATACATGGCCAGTCTTGAGCACATTGGATCCCAGGTTAACTTATGTTATCAAACACTTATGTTAAGGAAATTGGTGCTAGACTAACTACAAAACAACTTTATTTTGATATGCTACAAGTGTCAGGTACCACGATTATACTTCATATGGTTACTGCAAATATATACATATATTCGTGGTTCTCGGCGTTGCCCAGGTGTTGAAAATCAGCTTATAAACAATGAGAAGTAATGAGAATTGTCTGCCACTTGCTATTAGCCTGGCAGATTACCAATGGCAATATATAGGCCTATACATATAGGTACAGCTAAGATCTTGAGGCGAGTGCTCAAACTCCCAGGTCTCTGATAGGAGACCCGAGTTAAAGCAGAAATTACCACCCACATAGGTTAACCGGGGTGAGGAAACCATTTATATATATATATATATATATATATATATATATATATATATATATATATTTATATACAGTATCAAAACTATTCCTTTATGTAGGTTTACACAATACAATAACAACGAACTTTGACTATAACAAATGTTGACAGCAGTTCATCGATGCTTGCTATAGCCATGCTTGATTGTAAAACATGCTCTCAACAATTGACAAGGCTTCAGTAATGCTCTGAGCTTGGGACGACAAACAATAATAGTAGACGTGAATAACTTACCGATATATGTCTAAAACATATAGCTTCAGAGATAAAGCTTTCTACGAATACACATAAACTGCTACACTTTTTGAATGCAAAGTCATTGAACATAAATCACGACACTTACTATGCAAAGCCTGAGGTGTCTCGTGCTGGTTATTCTCCGAATCTTCTGAACACGCGTATAACGACATAGAACTAGCCAAAAGGGCTAGCACTATAAGGAAATGTTTGGGCATCATTGAAAATGACCTGAAATTAAAACAATTTCACCATATTTACTAAGCAAGCAATTCATTAGATATAGTTACAAGACTATCGGTTATGTAGATGTAAAAATGACCATTATACTCTTCGGTGGAGAAAACAGTAATGAGCAACTTTTAGAATGATGAAAAGCTGCATTCGATAAGTCATTCCATTTTCAAATAGCTACAATAGTCAAGGTCTATAGACAATAAAACATAGATTATGCTTCGAGCAATTGTAATGGTGGATTGAGAACAAAAAATAAAAACGGGAAAAAAATAAACGATTAGTATCAAAACAGTATGTTTTGTGGAAAACATATTGTAAAATATGACTATTGATTACCACAATAAATATTGCTCATAATAATTAGTAGACGCTACCCAATTAGGGTTACAGCTATTGACGTTGTATCAACATGTATCTATCATACCTTTTCGACAAGTATCTGGCTCAACTATTTTTCCTAGCTTGACGTCAAAAATCACAATTACAATGGGTACAATAATTTCCCCAAAATTTGATTTCCCAGCTGCAAAAACTACAGAAATTTATTAAACAACGACGCGGAAAATCCCACGCAGATTCGCGCAAGAATGTACCGTACGTATGTAAAAAATTTAAGATAAGAACGTTTAACTAGCGACCCGTCTCTGCAATAAATTTTAGTAAAATTTGAGAACTTAGGCCACAACAGCGACTAAACATAGCGTTATTTGTGCGCTTAGTCAGTTTTATTTCTATTTTTGTATCAGTCAGTTTTATTTGTTCTTATTGATTTTATTTTCAGTTTATATTATTCTTAAGTTTTCCTAAAGTTTATCACAGGGACTGGTTTTTGGTTAAACGTTGTAATCTTGTTTTTTCTACATAAGTTTTTGCATGAAATCCGTTATGATTACCAATGGAACGACCGACATAACATCACAGCCAAGCCGCGTAGACGGAAGAGAACAACTCCCTATAAGTGCAGCTGATGCATCATGTGCAGTACGTCTTGTGACAAGCTGTTGTTGCTCGCCCGCTCGACGGGGACAACTCCGCAAAAAACAACAATTTGTCAAGACAGGCTAGAGAGTACCCAACAAAGTAAAGAATGGGGAAGTAGAATGGTTGTGGTTAAAAGGCGACTCGCATATTTTGACTTATTATATTTGTTAATTTATATTATAAAAAACTATATTTGTTATTAATAATTATTTAAAATTCTTCATAAATTACTTACGGTTGAGGTTTTCCTTTTTGACGATGCTCTCTTGCTGTATGGTACAACACCATTAGGGAATGGAACCTCTCCCTCTTTCACTCTTAATCTTGTAGTTGTCCCAAATTGCTCCGAATAAAGCTGGCTCTTATGGAAGTGCCTAATGCACACTGTAATGGATTGCGTGCAACTACCTTTAAAGTTGTACCCAGTCCGTTACTACCTGTTGTTATTGACTAGGCTGGCCACGGAGTGTTGTGTTACGTAGTCCGGACAACAGCCCTGTAATATATTGTAGTCCAATTTTTATGTCCTTAGAATAGATACCGGCACGTATCAAATTGCCCCCCGGATAATAATCCGGTTTAATAAATAAGATTGGTTGCGGATAAAATAGTTGTATTGTATCGTATCGTGTCCAAAAACCAACTGCCCGCTATAAAGTTCGAGCCCCTTTTATATATTAACAATTGCGGGCAAAACACGGGTAAACTTGCCCGGACACGGACAAGTTAACAAAAGGCCGTGTCGGCTATAGTCCGTGTTCCGGGTAAACAATAATAATATCGTTAGTTCAATCTCAAAATATATACAGAGTTAGTATAACTTCATGAGTACAATTTATAATATAATTTAGATACTATTATTAATACACAAACAAACATAAATGGAATAATAAGAATGAAAGTGTTATTGTGTTCATTTAGTTGCGGTATTTATTGGTAGATCGGCGGCTATTTGAGTTACACAGTTCATTACAACACGACCGCAGTAGCAGGTAGTCGGCGAAAAGTTAAGTCGGCACGCTTTGCCCTAGACAGCCATAGTTTTGCTAAATTTGGCGACTGAGAGACAGGAACTATAAAAATGGTTATGCTACAACTTCTAGTGTCAGATTCGCAACTAGCAAAGAGACATCTGCCCATCGTAATTATCTGACTGTAGTTAAAAGAAAATAAAATGCGTTGAATTACTAACGAATAAGTAAATAAATCGTTACTGGAAACGGCTTTATTACGAATCAGTGATGGTCCGACGTAAATGCACCAAAATATATTTTTAACTTTGAACTTGCTAAACTAGTAGAAATATCTGCTAAAATTTTGTTTTCTCGTTCAATTAACATAGTATCATGCATTAACAATCATATAAAACAATGTTAAAATTATGTGTTTACTTTCAATTTAAAGGTTGACTTGAAACAAAATTCACATTACCGTTATTTGATATGAAAAGATTCACCATGTCTTACTATGTTGTGTTGTAGGTGCAAAATATGTGGAAAGGTGATTACAAGCTCTTAAAAGCTCAAAAACGAACAGAAAATCGCAGCCACATGAGACCGCCGTAGTTTGGATTCCCTTTCCAGAACGGCTCAAATGTGAAGTAGTTGTGAGAGATGGTTTCTGTTTACACTTTCTTGCAACCTTATTCGTCGAAATATTTTCACAAATATACTTCACGCATTCAATAAAACTATGTCTATTGTTCTTACGCGTCTATTTTATTTGTTTAGTAGTTACTAACACGGTGCGTGCAATGACATTGAACTTAGAGGTGGAACACTCCCCCCAACTACGTAATCGATATATAACGATCGACTGTTCAACTTCACCACAGTATATTCAATTGCACCTATTGTTTTTATTGTTCAGTAATTACAGCGCTCATTAGTTTCCTATGTCTATGGTATCATATGGGTTATGTTATTAATATGCACTGTTAGTTTTGTTGGATATAGAACACTTGTGTGACGTTTCGAGTTGGAAGTCAAGGATAATAAATGTTTTCGCATAAATTGTAAACTCATTAATTCATATACATCAGCATAAAATATGGTTCCCACGAGCGAGTTTTCTTTTTGATATTGTAATTGACTCTTTTGCTTTAAGATGGAACAGTTATTAGTACCGAAACCATTAGCAGACGGGCCGAACTTACCAGATGAGTGGAAGGTATTTAAACGTGACTTTGAACTCTTTCTAATTGCCACTTGTAAGGAGGATATGGCTGGCAAGATCAAGACAGCCTTGCTACTCAGAACTATTGACAATAAAGGCAACCAAATATATGAGTCCTTTACGTGGACAGTTGCTACTGACAATGTTGATTATGATAAGGTAGTTGAGAAGTTTGAGGACTACTGCAAACCAAGGGTCAATCTGGTAGCCAAAACACATTCTCTGCTGACCTGTAGACAAGGTAACAGATTTATTGACGAATTTATCACAGATCTACACACTATCGCTAGGCTGTGTGATTTCAAAACCATGTATGATCAGATGGTCCTACATGCTCTGATTCTGGAACTGGACAGTGACCGCATAAGAAAGAAACTGTTTGAGCTTGGTGACACCAGCTTAAACAGAGCCATTGAGCTTTGTAGATGGGAGGAGTCCACAGCAATTGACTATAAGGCGGTAACAAATCAGTTAACAGACGAACAAGCTAATATGCTAAGGCACAAAGCACAGACATCCTTCAAGGCCACCAATGCTGGAGACTGGCACCAAAGACAGTTTCGAGCTGACGGCTCGGCGGTTTCACAACCAACTAACCTGCCTTCTTCAAAGTGTAGCAACTGTAGCGGCAACCACACGCCTCGCTCTTGCCCAGCATACGGCCGCCATTGTAACAACTGTCAAAAATACAATCATTTCGCTTCCATGTGTAGATCTCAACGCAAAGGCCCAAACCGGGAATCAGCTAATCAGGTATCCTGGAACTACTCATCTGTTTCTGGAAACAAAGAAGAGTCAGCTCATAGCATCACTGTCTGTAAGAGATCGCAAATTGCTAGCGGCAGTGACAACAAATTCTGAGACAACAACTCTAGACCTCGAGTTCCAGCTCGACACGGGAGCAACTTGCAATGTTCTGAATATTACTAAACTACGATAATTTAGTAAAGCTACGTCTGATTAAAACCAAAACTACTCTAATGCTCTATGACCAGAGTAAGTGTGTGCCTCTTGGCTGGACAAAAATTGAACTACAGAATCATGTAGGGGAATTTGTTTTTTACAAATTTTTGGTGGTGGAAACCAAACAACATAGCCTCCTTTCTTGGATGGCTTGCCAGGCAATGAAACTAATACAGATAGTTGTTGAACAGGCAAACATTTTGTCGACTACTGATGACAGCGTGAACACCCTGCTCACTGAGTTTGGTGATATTTTTACCGGGCTAGGTAAACTTTAGGGCGAATACGATACTGAGTTAGACGACTACAAGCCAGTGAGAGTACGCCCACGAAAAGTGCCGCTGTCGATGAAGGATGATGTAGTTGAGGAAACCCGGGAGCTGGAACGGCGCGGCATCATTGCCAGGGCTGACTACCCAACAGACTGGATAAGCTACCTCCAGCCTGTGAGGAAGCCTAACGGCAAAATTAGGGTCTGCGTCGACCCTCAGAACTTGAACAAGGCGATCAAGTGTAACCACACTGTACTACCGACATTGGAAGATGTGCTGCCAGAACTTAACAAGGCCAGGTTCTTCTCTCTATGCGATGCCAAGGAGGGTTTCTACCAGATTCCGCTAGCCGCTACTTCCACCGATCTGACTACATTTTGGACACCTATTGGCAAATATAAGTACCTGAGAATGCCGTTTGGCATCGCTTCAGCGCCAGAGGAATTCCAACGCCGTCTCACTGAAGGCTTTGTTGGACTTGATGGCGTAACAGTTGTCACGGATGATATTCTCATTTATGGGGACACCAGGCAGACTCACGACATCAATCTCAGGGCGCTGTTTACAAGGGCACGTAAAATTGGACTCAAACTGAACAAAGAGAAGTGTAAATTTCTCCGGGAGGAGCTAGCCTCAACCTAGCTCAGCCTCTCCGGGAGGGCTAGATTCAACCACACCACCAGCTCTCTCAACTACCCGCAATCCAACGGTAAGGTGGAAGCAACTGTAAAGGTTGCTAAACGGTTGCTCAGAAGGTGCGGACCCGAACTGGCTCTGTTAGAGTACCGCAACACGCTCTGTGAAGGCTTAGAAAACAGCCCAATACAGAAACTGCTCAGCCGGGCAACTAGATCAGTTCTTCCCCAAACTGCACATCCACCAGTAAAGGCTGAGACGCAACGGGAACACAAGAGAGCAAGGAAGGCAAACACACAGGAGCAATACAATAAATCGGCAAAAGACTTGCATGAACTGAAGGAGGGCCAACCGGTGTTGGTGAGAAACTGGCAGAACTTACGCAACAGATAGAAAGAAGCAGTTGTGCAACAGAAAATAACAGACCGTTCTTATGCTTTGAGAACCGGTGATGACCTCATAAGGAGAAACAGGCGTGACATGAGACCTGTTAATAACAATGAACAACAGAAAGATACCACACCTAACCAGAACGCACCCCACCCAAGTGACGCAAGTTCACCTAGTACACCCACCGACCCCGGTCACAGTGGAGAAGCTACAACTAACCCGCCAATACTTAGGCGATCTGATAGAACCCGTAAACCACCCTCTTACTTAAAAGACTACGAGTGTAAATAACTTTTAATATGCTAGTTATATGTCAACAGAATACCTATTAAGCTCTCAATCATAACGTTTACAGGATGTTTAGTAGTTACTAACACGGTGCGTGCAATGACATTGAACTTAGAGCTGGAACACTCCCCCAACTACGTAATCGATATATAACGATCGACTGTTCAACTTCAACACAGCATATTCAATTGCACCTATTGTTTTAATTGTTCAGTAATTACAGCGTTCATTAGTTTCCTATGTCTATGGTATCATATGGGTTATGTTATTAATATGCATTGTTAGTTTTGTTGGATATAAAACACTTGTGTGACATTTCCGGTTGAAAGTCAAGGATAATAAATGTTTTCGCATAAATTGTAAACTCACTAATCCATATACATCAGCATAAAACATTATCGTCATTGTAATGCTGTCACTTTTAGCACTGATATTTTATAACTTACCGTAAAAAATCATTAAATTTTTTAACCTTAGCTCGAAGGGGTACATATAATTGTTTGATAATCATGACGAGCCTGTTGGTCACCTGTGATAATCGAAAAGTGCTGCAAAAATTATTTGCGAAGTATTGAGTCACATGATCAGAGAACGACTTGACGATTGAATAATGCCGAAACAAAACTGTAAAGTAGCGAGCATCTATATTTGATACGGGGTCTTCGGTAAAACTCAAAGTGTTTGTCATAAACTAGTACTACGATAAGTTTTATATTGAGCTTTTTATTGGCCTTTCAATTCATGTGAGAACATACGTGACAAGATGATAACCAAATTTCGTGGTTACGTCAACAAAATAAAGAGATTCTAATCTACGGCGGCTTTTCGTTTTTGAGCTTTTAAGAGCTTGTAATCACATTTCCACATATTTGGCACTTACAACACAACAGAGCTAGACATGGTTAATCTTTTGATACCAAATAGCTGTAATGTGAATTTTGTTGGAAGTCAACCTTTAAGATAACTCATCCATTCACCTCAGTCGGTAGCCAGTCTAGCCTGTCTTGACAAACTGTTGTTTTTGTGGAGTTGTTCCCCGTCGAGCGGGCGAGCAACACCGCAGCTTGTCACAAGACGTACTGCACCTGATGCATCAGCTGCACTTATAGGGAGTTATTCTCTTCCGTTTATGCGGTTTGATTGCGATGTTATGTCCGTCGCCCCATTGGTAATCATAACGAATTTCGTGGAAAAATTTATGTAAAAAAAAAAGTTACAACGTTTAACCAGCGACCAGTCTCTGCGGTAAACTTTAGTAGAACTTGAGAACTTAGGCAACAACAGCAACTAAACATGTCGTTATTTGTGCGCTCAGTCAGTTTTAGTTTTATATCGGTCAGTTTTATTTGTTCTTATGGATTTTATTTTCGATTTATTTCATTCTTAAAGTCTACTAACGTTTACAACAAAGACTGGTTTTTTGGTTAAACTTTGTATTCTTATTTTTTTCTACATAAATTTTTGCGTGAAATTCGTTATAATTACCAATGGAACGACCGCCATAACATCGCAGCCAAGCCGCATAGATGGAAGAGAACAACTCCCTTTCAGTGCCGCTCATGCATCAGGTGCGGTACGTCTTGTGACAAGCTGTTGTGTTGCTCGCCTGCTCGACGGGGGAACAACTCCTCAAAAACAACAGTTTGTCAAGACGGGCTATAGCCAGTCCCGTCGCCCCAAATTAGTTAGTAATCTTTTATTTTGTTGATAACAAAAAAGCCTTTATTTGCAGGCAGATTATCAAATAAATCAAATAGTCGCCCCAAAGCGAATTCAGTCAGGTCTACTCAATCAAATCGGTGTTTTGTAAAACCCAATATAGCCTAAATATTGAAATGGAATTTGCCCTGGTTAGGGGCAAACAACTCCCGCTTCGGTAATTGGGGTCCTTTTCCCAGTAACTATTTAATCTTGTTGTTTTACGAGCCTACGTTAAAGGTTCAGTAGCAATAACCAAAGAACAACACCACGATCAAGATCAAACAAGTCGAATTATTATTAAGCACGATATAGATATATCATATAAACGTTAGCTTACCAGGGTTACCGTTAACGCAAAACATCGTAAAGGAAAATCAAGCAAAATATCGTAAAGCAAATAAATCACCGAAACACAGTATATAGTAAAAGAGTGAATAAATATAAGTCCTGACACAAAAAAAGAAACGTTTCCTAGCTCTGCCAATTCAAGAGTGTGTCTAAATCCTAACACAACAAATCGGTCCTAGCTTTACTACTTTAAAGCAGACTACTGCAGCGACAGGGCAACTAACCAGTAGTTGTGGGTTCACGGCCAGCAAGCCACAAAATCGAATCTCACTGACTCGCTAACTCCGGAAATCCATAACATTCTCCGTCCCTAGATGTTGCATAGCAGAACAAAATGAAACATCAAAAAGGATCCCAGATGCCAGTCTAAATGAGACTCGATTATGGCCTTAGTCGTGGACACACTACCCTGAGACCACTCCAGGTCGGGCAGATGTTGATACACTTTAAACGATTTCTCTTTAAGCCAGGCATTATTGGCTTCCAGATGAACTCATTTCAAATGAATAGCAGTGTCCTTGAAGGTAGTAGGCGCCGAGATACCATCCGCGATACTTCACCAATTTTTTTTCAGTCTTTGACCTTTTGTGTACTAATACATAATCATTGTCATAAGAGTCATCATCCTCGATACTTTTATTTTTAAAGTCATCGTCATTGTATTCGCTAGTGCTTTCGGAATCTTCCGAGTCGTATGCAACTTCAGTTTCGGTATTTGACAGCTCAGTAAGCCTTGCATCCACTCTTTCACACGATATCTCGAAAATAAATACTAGATTTGCATCATCTTGGATAGATGTAAGTCCGACATCATTTATGAGGCAGTCAACGAGCTATTTTCTCCCTCGCACTCAGCTTTGCCTGACTGACAGACCGATGAGTACTAGTCGCCATGCTTAGTTCAATAACAGTTTGATTATCCAACTCATCAAGAAGCCGCTCAATCTTTTCAGCTATGTCCGTGTTCATCATGATAGCCTGACTTAAATAAATTTATCACACAAAAAGAAACAACAACATACAATAAACAAACAAACAAAATTTCACTTGCACCCTAAGCTAATTTGTGATGCATATCATAGTGATAGTTTGCAAGACTATCTATGATATCTATCGGGGTACAGGAAGCTACCTGCAGTAAGTCTTAAACTGATGATATTCCTCAAATCCCTTTACATTTAATAATGTTAAGGACAAGGTTAATATCCATCTAATAGTTTAAAATGAGACATAGTCGTGAAGCCTCGCAGGCCTCGTGCGAAGACTCCCCATCCTATCACTGGGTAATGGAGATGTGCTTGGTGGCCGACTTCGGTCTGACGAGGCACCAGTAGATGAGCTACCATCATTAGACCAAGCATCTGCACCAGAAGCAGGAAAACTTAGATCTCGTGGGCTCGTTCTGTCTACTGCAGCCTCTTGAGAAAGTAGGGTAGGCTGGCTTGCTAAGGCGTAGCACGGACTAAACAGTTTCAAACGAAAGGCATTAACTGTTCTGCATCGGTTCACCCTGCATGTCCCATTCCCAAATACTTCCTGGACTGAGAAGGGCCTTTCAAATTTTGGTTATAGTTTAGGATTTAACCCCTTCCTCCTATGTTTACTTTGTATCAAAACAAAGTCACCAGGCTTGAACCTAGACTCTTCCTGACGATCCGCAGATCTCATGGGCAGCTGCTGGGGCTGCCGTGAAAGACTGTGGACCGACTCAAGGCGAGTTTTTAGCTCTAAAGCATATTCAGTCCTTGTTGATAGCTGTTGAGAATGGGTACCATAAAGCAGTTGATCTGGTAATCTGCATTCCCGGCCGAGCATCATGAAATTTGCAGTCTCCTCAATGCTTGTCTGAGGAGTTGCATGGAATGCTCTTATGACCTGAAGGAGCAAGATATCCCAACTACTTTGGTCATACGCATGGCTCAACAACATGGTTCTTAGGGCATCACCCAAGGTATGACTACCACGCTCAACTACTCCATTAGACTGCGGGTGATAAGGGATTGTACGTGTTTTAGCGACATGCCACAACTCGCACAGTTCTGTCATTAGGTCACCCTCGAATTGAGATCCATGATCACTGTGAATCTCTTCTGGTAACCCAAAATAACAAAACACCCTGCTATCAAGAACTTCCGCTACCATAGGAGCAGTTGCATCTGGTAAGGGTAACACATCTTGCCATCGCGTAAAGTGATCGGTGAGTACCAGAATCCATTTATTTCCTCTTGCAGTTAAAGGTAATGGTCCAACTAGGTCGACGGCTACTTTTTGCCAAAGGCGTCCTACCCAGAGAGGTCCATTGCTTGAGGAAGGATTGAGCCCACCTGTCTTTGCGATTTGACAAACTTCACAACTCTTCACTACTCGTCTTACATCAGCAGTAATCCCTGGCCAGTACCAGGTCAATCGTAACCGGTGCAATGTTCTCCAAACTCCTGTATGAGCAAGGGTGTGAGTGGACCTTCTTAACCTGCTGTCTCATATTCTTTGAACAAACTATTGTTTCCCGTGGTCTACTACGATGAATGAGTCGAATTACTAATACACCGTCCTCCCTTATTCTCATTAGGGAGAGCATCGTGCTAGGTTTCTTCAGCTTAAGACTACCCAAATTAACAATCGATTGATCAAGGTCTTGCTGATTGAGAACAGCATCATAGATTATTGCCACATCCCCCGACAACTTCTGTTTTTCCATCAGTGTGGACGCATGGTCATCATCTCCGGCAGAGTCCTGATGGTCACGACCATGGTTTCCTGGTTGGTTAGATAGTCCCTGGTCAACAGGAGGCATCGAGTCAACAGGTAAAGCTGATGGTACCTCATCGCGATGATCTTTAACAGAACTGCAGGGAGATATGCAGTCAGAATTGCCAGTCAACTCCATATTAAAAGTGTACAGCCGTTCACCAGTAATTGTAAAAGTTACCGGTTGCCCATAACACTGTTGCTGTTTGATCTCATTACATAACTTATCCATGCTAGGCCCTCCATTCAAGCACATGATTCTGTCACACTGTTTGCAGTTGTGACAGGTTTGCCTGGACAGTCCATCAGCATTTCCGTGCTTACTTCCAGCCCGATACTCTATGGTAAAATTGAATTCACTTAGGATTTTCAGCCATCTAGCAATTTGGGCAGAAGGAGTGGTCCTCTTACAAAGCCAAAGCAATGAAGCATGGTCAGTCCTAATTCTGAATTCTTTACCGTATAGGTAAAGCCGAAAGTGTGTCACAGCTTTCACAACGGCCAATAACTCACGTCTTGTTGCGCAATAGTTTCGTTCAGGTACGGACAAACTTTGACTATAATAGCTTATGACCCTCTCTTGACCATTCTGCACCTGAGACAGAACCGCACCTACGCCATCGAGGGATGCGTCAGTGTCGAGAGTGTATGAGAGGGAAGGGTCCGGGTACCCTAACACAGGTGAAACCATGAGCGAATGCTTCAGGGATTGAAAAGCATCTTGACACTCCGTAGTCCATGTAAATTGGACGTGCTTTGAGGTGAGTACATTCAAGCTTCGGGCTTTGCTGGAAAAACTTGGCATGTACTGGCGATAGTAGCCAACAGTCCCAAGAAAAGCTCGTAGCTCTGACAAATCCTGGGGAACAGGCCAGTTAGCTACCGCAGCAGTTTTATCAGGATCTGTCCCCACACCATCACAGCTAAGAACGTGACTCAAATACGCAACTTTGGTTTGAAAAAGATAGCATTTGGACGGTTTCAGCTTCAGCCCAGCTGCTCGAAGTTGACTTAATACTTCCTTCAGGTTTTGATAATGATTATCAAAGCTGTTCCCTATGACGATAATGTCGTCTAGCTAAAGGAGTAATGACTTCCAGTGTAACTCATGCAGTACTCGCTCCATCAACCATTGAAAAGTGGCAGGTGCCGCCGTCAACCCAAAAGGCAGGACCTTCCACCTCCACAAGCTATTATGAGTGCAAAATGCAGCCTTATCCTTAGCATCTTCCTCTAATGGTACCTGCCAGTACCCGCTCATCAAATCTAATGTAGTGAAGTACTGGCTACCTGCAAGTGCTTCCAGGCTTTCGTCAATCCTCGAGAGCGGATGTGCATCATGTGCAGTGACAGCATTCAAGCAGCGGTAGTTGATGCAGAACCTCCAGCTGCCATCTGTCTTCTTGACTAAGACCACAAGTGAGCTCCAAGCTCCTTGCCCTGGTTCTATCAAGTCCTGATGCTGCAGTTTTTGGATCTGCCTATCAACCTCCGCCTCCTTCTCCGTCCCTAAACGACGTGGTGCCTGTTTAATAGGTTTCGTGCCACTTTTTACTGGTATTGAATGAGATATTAATTTCGTCAATCCCATATCATTATCTCCAGTAGAAAAAACATCGCTGTAGGAGATTAACAACTTCCGGATATCTTGCTTTTAGTGAGGCTGAGAATATGCAACAGTGGCCTCTTGGTACAAAGATTCTGTGTGCTCCGGCAGTAAGCTCGCACGACCATCTTGATGAGGTAGCATGCCTGCAACACATCCGCAGACTTGAACGACTTGGCCATCTTCCACTAATTGCGCTCCCGCCACACTATTACAGCGACCAATGAGGGAACCCGATCGCAGTAAGGTTGGCTAACCACAAGGGTTTACACACCTAGCCAGAATTTTTCCTCCACGATCTATTGAATAAACGCTTGCAGCCAATGCTATTTCTGAAGACACAGCAGCGCTGCAGCTTTCCACCATTCCAATGTCAGAACTAATAGGGTTCGACAATTCGCATGGAACCAGTTGTTCTGTGTAAGGGGGTATGATAACATTATGAATGACCTGCACCTTGCTAGCCAACTCGATTCCGTGTCGATCTGTACACGGCAAGTGGCATCCATTGATGGACAGGATAGAGTCTGCAAATCGAACATGGCAGTCTTGACTTTGCAGAAAAAGCATTCCTAATATGGCGTCTGAATCAATGGCTGCTATGACAAAAGAGATCTCAACAAACTCAGACCGTAAATGACCAGTCAGATTAAGTTGGCCAAGAAATTGCAAACTTGACCCATCAGCCAGCTTTCCAACCTGATGTTGAAATGGCTCGAGCCTGTGCTTACAATTGGGCAACAACTTTTCAACACCCTACTAGCCAGCAAATTAAGAGTACAACCACTATCTATGAGAAATAAAAAAAACAGGTGCTCCACTTTGCCTGACAAGTACAGAGATGACACGGAAGAAGCTACATTGATTTGAATTGTGTCATCAGTAGCATTGCAACACGGTGGAGCTTCAGACTTTCGAGACTTTAAATCACGTCCATCCCCCATTCCCGTAGACCAGGAAATGGGCGTCTCTAGTTTCCCTGCATTTTGTTAGTGGTAGCGGATCCATCAGCCTTTCCTGATACACCAGAATCTGCCTTCAGGAGTGGACAACTACGCTTAAAATGACCTGGCTCTTGGCAGTAAAAACAGTTTCTCCCACTCCTCTGATTATGCGTAGCAAGACCTTCTAATGCTTTAAGACGACGATATACAGAATCTAATTGTGTACTTAAACGACCTAACACCTTTTCTGTGTCATTAGGCCAACTGCAATGCTGAGGCATTCTATCCTGTTCTTTTATAACGGGTGCTACTATTGGCTTATTTAGTATCATCATAGAAGAAGGCCCAACTCGATCATACGCTTCAGCAGCTTGTATGGCATCTTCTAAATTTCCCGGCTTGACTGCAAGTAGGTGCCGCCTGAGAGTTGGGTCAGCTATAGCACGATCAAAATGTTCAAGAGCCAGCTGCTTCTCTACTTCAGGACTAAGACCACCATACGCCAACTGACTTAACTGGTCAATACGATCACCAAAAGCGCGATAACTTTCACTGGGTTTGCGCTCGAAACTATGGAGCTTCTCTCGAGCCTGCAAAGGGGTCAAACCAAACATTGCCAATAACCTACTAAACACTTCTTTGAGAGAATCTCCTCTGGCACAATCCATAGCTTTTCTTTCTAGGCTACTCCGCAACTGCATCAGGGCAACTTGGTCATCTCATCCACACAGCTTAGCGGCCTCTACAAACTGCTTTATAAACAGGTGTACGTCGCCATGTCCATCGAATCGGGGTGGCAGTAGTTTAACCTTAGAGGTCATAGAGCTAGCATTTCGGGATTCTTGGACAGCTGTAGTGAATTGGTCTACCAGTCCCTTTAACAGTTGCTTAAAGCTTACCTCTTCGGTGTTCCAAAGGGGAGCCTGAGAAGCTGGAGTGTTGGCCTTGAGGTGAAGAGATTTCGTGTTTGAAGGGCTGAAATCAATGGATGGAACAGGTGACATATCATTAATCAAAGTTCTAGGAATAGCAGTAGAGTGAGAAGGCCGGACCCTAGGAGGAACTGGAAGAGGCACTGACGCACTAAAAGACCTACCTTGAACACAGTATTTACGGTAAGCTTTATCCATGAATACCTCTGCATCATTACTACTCTGTCTTACATGTTCACCATCATTCCGATCTTTATTCATCACACCACTAGTGTTAACAAATGGCTCAGTCGAATGAGTGATAAAGGGATTAGTAGAAACTTCCTGTGGTATGGGATACTCAACAAAAGGGTTAGTGAATGAATTTGGCAGGTGATTCAAATCAACAAAAGGATTATTCGCATAAACATTGGTTGGGTTGGACTAACAAAAAATTAGTTGAATGGGGCGAGAATTGTTCAGCCATTAAAAGATTGCTACTGTTATAACCTAACGACTTAGTAGAGACAATGATTATAACACTGAGAAATAAAGAATCTCACTGTTGCCACCAATGAAATGGAATTCGTCCTGGTTAGGGGCAAACAATTCCCACTTTGGTAATTGGGGTCCTTTTCCTAGTGATTATTTAATCTTGTTGTCTTACGAGCCTTCGTTAAAGATTCAGTAGCAATAACTAAAGAACAACACCACGATCAAGATCAAACAAGTCGAATTATTATTAAGCACCATATAGATATACCATATAAACGTTAGCTTACCAGGGTTACCGTTAACGCAAAACATCGTAAAGGAAAATCAGACAGAGGAACGACAGAGCAACAGACCAGTAGTTGTGGGTTCACGGCCAGCAAGCCACAAAACCGAATCTCACTGACTCGCTAACTCCGGAAATCCATAACAATATACATTTTCGTTTACAACACATTGATGATATGTAAGTTTAATATTTAATAATAATATTTTAATATGTGTTTACTCAATTATTGAACTACATTATTCAACTGTATTGAGAGACAATTCAGAGCTGACTGACTAATTAGGAGTTACCATCTCCATATTGACAACTCTATATATTATCCATATCATTACACTTATATGTTTATCTACATTAGCCAATCAGATTATTAGATTAATTAGCTGCTGACTAAACTATTTTCCTCTTCCTGCTATGCTGCCAAAACCGGTAGTTGTACAAATGATTACACGATATGTTAATCTGAATATTGCACCACTGATTCCTGTCATCTCTACTCAGAATGAGTACCCAAAGCAGAAAACCCACTCACTCAACAGGTTATGGGCCCAGAAGCTGCCTGCACTTTGATGGAAAGATGGAATCATATGCTATATGGGAAACACACTTTACTAACTATATATACATGACAGACAAAGGCATGTACAAAGCCATACTACCTCTTGCTGAAGAAGAAGAAGAAGAAGAGGGTTACACAGACTTTGCAGACAAAAACAGGGGAGCATACGCAGAGCTTGTCCAAGTTATTGATGAACGTTCATTACAACTGATCATGAATGATGCCAAAGAGGATGGATGAAAAACTTTGCTATTACTCAGACAACACTATGTTAGTACTGAGAAACCTAAAATTATGACTTCATATGAAGAGCTAACTGCAATATATATGACAGAGACAGAGGATGTAACCGATTACTTGATTTGAGCCGAAAAATATGCTACTGGTTTATGTTCAGTTGGCGAAACAATATCTGACAATCCTATAATCGCTGTTTTTGAAAAGTTTGCCAGCAGCTTTCAACTCGTTCGTCGTTGTGCATACACAAACCGACCAGAAAAAGTCCTTAACCGAATTTAAAGCTGCACTACGTAACAATGTAAACACCAAAGCTGCCCGTAATACTACAACACAATCAACCGCCATGGCAGCTAGTACTAAACCTAGACAATATCATTATATGCCTAAAACAAAACCGCCTGCGAATAATAACAAACAGGTATGTCTGGCATGTGCGAAATTAGGTCGCAGGGCGCATGAGTGCAGATCAAAGTCAAAATTAGCCTGTCAATACTGTAAAAGGTCTGGTCACTTTGAACTTGTATGTTTCCAAAAGAAAAAGAAAACCGATCGCTACCAACACACATCAGCCAGTGCATTGACATCAACAATTAGTTTTACAGTTAACTGTAACCCTACAACACATGCAGATAATATAACTAACACCAACAAACATACAGACAATTTTTACAATAGCTTATTTGTTGACTGTGGAACTACGTGTCATATCATAAACGACACCACACACTTTACTACATATGACGATACACTTGACTCGAGTAAACATTACATACAGCTCGCCGATGGCCGTTGCAGTAATGAACTCTGCGCAAAGAGAGGAAATGCAGAGTTTGTAATATACGAATCAGAAAACAATCCAACTAAAATCACACTTACAAATGCATTACTAGCACCAACATTTCCTACACGTCTGTTCTCCGTTTGTGCCGCCACTGAAGCAGGAGCACAAGTTACATTTGCAAAAGATACAGCTTATCTCACCTTCATAAACACTAACATCGACGTTGTCAAACAAGGTCAGCTGTATTTCCTGCAAACTGACGACAATAGTAACAAACACGACTTGGTATACAATACCCATACAATCGAAGAGTAGCATACGGCATTAGGACATACAAACCACAAAGATATACAGCAGCTGCAGCATGTAACTCGTGGAATGAACATAGCACCATCGCCTAAAAAACACATGAACTCTTGTCAAACATGCAAAGAAAACAAACTAACTAAGCAACCTAAGTCAAACGACGACCCACCAATACATGCCACAAAGCCGCTAAAACGTGTACATACCGACATATGTGGACCTATTGACCCGGTATCAAAGGAAGGGTACAGATATATTATGAACTTTATAGTGGAGTTTTCTAGTATGCTGTTTGTATATGCACTACAATCAAAAGATGAAGCTAGCACAGCACTAAAGACGTTTCTAACAAACGTTGCACTGATCGGAACCGTACTCGAATTACACAGTGACAGCGGTACTGAGTATCTCAGCAGTTACTTTCAATCTATTCTTACAGGGAAAGGTATTAAATAAACGACTACGACATCGTACTCGCCGTACCAAAATAGAAAATCTGAACGTTCCTGGTGTACTATTTTAGAAATGTCACGCCGTCTGATCACGGGAACTATATTACCGAAAATGTACTGGTCATATGCCGTACGCCATGCTGTGTATATAAGAAACCGATCGTATCAAAGGAGAACTAAATTGATATGACCAAACTACACTACTTTGGTTCATCGTACACATTTTACACAGAAGGACACAAGTAAAATCTACAGCCTAGGGGGACAAGAAGGTATCTACCTAGGTGTTAATCTTAAAAATCAAGGTCACTACATCCTTGATACACAAACCAATAAAATTCTAACATCGGGAAATGTACACGTGTACAGACGACTCCCCGACAACAACACAGCTGACGCACAGCCCTTGACTGATGAATATGGTACCGACAACCCGCTACCACTACAACAAAAAGGCAGTAAGCAAACAGTATTAAATGACACCGAAACTACAACCCCAAGCAGTACAGAAAACACTGAGTTGTCTCGTCGATCTAGCCATGAAAGAAAGCCACCTACATATTTAACAGATTACTAACTGACGACCTTAGTAGATTACACATATGCTGCTATATCATTTACACTTAAAACCTACGATTAAGCAGTAAGCTCAAAAATTGTTCAAAATGGAAAGCAGCTATGGACAAAGAGATGACAACTCTGACAAACAATGACACATGGGACATCAAACCGTTACCGAAAGATCGTATCGAAACAAAAGGCAAATGGGTGTATACACTCAAGCAGAGTAGAGTAGCTGATGAAGTACAATACAAAGCTAGATACGTTGTCAAAGGCTGCTCACACCAAGCAGAACTCGATTATGACAGTGCATACTCGCCTACTACATGCATGACGTCAATCTGTATACTGCTACAAAAGGTTATTAATGACAAGCTACAGCTACATCAAGTGGATGTCAAAGGAGCTTACCTCAATGCTCCTACCGATAAAACATTTACGTTGAGCAACCAACCGGGTACGAACAGACCGACGACAGTAAACACTTAACATGCCATCTTAAAAAGTCACTTTACAGATTAAAACAGAGTGGAAGAAATTGGCATGCTATGCTGACAGACTTCCTCAAATCTCAAGACTACACACCGAGAAAAACTGGCTTGTGCATATACATCAATCATACCACCGGCTACAGCTCTCTAATCTTATTTTGAATGGAAGACATAATTATCGCCGCCAAAAAACATAGAAACCATAAACTCTATCAAACAAACTTTACACAGCAAATTCCAAATGGATGACCGAGGAGAACTAAAGTGGTTTCTTGGTATTGACTTCAAACGTACTGAAGATGGCAACTACAACCTGACTTAAAAAAGATATGCCGAAGCTATTCTGAAACGCTTCAACATGACAGATGCTAAAGCAGTAAGTACACCCGCCGAATAGAGCATACAACTGCAAAAGGCAACCGATCAAGAATATCAAGCCTTCCTATCGTGTAAGTTTCCGTACCGTCAAGCCGTTGGTAGTTTAATCTACTTGAGTGCCACACGACCAGATATATTTTGGACTATATCCAAACTACCACAATATCTAGATAAGCCAAGTGTGAAGCACGTTACAGCAGTCAAGCATCTGTTCCGGTACATTAAGGGAACAAAATTATATACACAAGTCTACAAACCTACAGACAACAATCTGAAAGCATATACAGATTCAGATTGGGCTGGAAGCATAGAGGATAGAAGATCAACAACTGGCTACGTCAGTACACTAGGTAGTGCGCCAGTAAGTTGGAAAATACGCAAACAGCCAACAGTAGCTCTATCTAGCTGCGCAGCTGAATATATGGCTTTAGCTGAGTGTACGAAGGAGATACTTTACCTATGAAGCCTCTGTGTATCGCTAAGCATAACAGTCCCTATGCCGGCAACCACATATTGTGACAATCAGGGCACGATTGCTCTAGCTGACAATGATACAGAACATCATAACCGAACTAAACACATAGATATCCACTACCACTTCGTAAAGGAGCAAAATGACATTACCTACAAATACGTAGAAACTCATGACAACCCTGCAGATGTGCTCACTAAACCTCTTGGCAAGCTGCAACACAATTCTGCAATTAGTCTGCTCTAGATTGAGGTGGCGTATTGAGAGACGATCTACAGCTGACTGACTAACTAGGAGTTACCCTCGCCATATAGACAACTCCATATATTATTATATCAATACACTTATGTTTATCTACATTAGCCAGTCAGATTATTAGATTAATTAGCTGCTGACTTAACTCTCTTCGTGTTATGCTGCAAAAACCGGTAGTTGTACAAATAAATACACGATATGTTTATCTGAATATTACACCACTGATTCCTATCATCTCTACTCAGAATGAGTACCCAAAGCAGAAAACTCACTCAACAAACTGTTGTAGCAGATTTGGCTGAAGTTTATGAACGACTCTCCATCACTAAAGCAAACGTACAATTTCTTATTAGATGTTGATTGGGTAATTGAACTTTTGGGCGACAGTCATTAGGGTGACAGACACTTAGGCAATACTTTTGGTTTAAAAGGCGACAACTTCAGACAAAAAGACGACACGGCGTACAAACCGGCGACAATTCCAGACTGAAGGGCGACAAATTGGTTTGCTGTTTGGTTGAAGGCAAAGTACTGTGCTGACAAACTAGGTTGTATATAATTATGAGTCATCTTTTCTCACACTTTATACATTCATCGACATTTCATAGTTATCTATCAAAGCCCGGTGCCCCATCTGCGATTTGCCAGAGGAACGGTTATATTCTTTATTTTCCTTCGGAAGTGCCTATTCATTCATTTCTTTTTAATTCTTTTCTAGACATTCTCATCAATTTATCAATCTGAATCAACTTAATTTTCTATCATTCTTTTACTCATTTACTCTGAAATATACTTACATCTGTCCATAAACACAGAACAAAGACACAGGAGTTAATACGTGGATTATGATGCTAAATTTGAGGGCATTTATGGACAGATGTAAGTATATTTTAGAGTAATAGTGAGTAAGAAAAAATAGAAATTCAAGGTGATTAAGATTGATGGGAATGTCTAGAAAATAATTAGCAAGAAATGAGCAAATAGCCACTTCAGAAGGAAAATAAAGAATACAACTTTTTACTGGCAAATCGCAAATGGCAGACGGCGCACCAGTCTTTGATATTATCGTACCATATATGCTTAGTAGATATCTTATTTTTTATACTTGTGGTTGACGCATGTGTACTGATGGTTTCCGGTGAGTTAAGCAGTACACGCGCTGATATTAAATACTCGTACTTGTGTTATCATAGCATATTCAATATTTACCAATAAAGATATATAAACTAAACATCCACATACAACATGGTAGCAGCAGTGAAGCCTACAATATTCGGTTGACGGTTTGTTACACATTTACATTGGATGGTGCTACTATAAAATAAATAATTATTTTATTCACCGATGTGGATGCTTATGGACTTTCATATGACAACAATAAAAAGATATATCTACGATGGCAAAAGAGACTCAAAATGTGTCAGCATCGGCCATCAGATGTCCAATGACCGATATCTGAATCCGATCTGATATCCGATGACCTCTTCTGCTGAATATGCCAGAGAAGTTTGACTTTGGTGATCCGGGTAGTTGGGCACGATGGTCAGCTCGTTGGAAGAGTTATAGAGAAGCAAGTGGCCTCAAAAACCAGCCAGAGTCTGACTAAATAAACTCTTTGCTTTATGTCCTGGGATATCAAGCTGAAGATATAGTGCTGAGCAGAAATATTACAGAAAATACTCATGGCAATGTACTAGAGGTTTTGATACATATTTTGGACTGAGGAGAAATTTGATTGCCGAGAGAGCAAAGTTCAAGGGAGTGACTCTGTGGATGTGTTTATCATTAAACTTCACCCACAAGCAGAATATTGTGAATACAAGGCGCTTAAGCAAGAACTGATCAGAGACCGCTTAGGAGTACAAGATGACGAGTTGTCGAAAAAACTCCAGGCTATGCCCAATCTGACTTCAGGCGCCGCTACGCTTACAGTGAGTCAATATGAGACTGCAAAGCAAGCTCAAGCAGTAGTAAGAGAAAACCGTAGCAGTGAAGTGGACTTGATATGAAGGTAAACAAAATATCAGAGTGACAAAAGGCAACATTCAGCATCAATGGTAGCTAAATCAGATAATAACAGTGGCTATAGCAGTTGCAACGAATATGGCAGATGCGGTAGTAGGTCTGGGCATCCTAGAAGTAAATGCCCAGCTATCAGCAAAAATTGCCTGAAATGTGGCATTATGGGATATTTTACTCGAAAATGCAGAAATGTAACAGCACAGAAGCCAGTAACAGAAGTAGAGCAGGAAGAGCTCACCAATTTATTTCTAGGCGTTATTGAGGTAAATGAGGTGTCTTCAAAGCCATGAACAGCACAGGTAACCACTAAGCTACCAGATACTAAGCCAGTTGACACTACATTTAAACTAGACAGTGGGGCTGCAGTCACTATCTGTTTACCCAAGGAAATACTTTCTGATGTAACAATGTTGAAGAGTGACAAACGTTTAGTAGATTCTAGAAATGCAGAAATACCATATTTTGGATTCGTAAATGCTGTCCTGTGTCATAGAACATTTTTTGTGAAAGAGGACATTTTTGTTGTCAACAACCAGAAAGTCAATCTATTAAGTAAACGAGCCTGTACAGCTTTGTCTTTGCTTTCCCGTTCAGTAGATGAAACTGATGTAAATAGGTGTGAGTTGAACTTGATCGAATTCTTGCCAGTTTTTGAGGGCCTAGGCCAAATCAAGGATGCATTTTATGATAAAAAACTTGTTGACAATGCTGTACCATATGCTGTAACTGTTTCTAGACCAGTGCCAATACCATTGTTGGATAAAACTAGGCTCGAACTGGAGAGGATAGTGAACCTGGATGTGGTTGAGAGGGTGATTGGGCAGATGGAGTGGTGCTCGCCGATGGTGGTGATCCTCAAAAGCAATAGTTGAGTACAAATATGTTCAGACGTAACTCAATTAAATAGATATGTCAAACGCGAAGTGTATTCAATGGCCATGGTAGATGACAGCTTATCACAAATAAGTTGGAAAGTATTCTCAAAACTGGATGCCAATAGTGACTTTTGGCAGATCCCCTTGACTCCAGCATCCTGCGAACTAACCACTTTTCTCAATTCTTTTGGAAGATTTATGTACAAAAACTACCATTTGGATTGTGTTCATCACCAGAAATATTCGACAGACAAATGTTACGGATACTGGAAAACACAGAAGGCGTAATCATCCACATGGATGACATATTAGTCATTTGGAAGGATAAAGGTGAACATGACAAGAGACTAAATGATGTACTGCAAAAGATCAAATGTTCTGGAATGACACTTAACTGCAGTAAGTGGGAATTTGGAAAAGCTAGCGTTACATTCTTAGGCCAAAGAGTAGACTCGGAAGGTATTCATGATAGTGAGGAGCAAATTCAAAGCATAATCAATTTCTATATGCCGACCAAAACTTGCGGCATTCAGAGTTTTTAGGACTGGTAAACCAATGTGCAAAATTTTGCCCGAACAATGCTCAACTTAGTGAGCCACTTAGAGAGCTGTTGAAGAAAGATGCACCATTGATTTGGGACAAACCACAAAAAGATGCGCTACAAGCACTCAAGCAGGAGTTTGCCAAACCACCTGTGTTGGTTCCTTATGACCTCAAGAAAAAAGACTACTATTTTAACAGATGCATCTAATAAAGGCCGAGGAATTGTCATGACGCAAATCTAAGAGGACAACTCCGAATGTCTAGTAGCAGCAGCTAACAGGTCACGGATGTTAGCAGAAGAAGGATATGCTACTATTGAAAAAGAAGCATTAGGAGTTACATTGGGGGCTAGAGCAGTTTTCTAGGTATCTACTGGGGCTACAAGACTTTGAAGTACCCACGGATCATAAACCATTGGTGTTACTGTTGGGATCTAAACCTATACACAAGCTATCACCCAGGATATTACGATTCGAGCTCAAACGTATGCGCTACAAGTTTCACATAGTATACGTTTCAGGAAAGCAAAACAGCTCAGCAGATGCATTATCAAAGTATCCATCAGATAAGCAAACAGTTCATGAGGGACTTGCAGCAGACGAAATAGAAGCATTTGCCACATCATATAGTCTCCCAGCTACAGATATTAGGCTGGAAAAGTTGTCAGTAGCTCAAAAGTCAGATGAAGTGCTACAGATCATATGAGAATATGTCGAAAAAGGATGGCCCACATACTTATTAAACACTGATTCAGTCATGAAGCCGTACTTCGAAAAGAGAGGGCTTATTACACCCTACCCCACACCTGACCTCCTTTTACACCAAGATAGAATTATTATTCTACAACTAGAAAGAATAGAGATTCTGGAAAAGATTCATGAAGGGCATTTGGGAGTTTCTAACTGTACCCAGAGAGCAAAAAGAGTCGTGTGGTAGTCTTCATCAAACAAAGCTATAGAAGAAATGATTAGCCACTGCTCCATCTGCAGAAACAGAGCACCAGAAGTGAAAGAACCATTGACGCCCTTAGACACCTCAAGACATCCATGGCAGGTATTGACTTCAGATTTGTTTCACCACAATGAACGAGATTATCTCTTACTAGTAGATTTGTACTCTAGATATCCTGAAATAACTGCCATGCAATCCACCACATCAAAGGAAATAGTTAAACACGTCAAAAGCTTTTATGCGAGACATGGAATACCTGAGTTACTCATTTCAGACAATGCTGGTCAATATACCTATACCTCGGAAGAATTTCACAATTTTACCCAAAACTACCAGTTTCGTTCAGTGACTTCATCTCCACGGTATCCAAGGGCTAACGGGGTGGCCGAAAAGATGGTACAGACTATAAAAACCGTTTTGGATAAGTCAACAGACCCATTTCTGAGCTTATTGGCATACAGAACATTTCTACTGTCTACAGGCTTTTCTCCAGCTGAACTCATGATGGATAAAACACCTAGGTCAACAATACCAACAGCAAATGTCGAGTTCAAGGTAACTGATCATCAACAGCACTACATTAGAAATCAGATGTATAAACAACAAATAAAGCAGAACTACAATACAATGCAAGGCATTGTAGGCAACATTCTAAGACGCAATTGGTCAGCATTAGTTTATACTCCTCTACCTGCTCAGAAAGGTGACCTACCAGAAGCATCACAAACTCGGTCCTCATCAGCCATCTCACCCACACCCAGGGCCTAAGGTTCTCAAATGAGAAAATCATGTTGAGTAATTCATAAGCCACACAGACTGATTGAGGAATGTCAGTCATATTAATTGTTTTTCATTTTCTGACATAGATGTCAAGTTATACTGTAAGAGCTAGCTTGGGAAGGAAATGTTGTATATAATTAAGGGTCATCTTCTCTAACAATTTATACATTCATCGACATTTCATAGTTATTGTACCACATATGCTTAGTAGTTATCTTATCTTTTATACTTGTGGTTGACGCATGTGTACTGATGATTTCCAGTGAGTTAAGCATTGCACGTGCTTATATTAAATACTCGTACTTGTGTTATCATAGCATATTCGATATTTACCAATAAAGATATATAAACTAAACATCTAAATACAACAAACTATGAGATTCTGTCGTCGTGTGAAGTATTTACCTGCGTCCATACAGTCTCCAGCACCATCAAAAGCTGTGACTTGGGAAACATACACTAGTGTTACATGCTATGAATTTTTGAGCTTCAAAGTTGTGGTTTTAATCGCAGGAATGAGGAGGACGTATTTACATGATACACATGAGTGGTCGCACAGCTCCTAATTGTTCGTAGCTGACGAGTTCACTTTCTACAAAGTGAACTGTCGCACATCTCCGCGTTTTCTATATTAGTCTGTTGCGCTTTTAGTTACAACAGGGCGAATATTTTATATCGCGGTTGACACTTCTAAAATGCGTCAAATGTCAATATCAAAGCGTGTAGGCAATTTTTCTTTCACATTTGGAATTAATACTTTTTACTTCAGAGATAATATTTTTCAAACACGTGCATTAAAAACAGAGCTGCGTAGGAATGCTGTAAGGACGTCACTAATGAAGATGATGAAAATCCAACCTCCGATCGCAAAGATTTGTGCAATGATACGAATATTGATGTTTACATCATATGCAGTACTTCGTTGTTGATACGATGGTTTCAAAAATACCCCCTTAAAAAGGAGGTTTGAATCGCTTCGAAGAATTAAAGATACAATTTTTTAAACCTATCACATGCTACGAAGATGAAAAATACGACAAAAAATTAGTAGCATGTAACACTAGTGATTTTCTAGTGTTACATGTTACTAATTTTTGTCGTATTTTTCATCTTCGTAGCATGTGAAAGGTTTAAAAAATTGTATCTTTAATTCTTCGAAACGATTCAAACCTCCTTTTCAATGGGGTGTTTTTGAAAACATCGTATCAACAACGAAGTACTGCGTATGATGTAAACATTAATATTCGTATCATTGCACAAATCTTTGCGATCGAAGGTTGGATTTTCATTGTTTTCATTGATGATGTCATTACAGCATCTCTACGCAGCTCTGTTTTCAACGTACGTGTTTGAAAAATATTATCTCCGAAATAAAAAATATTAACTCCGAATTTAAAAGAAATATTTCCTACATGTTTTGAAATTGACATTTGACCTTAGAGGTATTTTAATTGTGTCAGCTGCAATATAAGATTTGCGCTCCGCTGTAGCTAAAAGCGCAACAGGCTAATATAGAAAACGCAAAGCTGTGCTACAATTTCTTTGTAGCATGTAAACTCGGCAGCTACAAACAATTGGGAGTTGTGCGACCATTGCAGCATATCATGTAAATACGTCCTCCTCATTCCCACGATCAGGACCACAACTTCGAAGCTCAAAAATCCGTAGCGTGTAACGGTCAGCAGAGTTGGAATTATAGTACAACTAGCTGTTTTACCCGGTGTTGCCCAGGTATTAAAAATCAGCTTATAAACAATGAGAGGTAATGAGAGTTGCCTGCCACTTGCTATTAGCCTGGCACAATGCCAATGGATAATTTGAGTAAGCTTACTAATAAGAGCTACCAGCTTTTCGTGACGTTGCGTGTTTGCTCCCATATAGCGACATACATTTATATCGCCTAAGAGTCTATCAAGCTTGTGTGGCTGAATTAGTAAGGCGTTTGACTGGTGAACCAGAGGGTCTGAGATCAAATCTTCTGCAATACAGATTCTTTATTCTATGATTTTAATAGCTATAGCCTGAACTGCTTACATACCCACATAGACACAAACTTTGAGAAATCTATATATAGATACACGCAAACTAGGTGTAAGGCGGTACTAAAATATTGCTATTGGTCGGTAGTAAGTTCCATGCTATTGCTGTACAAATAAACAATAAGCGCTGATGGTGTAGCGCGTTAGACTGTGGTATGAAGTACTGGTGTTGATGTTTACGCGATGAGCAGAAACTAGAACGTTCGATGTATCAATCCGACACTACCGAGTTCGAGGGATGGTATTGACTAAAGATTTTAAATCATCTCTCAGATCGACGTTCGGATAGTGATACTAGCGGCAGTCGCATGAGGAGACTGGTGGTACTGGTCTTTTTATCAGTTCTAACACCACAAATTAGATGTACAGCTCGCCCCTGCACAGCCTCCAGTTTGTCAGAGGCATTGTCTGTGGCAGAATCCCAAAATGCTGAGGCATATTCTAGCACAGGACCCACAAGCTGTTTGTTCTCAGTCACTTTAATTTTCTTTGATGTCGTGAGAATGTTGCACCTAATAAAACCTGCGGTGGAGTTCGCTTTGGTGGCGGTGCCATTGATGAGATTGCCACTGAATTTTACGGTCAAAGGTCACACCAAGGTATTTGATGCTGTCCGCTCCGGGTATAGTGGTGTTGTGCAAGTGGACTTGATTATCAGTGGGTAGTCTCTTTCAAGAGAAGGTGATAAGTTGGCATTTTGCAGGATAAAATTCCATATCCCATTGCCTTTCCCACTCCCCAGTCTGTCCAAGTCAGCCTGCAGAGATGAGACATTGTTGGAGGTGTTTTATACAATGGTGTCATCAGCAAACAGCCTGCATTGCGAGCTCAATCTGTCTGGCAGATCATTGATGTAATATAAACAGAGCGTTGGGCCGATCACAAAGACTTGAGGGATGCCAGATGTCACTGCAGCCTCAGCAGACTCCTCTCTTTCTATAACCATTCTCTGTGTGCGATCGCTCAGGAATTTTTGAACCCAAGAAATGACCTCGTGAATAACCCCATATTGTGCCAGTTTCAACAACAGTTTGTTGTCGTTAACCTTGTCAAATACTGTGCTGAAATCTAGCACACGGGCATCTGGCTCCAGACCATCGTCCAAATTGTAGGTAATGTCAGTCATCAGTTCAATCAGCTGGTTTTCGCACCCACGGTTTTTGTGAACACCATGTTGGTTTGGGTGGAAGATGTTATTTTCCCCGCTTACATATAATTTTGAAGCGTAGCCTTGACAGTGTTATCATTTTCTTTTTATGGACTTTTTTTACAAATAGAAATAGTGGCATGTATCTTTAAACGCCTTTTGTGGGATTTCTCTGATTACGCTAGCCCAGACATTTAACGAAATTTTAAGGCTAATATTAAAGAATGCATCTAGCTTATTCAATTAAAATACAAAAACTTGTTTTTGTATTTTAATTGAATAAGCTAGATGTATCAGTGTGAAGTTTTTGTATCAGCGTGTTTGTTCAAAACAGTTCGAGAAGTCATGCTCTCGGCTGAATTGTCGACAACTTGTGTCTGATTGTTGAAATTTTAGAGTTATCTAAACCTCGAGAAGAAATAATTTTATGGTTTCAATCATCGAAATTCACAGTAGCTTGCGAGAGAAGTTTGCTCTTTACGTGAGATGAAAAGACAATTTCCTATTATTGTGTTTTCTCATTTGCTTATGGCAAGGATGGTTTCCTTATCTATGTTTCTTTACAATTATGATAATAATCCAATGTCATTATAATGCAGACTCAATAGGCTAAATTGCGATTCAAACTGATCTATGTTTGTTGAGGTTTTATTTGAGTATGAAGAATGAAGGCTTTTTCTGACATAACATAGGTGTCTAAGATATATCCATATTTTGCTAACTTCTGCAGCTTGTCGCAAAAAGACTAAACAGCATCACAGAAAGCTTATAGACCTATTTCATATCATAGAAATCAACCGGTCCTGATGCCATATTACCCTTAAAGTCACTTGAGATATTTAACGGAATCACCCTTGTCACAGATTCCGATGGCACACACAACTTTTAGTTAGAAACAATGACGAGTAATCAACCTTTGTGATATATACTCAGCTGTAGCTGTAGGTTAATTCTGCCATGTGCCACATCATAGACTATATTTTGCATTTTAACACGCACTATGAATCTTTTTATACATGACTAATTTAACAAGGACAGACTTCATAAAAGAATGGAAGATAATTACATATACAGCCATCGGCTTGAATTTTAATGACAGTTTTATTAAAGAGTTGTGTAGGGAATTTCCTGCTATTATTTTTGTGTATGATTGGAAGTGCAAGTGCGTTGAAGTACCTGTGTGTGACTGTGTATACTTATACTCATGTAATTCAAATTATCTCTTCATGTAAGTTTCAGAATTGATAGAAAGTAATATTCAGTTACCAATTTATAACTGTTAACCTGAACTCTTCATTTTAGATAGGATAGAGAAGTTCCATTGTTAGATGGGTTTACCTACATAGTATCAATCAAAATCAAGTCATTTTCAAAAAAAAATTATTGCCTCAAACTATTGATATACGTATTTTTGAAAATTATATATGATAACGTTCAGCTTTACACTTTTATATAAATATACCAGAAAGCAAATTTATTAAAATGTATCAAGCTAAACTCAGATGTATGCGTATATTTTTGTACTGCAATTAGATCAAAAGTATACATTAGTTAAAGAGTCACTAATGAGAGTTCAAATACACGATAACATGGTACATGAGCCATCGATAGTATAATAATTCATCAACCAAGGTATGCTAGCGACTCAAGAATGCATCGCTTTAAAGGGGTTAAAAAGTTGGTACCTCTCTGATGTCATATATTAGGCGGTAAGGGATTTCAGACTTTTGCCACACTGATAAACAACTTGCAAGTTTCCACAAGCAGCCAAGGAAGGAAGTGAAAAAGAAAGTAGTGACTGTCTAAATGACTTCTGAGTGTGTAGAGTTGACAAGCTAGCAAGATTTAAATTTGTGGAAAAGGATAAACAGAAGAATAGTTGGGCAATTAAAGACAGATTATCTAAGCAGCTTCTTTTGAATAATAACCATCTCAATTAAGTGAATATTTGGTACGGGCTTTAATACAATGTGAAATTCTACTGTTTAGAAAAATAATTTAATCAGATGTACGTGGAAATAAGCATGTAATAGATGCCAAGGAAATAAGGTAGAGCCTTGGGTGATAAATGCACTAATGATCTGGGTTTCTAATTTCAGATCTACGTGTAATTCCGATCTGGGCATCAACAAAGTTGGTGTCTTGTTAGTGTGATGGATTTACTAAGCTGAGCTGCTTTAATTATCATAAGTGTTCAGCTATTTTCAGATTAGCCCTGTAATTCAAAAGACGTTTTGAGTGGAAAACCCGTGAATTAACACTCAGCCCTTGCTACATAAGCAAAGGTGCTCCAGTGTTAGTTAAAGGGAAAAAAAGAGCACAGAGCAAGGAATATGGACTACACACTACAAGACCACAAGGCTGAGGATTACGTTCCGAATCATCATTTAGAACCATGTGGTAACATTACTCTGTGTAATAACTTGTAACTGTGTGGTAACTTACCTCTGTGCAACTTTGTGTATAAATGTATATCTTGACATTCTTACATTTACAAGTGTAACTGTTTGAGGATTTATTATTTGTAAACTCATTTCAGCATTACGTTTAATTGTATTGAATTATATCTTATTGTTCTGTTTTTTCATGCCTATAGAGCTTGTGTAATAAAGAACCATACTCATTCACCAGTCACCTTGCTTGCAACAATTACAGTTGTGCATGAAAGCTATTACTGGTTCGGCAGCGGACAACTTGTACACAGAACCCACTTAAGTGGCTACTCAGCGCTGACTTCTACAACATTAGTGTGCACTACCAATTCACAACAACATAACAGGACTTAATGTTTTGAATTAATGCTGCCCGGAATTGTCATCACCTTTCCGTCTGCTGTGTTGCCCTTCCATCTGAAGTTGTCACTTTTTGAACCGAAAGTGCCATCTTGGCGTCTGTCACCTAACCGTCCATAAACTGTTGATTGCATTGAGAAAGGCCAAGGAGAAGATGGGAGCAAAGGCTAAAAATATACTAGCGTTTACTAATAGCTTATTTTCCCAACTAGAAGATTCAAATTATGATGCGATTCAACAGCAAACGGCGAAGGTGCTTGCTGAAATAACTACAGGATAGAATGTGCCACTAAATGCATTATATAGCACCCACTCCCTTGGATTTACAAACCAAAAATTTCGCAAAAGTACAGAAGGAATGTTTGTTTTTGTTATTAACTCTTTTCTCATAATAATTAGTTGTTGATGACATTTCTGTTAGCTTACTTGTGTTAGGTGCAATCACTAGCAGTGCTGGTAATATTGTTTATTTTTTGTTTATAATACTGTACTCGTGTATGCTGAGTGGACCTTAAATTTTAAAGAGCTAAAACCAACAATCTAAAGTTTTGAATTAACAACTTGCAACGAACAATCATAAACAAACATTAATGCATTTTGAAAATGTAGCAAATTTTTTATATCGTGTAGTGTATTTGCTTGTAAATAGCGTTTGTTCTTTTACAAAATAACTGCCGTGTTGACCTACAAACTTCAACTACACGTAACCACCAATTATATGTTGTGCTTGTGCGAGCTCGCTTTCATAAACAGTTGTTTCTGCATTTGAAAGTCAGTCGGATTTCGGTTAGCATCGTGATACATATTATAGTATGTATTATAATAAATTTATTCAATTTAAGCATTACAAATCTTCTTCAGCAACTTAGAAAGCTTGAATCAAATGGTTGCGTTGGTATATACAGTCTGCTATCAGCTTTGATATAGAGGCTGAGTTATCAACTCTTGTTGGAGTTGTACTGATATATGAAGTCTACTACCAGCTGTGATATAGAGTCTGATTTATCAACCCTTGTTGGGGTTGCGCTGGCATATACAGTCTGTTGTTGGCTGTGATATAGTCTGAATTATCAGTTTTTGCTAGGGTTGCGCTGGTATGTACACAGTCCGCTATTGGCTGTGATATAGTCTGATTTATTGGCTCTTGCTGAAGTTGCACTGATATATGCTGTCTGCTATCAGTTGTGATATATAGTCTGTATTAACGGCTCTTACGCTGGTGGTGGCAGTGTGGTTAATTATCGGAGCTGGCTCAACTACTATATCCAAGCATCAGTTCCTTCTTGGCCTAGTTCGAGGTTTCCCTGATTCTACTTTACTATCAAATATACATCTCCTGCTTTATACTATGACTATGCATAATATTTAAGTTTATTGTTTCTTGCTCACCTATAAATACTATACTGTATCATGTTTTCTACTAATAGAAACAACAATGAGTCTATATAGTATATTTATTTTTAACTTTTTGTAGTGTATGCTAAAGGCTAATCATTAATAAACAATACAAAAAAACATATCATATATATATGGCAAAATGTTACAAATCGAATAAATTTAACATGAAAGAACAATGTTGATCTGTTTGTAATACAATATTTTGACATTGATCATACAGACACAGCGCATTTTCATATTTTATTATTATTTTATTAAGTATTTGCATTCATATGCGCCAATATGAGTAAAAAAGCTATATAGTAATTTTTTACTATCAGATAATGTTATATTAATTAATATTTTGTCTTAGCAATACGTTCTAGGTTTTTTGATGTATCCAAAAGATTAGCATAATTTATGTATAACTTATCAATTGATGGCATTAAAGTCTTGTGAATATTACATTGTTACTTGTACACATCCAACTTTGTAATCTATCCTTCTCTATGAAGATATTTGACTAGATAAACTCTTGTTAAAAAAGTATCGACTTCGTAAGAACCTCTGTCATAGCTTAAACTTCAAAATCTAAACAATAAGCAGTAGTAAGTTTTTGAGAACAGTGCAATATGTAGTTATTACAACATCTTTTCTACTGAACATTGAGTAATGATTCATTCACATACAAGTTGTTTTTAAGCAGTAATTGTCTTTTGTATTTTTATATAACTGTAGTGTATCTTTATTATAATTCAACATTCCTGAATATATAACTTAAATTAGACTTTTAGAAAGTAATATTTATTAATCTTTTGCAAGTATAAAAATAAGACTTCATTTATGCTTCCCATTTGCAATCAAGAGACCAAGGTGCCAACTTATAGAGCAGGACTGTTATACTGCATGCACTAGGGAAGTCAGTCAACCCCAAGAACTAATAGAATATACTGTTTGTGAGAAATGGACGAATAGAATATGTACTAACATAACTAGGGAGATCTATAGAATGGCAATTCGCAATAAGGAGAGTTGACTTTTCAAGTGTGGTACTTGTGAGGTACCTATATTTGAGAGAACAAGACAGTCATATGAGTCTGATGTTATGCATGTATTGTTAGTTTCTGACCATATTTTATCTCACACACTTTTATGGATACAATTTGCGCTTCCAAAAACTATATACTAGCTCATAAATGTAACACGGCACACTATTATTATTATATTGAATTTGCTGTCTACAAGATGCATTTTCGGAATGTTTTCCTAATAATGTAGCCTACATGTGATAATAACATTGTATGACTGCGATCCAAAATAATGACATATTTCTCAAACAGTAATTTTAAATTTTTTGTCATGACAACAAATGAAACAATGATTTGCGACTATCATACTAATCTTTTTTCCTATGCATTGGATAGTCGACAAGATTGAACTGCCTGGTAGATTTGGTGCTTATAATAAAGTATCGATTTTTCTTGAAGTATAGACGTATCACTTGAAGTATAGATGTATCACTTAAAGTATAGATGTATCACCTAAAGTGAAGACGTATCACCCAAAGTATAGATGTATCACCGAAAGTATAGACGTATCACCGAAAGTATATAGATGTATCACTTGAAGTATAGACGTATCACTTGAAGTATAGACGTATCACTTGAAGTATAGACGTATCACTCGAAGTATAGACGTATCACTCGAAGTATAGACGTATCACTCGAAGTATAGACGTATCACTCGAAGTGCAGACGTATCACTGGAAGTATAGGCGTATCACTCAAAATATAGACGTATCACTTAAAGTATAGGCGTATCACATGAAGTATAGACGTATCACTCGAAGTACAGACGTGTCACTTGAAGTATAGGCGTATCACTCGAAATATAGACGTATCACTTAAAGTATAGACGTATCACATGAAGTATAGACATATTACTTGAAGTATAGATGTATCACTTGAAGGATAGACGTATCACTAAAAGTATAGACGTATCACTTGAAGTATAGACGTATCACTCGAAGTATAGACGCATCACTCGAAGTATAGACGTATCACTCGAAGTACAGACGTATCACTTGAAGTATAGGCGTATCACTCGAAATATAGACGTATCACTTGAAGTATAGGCGTTATAGAGACTTATGCCGATCTCTAGTGTGACAATTATAAAGGGTGCTGGAGAGGTTGAGGTTCACTGATCTCTTTATTTATAACTGATGACCGTGAAGCCTATTAGAAAATGAATAACCATGCTTAAAATATGTATACAAAATCAGAACAAAATACAAGTTAAAGAAACAAACAAAGCAATTAATGATATAATAGGCTTCGAGTAAATTGCATAATTGTTACACACCTTCGTGCTGTCTGTGCACCCTCTAACACTTCTATTTCTGATGTTAAAGTTGCTGTAATAAGCAAACTGGGTGGCAAAGCCACAAAACTTCTACTGAATAATAGTAAAACGCTCAACTGTCTCTAATGTATGAGCTAGCATGGTGACACCAGAAACTAAACTGATGTGACAGAAATTGCAACTAGAACTCGACTGGATAAAATAGCAGGTAATGAGAAAAAGAGTAAAATAATTGGTGTAAGTTTACCGCCACTCTTACGTCAATCGGCCAATGCTCGCCAAGCGCCAAACCCGAACAATAAGCATCAAGTGGACCACCCGGAGAGCAAGAAAATAGCTGAACGCTGACTTGTCACCTCTAAGTGATTTTTGGTAGCTCATAACATTCCATTAGTATTGCTCACTGGACAGTAGAACCAATGAAGGGTTAATTTCTCTACAGGCGTATCACTCGAAATATAGACGTATCACTTAAAGTATAGACGTATCACATGAAGTATAGACATATTACTTGAAGTATAGACGTATCACCCAAAGTATAGACTTATCACCGAAAGTATAGACATTTCACCGAAAGTATAGATGTATCACTTGAAGTATAGACGTATCACTTGAAGTATAGACGTATCACCCGAAGTATAGACGTACCACCCGAGGTATAGACGCATTACCTGAAATATAGACGTATCACCCGAAGTATAGACGTATCACCCGAAGTATAGACGTATCACCCGAGGTATAGACGTATCACCTGAAGTATAGACGTATCACCCGAAGTATAGACGTATTACCCGAAGTATAGACGTATCATCCGAAGTATAGACATATCACCCGAAGTATAGACGTATCACCCGAAGTATAGACGTATCATCCGAAGTATAGACATATCACCCGAAGTATAGACGTATCACCCGAAGTATAGACGTATCATCCGAAGTATAGACATATCACCCGAAGTATAGACATATCACTTTTTTGGGATGTTTTGTAGTGTTATAAGTCTCCACTTTTCAGCAGATTGTGGTATTTTGGAGGAGGGCCATGTTGTACACAAAAACCTGAATGAAGAAAGGCGGGCAGTGAGGTAAAATTTGATGTTAAAAATAAATTGCCTAACAAATAAAGTTTTGAAATTTTATAGGTTACTCGTAATAATGTAATTAATTATAACACTATTAACAAAACAACAACAACTTTGGTACAGCAGTGTAAATAGGCTATGATTGATTGATATCAATCTATATATATATTTCTCAAAGTATACGACATACATGTCTGTATGCCGTATATCTGTCTGTCATTCTGGCTTTATCTATTATTAGAATAGCTGTAGCTGGAAAACGATGCAGGCAATGGGGCAATGAGGCAATGGCTAATAGCTTAAAAGTTACAGTTGTTTGACAAAGTTTTAAAACCTTTACAGTTGTTTTTATTTTCTCTTAATTTATTTCAACTACACAAAAAACTTCTCATGATATGTAGTTTGAAAGTTAGAATGGGAAATGTTGTTATATGTTAAATACAAATCAATTTTCTGTCCAATGACTTTTTTATTATCCGGGCAACGCCGGGTAGCACAACTAGTGTCATGTAGTTTGGAATCGCAACTCACAGCAGGCTACTTTAAAAAAACAGTTGCACAGCATTTATCTGAATTTCAGCATCTCATAATAATCTCAACATTGATTTATAATAATGTTATGTATCATGTTATATGCTAGTGGTGAAATACAAGAAGATGATGAGAGAGGGCGAGTTGAAGGAAATGGTTACAGTGACATCATTAATGAATGCAATGTCAGTCTTAATCCAATGACACCGATTGTGCTGAGAATGCAGTGTCAGTCTTAATCCAATGATACCGATTGTGCTGAGAGTAGAATGTTTGTGAATTTTTAATGAGCTATCATAATTTCTTTTCTAAAGCACATGGCATCACATCATATCTCAGTTGTGCATTTACATGTTAAAAACAAAGTTTAGCAATCCAAACTTTTAGCCATACATGTGTCTGGTTATTCTATCAATTACAGCTACTCATGTTCTTGACACAAAAATTCTGTGTAGCTTAATTGATCCTAATATTTTTGTTTTTAAACTTGCTTACTGCTATAATTTGCTATGTTCACAACTATTAGTATAGAAAATCTGATGACAATACCCAGGCCCTGGTTGTAGATAGTCGGAAGAATGATCAAACGCGCAGGATTGCTGATCAAATAGGTGAAAGGTCACTTGTTTTAATAAACTGCATTCCAATTTTTCAACCCGCAGAAATATTTGAATTGCATGTCTACAAAAAGTATTTGGCATGACCATAGATTAAATGGAGGACAAGATGTTTACATGTGTCAAGTTTATATAAATAACTAACACTTAGCTTGGAGCCATCCCAACCAACAACTGTTCATAGTTGACACAGTATAACTACATGCATTTTTAATCTCATATGTATTATAAGTAAACGGATGAATGTCCTGCATATCAGGCAACTTCTCTCAACGCAAGTAATGCTCTTAGAAAACTGTAGTAGATACCCATAATTTGGAAAATTGAGAAATAGGTTTCATTATTTTTTAGATGTTAGACGCTATCTGAACTTACCGAAACACTTGAGACTAGTAATCACACATGAAACTGGTTGTTTAATTTAGAATAATTCGTAAGACATTATGTTTTAGTTGTTTAGACATGGATGAAATGTTGAACATGCTTAATCCAGGAAAAGAAGAGAGTTTGACTGTGATTGAGAAAGGCTAACAGCAAGGTGGAGACATTTTGTTGTTGTCCTATTGATATTCTTTCATCAAGCGACTTACAACCTCTAAAGGCACACAATGGCCTTGCTGTGTCCAAAGTAAAAGCACTGCTTGCTTTGCTTCAGTTTTCAAATAGACTGTAGGCTAGTACCTTCCCGCAGAATGGCTGACATAATCATCCAGCATGTCCAGTAAAGCTAAACGGTGTGAAAGTTGCGAAAGAGGTAATTCATTTTAATATTGACTGATAACTAATGCAGTTTTGCTTTAAATACTATAATTTTCTCTTCACAAAAAATAAGTTAGCTTTTATTTTGCATTTAAAATTAAATAAAACCAGGCTTATTCTATTGCACATAAAAGATGTTATATGATGCAAAAATAATATATTATTTTTGTTTATTTAACAATAAACATATATGTTTATTGTTTTATACAGCCATATAACCATAGCATAATTATACTAATTATACATATGACGTAGTATCATCGACGAAACATGACGTGCGTGTCATTATTCGTAGATCAAAACTATCGGTATAAAAAATCCACACCATGGGGCTGCAGAGATAGTAGAAAATGTAGTTACCACAGATATTCAGAACAAGGAAATGGTATCGAAACCAGAAAATTTGGTTCGTCTAATAAGCATCGGCAAAGCAAACGACCAAAAGAGCCCAAAGATAGCGAATTCATGTTATGTATTTATTTTATAGCTGCTGGTAAAGGTTTCTTTGCCTGCTCTGCTAAACAAATAATTATATAGGCGTAAATGGAGTATATTAATAAAATTAGTGATATAATTATCCTTTTCAACAATTACTTTTAATCAATTTCCCACAGAAGGCATTAATAGAACAACAGATTGCAGTTTTGAGCCTTTTTCAATTTTAAAAGTAGGTTAATTATTATATGATTGCATTTTTGTAATTAAGCCCTAGTGCTGCTTACAGGTTGATTTCCGATACATGCCAGATCAGTTTCTAAAAGCAGATACAATATTCGGAATGGTAATTAAAGGCATTTTCTGTTTGTTACAAATGATCAGCTGGGATTTTTAGCCAATGTCAAGCAATGGTTTGAAGATGGGACATTAAAAATATGTTGACAGTCAGCTCAGTGGTTATATACATATTTGTATTTATATATACATATACATATTTGTATTTATATATACATATACATATTTGTATTTATATATACATATACATATTTGTATTTATATATACATATACATACACGTATTTGTAAAAGCAGACGAAGGGCAAGTCCAAGTACCATTAGCTTTAGTTCTGAGGTCTGATAAATCGTCAAAGGATTATCGAAAGGCGTGTATTAATATTTCTAGACTGCACTTTTTAAAAACTTGTGTACCTACAGATGCATATTAAACATTTAAATGTTATTCCTACACTGATTGTGCAACCATGCATCTGAACTATATCTTAGTGCATCTTAAATTTATCTCATTTTACCCATATTTCCTTTGAGCTCATCAGCTTCAACTTGTTGATTTTTGATTTGTAGGTCTTATGATCCCCGCTATCTGAAATGCCTAATGCACCAAGAGTGAACTCTATATTTACAGATTTTGGAAAAAAAAGTATAGTAGACTTACATCCAAAGTGATAAACACAATAAATATTGACAAAAGTTGAATTGAGTCAAAGTAGGTTTAAACATTTTTGGAACAGACTAACTGCGCATAAATCAATTTTTTTCGCAATTAAAATGTGGTCTCAACTACCGTTTTTTTATTTAATCTTACCAAGAACTCAATGTCAAGGTCAAACATAACATTGTAATTTACATAATAACTCACCTGTCAATAAGTTAAATCATATGATTAATTCAACTAGTTTAGACATTTTGCATTCAAAATTGTATTTTTGCATATGCATGTATCTACACAAATAAATAAAGCCGATTGATAATATACATGTATTAATGTAGATGTACAATTGTATGTTGTTTAACTACATATACATGTATGCAATTCCATGATACATTTTTCGGTTGTTTGCATAGTTTTAATAAAGTAATATTGGATGAACTGTTATTTTCAACATTTTGATCAGCTGCCCAAACAGCTTTGGAGAATGTATTAATCAGAAAGTGTGGGCTCCATGGGAGCGAATATAGAAAAATGCAGACATTAGGCCTGGCTTCTGCATATTCTCAGGAAAGTGGGATATATGACTTGCTACGGAAATTCTAGCTCTACAGTTTTTTCCAAGTGAACACATACAGGCCAATATTGGACTCTTGAAGTCCCAATAAGTTGATGCTAAATTTCAACAGCTCTGTGAATATGTAGAGGACATCTATGTGAGAGATAAGGTGCCTGATTGCAGGAGCCATTTCATGGAGCCAAAGTCATTTGTACTAACAACGATGTTGAAGGAGAACATCACCATTGAAATGCGAGGTACATGCAACTTTCGACTTATTATAATACTATTAAAGTGTGAACAGAAATAGCGCAATATACATGCAGGTGTATTGCAAAGGTGAGTATGATATATGTTGCACATGTTTGAATAATACACATCTAAAAACAAGTTGTACAGCCTAGTGCAAACTACTTTATGTTGTTACAACTACTATTTCTAGATATGCAGGTCTAAATGGCTCACTACAAGTTTGCACTCTTATCAGCAATTTATAAAAAGAGGTAACAAGGGTGAATGTATCAATCAGATTGTTGAGCCAGGGAAAGCTGACCATAAGGATTAGAAATCAGGCCAATCTTAATACTACAAAGCTGTTTGACTTATAGGAGCGGTACATTAACGGAGGTATACTGTATCTTCCACAAATATAGTAAAAAATTATACATCAATTATTCATTAATTATTGCTATTAATTAGTATTAGTTGTGAGCATCTTTTTTAATTTATACTTATCAAATGTACAGACTTTGCTATTTTCGTACACGCATAACACTACTTGAGATATATACCATGTAAATTTATTTATATATCATATACTAACAACAACTCTTTCTTTTCTTCTAAAAACTACTAAATTACATAACTAACTAGAAATTCCCCTGTCATACAGCCCACAACCAAAGTGATAATGGAAAAAGAAAGGGTACTGCCCGTTGAGAAATGAAATATTAGCAGTCAAGTGGCACTGCAGTGCAATAGGAGAACTGCAATGGTAGCTGCAATGGTAGCTGTAATGTACCGAGTGTTGTTATGTACAACAAACAGAAATAATGAAAGGAAAATATTATATGTTTATATCTTTTCCCTGCAATAGGAGAAATACAATATTAGAAGTAAAATGGCAAGCTGCTGTGTAATATACACAGGCTGGGGGCTGTATATTATTGGTCATAGCAACCAATATCAAGAAGTTGTGATATTTATCTAGATTTTTGTAGTTATATCTAAAAAATTATGCTGAATTTAAAAATCTAAACAGATTTTAGCTGGTTGTCATAGAAATAGATGTATATATATAAGCAAATGTAGGCCTATTACTTAATTTTTCAGATATTAAAAATGGCTTGGCAGTACCGCAATATTGGGCACAGCTGTAGTACCATCAACAAAATCTTTAGAAAAATAATAGCAGTAACATGTTGCACACCATCGGTCACTATATACTTCGATCTTGTAAATTCGAATGATTGTTCTTATAACTAAATCTTATAATAATCTTATAAAATTGAATAATTATTCTTACAATTAAATATTGTAATAATCTTATAAGAATCGTTAAAAAAATATCATCGTCATTTCCTTTACTTTCACTGCTTTGGACATCAGTTGGAATACCAAAATACTCATTATAAGTGTCCGAAATGTCAGAGTCCGGTAGAATCGGCAAAAAAGAAATGATTACTTTTCAGTACATCTACGTTAATTACAGAAACCTTCGGCAATTGGACAATGCCATAGACTGGTGAAATGTGCACGTTTTTCTCGTGAAATGTGCAATACTTAATGGTTCTACTCTCGGTCGCGCGGCCTTATTGGCGTTTCGTTGGCCAGTCTTAATTTTGATTAAAAAAAGCTTGTCAAGTTTTTTTTTGCGATTTTAGGCCAAATTAATATGTCTATTTATGTATAATCCGATCAGATGGGTTAGTTTTAGGATATTGCGCCAACTTTTCAAAGACTTGGTAACATATTTAAATATGTTTACATGTGTTTTGTATCATTATTATACTTGAACGACTCTACACCAAAATGGTTAAGGTTTTTGATGGGATCTCGGTACCAGGGTTTGGTAACGGCCATTGACAGATAATTTTTCGGGAGTTGTGCGCGCATATGCATTTATCATAAAACTCCCAAACAATTGCTTCGCTCGTGTTTGGTCATGAGAACACTACTGACAACAATTAAGATATATTATAACCCTACTAACAACAACTAACATATATTATAGCACTACTAGCAATGATAGCACTATAAGACTACTAATGCATATTAACAACGTTTTGTCTATCGTGAGATACATATAATATTATAAAATCAAACTATGATATTAGTCACTATTAGAAAAAGTAGCTATTAGAGGAAAGCTATACAAACTATCTGTAGTTTAATTGACTTGTAGTATGAATTTTTGCACTTGAAAATTTGGCAGTGACTTTTACAAAAATAGATGCTGAATAATTGTGGATATAATTGTTACACTTTATGATCTCTCACGGCACATTACACTGTCAGCATGATAATCCTAACCAAAAGATTTTTTTGCAGTTGACATACTTTAACCAATAGCTATTAAAATGAAATACCAATGACAGGCACTTTAATTTACACATGTATGAGCTGTGCAACTCAGCGTTGCCCAGGTATTAAAAATACGCTTATAAACAATGAGAGGTATATAATGAGAGTTGCTTGCCAGTGTTATTAGCCTGGCACATTGCCAATGGATAATTTGAGTAAGCTTACTAATAAGAGCTACGGCTTCTCATGACGTTACGCGTTGTGACTGAAAGCGTAGCGTATTTGCTCCCATATGGCGACATATATTATCTAGTAAATCTATCAAGTATGTATAGCTAAATTGGTAAGGTGTCGGACTGGCAAACGAGAGGTTCGGAGATCAAATCTTCTGCGATATGGATTCTTTATTCCAAGACTCTCATAACTGTAGTTGGACGCATACAACCAAGTCTTACTTAAAAAATATATATATATTCATGTAGATATACAGATTATATCCGTATGGTACTGTGAGTAAACACATGTGTTTTGGATATTTATACTTAACTTTCACTTTTACGGAAACTCAGTTTTGGATAATTTTGCGAAAATAATTTTTGTGTACATATAGAAGAAAAAACTCTTTATTAAAAAGAGTACACAGCGAGAGTGAATTAAATGACACTTTTTTGATTGGCCTTTTGCATGACATAGTTATTTATGCTTCACATTTATCACACTATGCCATTTGACTAACCACATGTTATATCCTGTCATTTACTTATGCGCAGTTCAGCCCTTTCATTCTGGGTAATAAAAACAATAACAAAGCACAAATCGATGCAATCATTTTCATCAACTCTAATCGTCCTCAAACTTAATCATTCGAAGCCTTTGATGAAACACCAGATACATTTATCAATTATCTCAAAAGATTTAAATGATGTACATGATACATGATGCTTTTAAATGATTTAAAGATGTACCTGGATGCATATAACATTGGTAAAGATAAGAGGACAGCCACATTCCTGAGCTTGATTAAATCGAAAACGTGCAAGTTTTGCGAGGCCTTACGACTCCAAATAAGCTTAAAGACAAGACTTTCACACAGGTATCCACACTACTAAAGAAACACTTATCGCAGGCTCCCATTGAAATAGCTGAAACATGTAGACTTCATCAGTGTCAACAGCAGCTGGGTCAGTCTGTTCATGATTATGCTGCTCGATTAAAGTTGAAGTCAGAACATTGTAACATCAGTGCAGCCTACAGGGAGTGGGCCTTGCTTGAGTGGGCCTAAATAAACTATTAGCTGAAGCCGATCTCACCTTGTCGCATGCTGTAGAGTTGACACTTGAAATAGAGTATCCTGAATTGGACATGAAATGACATTACAAACCAAATCTACTCACATGGCATTAACTGCAAAATTAGCCCCAGTCTCTCACTACACGGCCACAGCACCTAAGCCATGTCAGTCATGTGGTAGGGGTGAACATGCACACAAATATTATCCTCATCTCCAAACTGAGTGTTTGTAAGACTATTTATAGGCAGTCTGTGCAAGAGAAAGGACCCAAATGCACACTTGACATAAAATGGGGGCACATGAAGCTCACACGAAAACGGATGAAATTTAAAATGTAGCACCTATAGCTCATTTTAATAAGCAGTCTAGCAATCACTCCAGACATCCTCCTCTTATGCTAACCACATACATTAATGGCCAATCTCTGATGATGGAACTTGTCACAGGTCCGACTATATCAACATTGCCAGTCTCAGCATATTGCCAATGGTGCCCTAACATACCCTTAGACAGAACCCCAATTGTATCTAAACCTTATAGAACCTTTGCCTGTATTGTACTTTGTGGCATGTTGAAGATGACAGTCATATACGGCGGTCAGCAGAGGATAAAACGCATCTTTGTTTTGGAGCAGAAAAAAGTACACTTATTTGGTCGTAAATGGCTGCAACACTTCCAATTGAACTGTATGACCTTCAAACAGTCAACCCGTCACACCAGCACCAATCAAGATATGCTGGCCTCATAGGTGGCAAAGTATCCTGATATCTTTGAGAAATTCTTGGGTGCTATGAAGGGGCCTGAAGCAAAACTGCACGTTCAAGAGAGTGCAATACCCAATCATCCAAAGTATCGGATAGTCTCTTTTGCCATAAGAGAAAATGTTGGAAAAAAGATAAACAATTTTCTGAGAGACGGTGTCAACTCACCCGTGGAACAAAGTGAATGGGTGACTCCAGTAGTACCTGTCATAAAACCCACGGGTGCCATCCGTCTTTGTGATGATTTCAAGGTGGTAATAAATTTTCAGCTGATAATATATTCATACTCTATGCCATCTACTGAAGACATGCAGGAGGAGATGGAAAAAGAAACTCTCTTTTCAAAACTAAATATCTCACGTGCATTTTCTCTAATAAAGATAGTTGAGGAATCAAATCAGTCTGTGCCTATCACTACTCATAAAAAGCTATTCCAATAAAATTGCCTCCATACGGGCTGCCACCGTTCTTGTCATTCATCAAAAGGCCATGGATAGGGTACCACAGAACATGCCTGTTGTATTGTGCTATCAAGATGTCACAGACATTTACTTTATTTATCACAGACATGACTCAAGATGACCACCTTTAAACATTGCATGTGATGCTAAGCGCTCTATAAGAGCATGGTCTCTACCTGAACAAAGACAAATGCAAGCTAAAAGCTATTGATTGTTTATTTGGGACATTGTATAAATAAAAATGACCTGTACCCAACTACTGATAAGATATCAGCAGTGCGAGAAGCACCACGCTCATCAAATATCAGAGAGCTATGCTGTTTCATTGATCTTATCAACAATTAGCAGAAGTTTCTTCTTGACCTGGTATACATATACATACATATGGTATATACACATACCGTATATATACTTGTATATACAGTCTATATATATGGTATATATATTTGATATATATACCATATATACATATGGTATATATATGCGGTATAATATATATACCGTATATATACACCATATATAGATGAAAAAGCATGTAATACATTTAATAAGACAAACAGAAAAGCTTACAAATCTCTGCATTGCCAGTATTTCTATCTAACCGGTATATAAAACTCTCAGTGTTTGTTGGTCGTCATTCGTAACTCCAGTTATAGCGATAAAATTCAGTAATGAAAACCCACTGAACATGTGAATTGTTCGCATAGATATATGTATATATACATTTTTTTACATGTATATATACTTCTAACTACTCTATGTTCTTTTAAAACCTTATTACCTTTTTATCATATGTTTTATAATCTTTTAAAATTCAACAAATTAAGTTCACTCCACATTGATAATTTGGACTTACAATAAAGTTCCAAGTTCTGTAAAAAGTGTGCAAAATTGGCTTCAGCTCAGAGGATGATGGTAGTGCGGATTGTTTGTCAAACTTTTGGTTTTACGAGGAACTCTAAGTTTGCGTTAAACAAATTTCTATAACAAAATTTTTTAGATTGATGAGTGAGTGACTTTTTTGCTTTGGATACTCATTCTGAGTAGAGATGATAGGAATCAGTGATGAAATATTCAGATTAACATACTGTGTATTTATTTGTACAACTATCGGCTTTTGCAGCATAACAGGAAGAGAGCGTTAAGTCAGCAGCTAATTAATCTAATAATCTGATTGGCTAATGTAGATAAACATACATGTATAAGTGTAATGATATGGATAATATATGGAGTTGTCTATACGGAGAAAGTAACTCCGAATTAGTCAGCTGTAGATTGTCTCTCAATATAGATTTCTAAAGAATTTGTTCTCTAATTGTTTCTCATGCTTCAACAGTTTTGTATCGGTATGAAAAGTTGGTCATTTGCTAGGTTAACAGGCATTGATGAACCTTACAGTAACACTCTAGCAAAGCTTTGGCAACGCAGTATTAACAAATCAAAGATACTTTCACAACATACTGGTAGAGAACATTGTGGAAGACCACCTCGTATACGTATACACTCTGACCGCTAAGGGGCAGGCGATTCCCTATTGCATGTGAGTAGGTTGTAACATCTTTATTAAAATGCTCAACCCAAACCATTAGTAGGTGTTGAGGAATGTGATTGTATATTGCAGATACATGGCTGCTACTGAGATGGAGTTAACATCCATGCTCTCTGACAGGCACAATGACAGATATGGCAAAAAAAGAGAAGGGCTAGGAGAGATCACTAAAATACCTCTGAGCTGTTGTCATGGTCGAAAATAATTTGGCTCAATACCCAAGGCATTTCGACCAATATATTTTAGATTTTGTTATGTAAATTTATAGTTTTCATTGTAGCTGTTCGTATATTCACGCTTTGTATCTTTTTATTTGATGCTAACTCTATGCATATTGATGACTTAGCCTAAATATAATCCATCAGCACCTCCAGAACATAGACAAGCTAGATGAATATCTGTGCTATTCTATGTATGTAGATGATTCCTAGCCTTGTTTTAACATTTGATACATGGAACAATTAATAAAATGAGCAAAACTGTGTGATTTTTACAGCCTAATTTTTATTAATATATAAATATATAATACATATGTCTATAATATATATATATATATATATATATATATATATATATATATATATATATATATGTCTAGCCTAAGAAGCTGCTAATATGTTTCAACAGGCCGACACTAGAACTGTCAACTGGTTTGAATACATGATTACATAAAATATTTTTTACAAAGCCTCTTTGCCGTGCCAAGAAACTGAGTTATATATATATAGTTATGCATACATGTATATTGTGATATTTATGAATCATTTGTGTTATTATAAAACATGTGACCAAATAAAAATGAATTAAACGAGTAAAATATAAAAAATAGAAAATGATCAAGCGAGTAGAATATATGTGCACAGAAAAGTCTAAAACTGAACAATTCAGAAAATACGGTATGAACTCGGCCATGTTTTGTGTTATGAAATTTGACCTACATTGAGAAGAACGCAATTTAGGAATCAGGACAGTACATCCATATGGAGACGGCGCATGTGTACACAGACAGCGCCAGCATATCTATACGGTATCATGCTTTAATATCAGCGCAGGCCAGTGCTTCCGTCTGCAGTGATGGATGACCCTCCTCTGTAAAGTAGATGTATTACGTATAATTTCATTACAGATCAATATTGTTTGTAATTAATACAAAAGCATTTAGTAAGGAATGAGGTCATACTCTAGAGAAAAAGTATTCAGCTAAAATGGTGACATTTTGAGAACTAAGCTAAATAATTAAAGACTCTTGTAACCAATCAAATAGCTAGAATACACAGCAATGAAAAGGAGAGCTTCTCAAAATCATACAGATAAATTGTCACTGAAACAAACTTATCAAAAATTTGTCACAAACTCAATATTTAGAGTATATCTTCCCTATCTAGGAGTGGTATGTAACTTTTGGTAAATTTAATAATTAACCAGAAAGAGGTGAGGTTGAGGTTTTTTATTAGGTAGTGTGAAAAGGCAAAATAAAATTATTAGATTTAAATCATAAAGGTGTGAGCCAAGAAGGAGTAATCTGTCAGCCAAATAAAAATGCAAAATGATAATAAAAGAACATAGTGCACTTTTAAGGTAAAATTTGCACAAGCTCTTCTAAATTTATTTTCACTGAACTTCTGGTGAAATCATTTATCACCATTCATTTTAATAAGTCATAACAAACATACTTTAAAATTCGACTCGATTTAAATAGGAATAAGACAAGTGAATCGTGAATCAAGAATCGTGAATCGTTCTGTTGAGTTACCTCCAGGTAAGACTTTCTGTTACTACCATGCTGTTACGTTCAGATGAGGCGTAATGTTAACACCATGCTGTTACATTCAGATGAAACGCTATGTTAAAACCATGCTGTTATGTTCAGATGAGACGTAATGTTAACACCATGCTGTTACATTCAGATGAAACGTTATGTTAATACCATGTTGTTTCGTTCAGATGAGACATTATGTTAAAACCATGCTGTTACGTTCAGATGAGACGTTATGTTAATACCATGCTGTTACGCTCAGATGAAACATTATGTTAATACCATGCTGTTACGTTCAGATTAGATGTTATGTTAATACCATGCTGTTACGTTCAGATGAGACGTTATGTTAATACCATGCTGTTACATTCAGATGAGACGTTATGTTAATACCATGCTGTTACGTTCAGATGAGATGTTATGTTAATACCATGTTGTTACGTTCAGATGAGACGTTATGTTAATACCATGCCGTTACGTTCAGATGAGATGTTATGTTAATAACATGCTGTTATGTTCAGATGAGATGTTATGTTAATACCATGCTGTTACGTTCAGATGAGACGTTATGTTAATACCATGCTGTTACGCTCAGATGAGACCTTATGTTAATACCATGCTGTTACGTTCAGATGAGACGTTATGTTAATACCATGCTGTTACGTTCAGATGAGACCTTATGTTAATACCATGCTGTTACGCTCAGATGAGATGTTATGTTAATAACATGCTGTTATGTTCAGATGAAACATTCTGGCGTACATAATTGGCATATTTGGTAACGAGACTCGAAAAACACCTACAATCTTGACCAGCCACTTGATGGCGTGTGAAATAAAACATGTTTTGTTCTTTAGAGCAGTTAAGCAATCAATTAAAAGTCTTCAAACGTTACCTATAGAATGACTGCTCAAAAACTAATGGCTCAATTCCTCAGTTATTCTAGCAATTCAAGTTAAATCATTGTCAAGGCAGACAAAGGACTACATTCTCTTGCATGATATTTATTCATTTGTAGTAATGAAACTCTTTCATAGAGTTTATATTCTTTAAAAAAAAGAAAATGCTTCATAGATGCATGGGGTTGTTTGTTATTGAAGGTAATTATTTGCGCTAGTTCCACTAATCATTATCGGAGCCTGTGCACAAATCTACCGCTGAAAGGTTCTGTCTATACTGCTAACAAAAACATGCAGACATGTTTGTGAACGATAACGTGACATTTTTTATACATCTTCAAATCAATGATCAGTGCAGAAGTTGTATTATGAGCCATGTACAGATATACATGTACAGATATACATGTACATTTTAGCGAGTTACAAGAAAAGTGGCGCTTGAAATTACCGTATCTAAAATTGGATGAGTCTACATTAAAGACTGTTCAACAACTTGGTGTTAACAGGTTGTTTCACGTGAACACGGCATGGCAAGACCTTAAATAAACCACAAAATGAATGTCTTTTACCTTAATAAACATGCTATAAAATTTTAAATCAGAGAAACCACTATAGTTCGATTCAAACCGATGTCGAAGCAACATGTTAGCTGCTTCCAAACCTAATGCCATCATTCAGATGTTAAAAGTGAACATGTTAAATCATTAAATACATTCTCACATGCTGGTAATTCTATCAAAAATTCAACTCTTTATAGACCATGACATAGAACAAAAGGTTAAGGTAGTAAAATTGCCTTTCATATATTCATTAAGCAACTTTCACATGAAATAAGTGAATTAACAGGATTTGTCTCACCTTGTGCAGAGCTCACTTGTACTGATGTAGAAGGCTGCAGCTGACCAGCTGCAAGACGCTGATTAAAAGAAACTAGAGGCAATGATTGGTCAGCAACAGGCTCATAGACTAGACTATCGAAGCGAGGTGTCTGAGATCCAAGATCCACAATCAACCTAGTTTTAAGTTGAGCTCCCTGGATAAGCTGACTGGACACGAGTGGATTGGCATGAGAGGAAGTTGCAGATGAGGGGGAACCAGCTGGAAAAGCCGTGAATAAAGAGACGTGAGACCCTGAATCATGTACAGCCGAATCGTTTTCATGAAGTTGAGTAATTAATGGCCTTGACATTGCTGATGGAGGGTCTGGTTGCCAGATTGGGTTTTGCAAGGATGTGTAACCTGCTCCGGCAACTGGCAATGCTGGGTCAGCAACAGGCTCATAGACTGGACTATCGGAGCGAGGTGTCTGAGATTTAAGATCCACAATCAAGCCAGTTCTAGGTTGAGCTCTCTGGATACGCCGGTCGGACACGGGTGGAGCGGGTAGTGGACCCATCCTCCGCAATGGCTGTGTCGAGTCAGCAAGCTCATACTCATAATCACCAGCACCAACTGGTCCCGAAGGAGGAGATGGAAGGGAAGGAAGACTGTTGAAGGTGGAGGCAAACTCAGATGCAGTATTACCAACAGGGATTGTGGGAGGTATGGCTACCGCTTGCTGCTGAGAAGAGACTGATGGAGCGCATGGTGTTGGATGAGCTGATACACCCGTTGTGCTTGGTGATGACACAGAATCCGCTGTAGACTGTTGAGATTGCTGTAACTTCATCTCTACTCCTTCATCTGTAACTAAATATTGAACTAACACTGTATCTACTATTGTAATATTGTATACTAGTATTATATAATAATATAATACTAGATCCCATGCATTCACTTGGAACACTCACATATGATTCTTCAACGACAATAATAATAACTATAATACACAAACACCAGAATTCTTACTTGGAATTTCAAGAGTGCTGAACCAACCAGAGTAAACTTGTTTTCACTTATTTCTGATAGGTTGGCAAAAGGTACAATCACCCAACACTCACTACTAATTTATATTCGACTAGTACGTTAGCAGTGTCGTGTGCCGTGAATAATCGTCGTGAATAATATGTGAATATTCTTTGATGTGGAATGGCGGCTGAGTTGGGAAGCAAGAGCATGCTTGACTTTGGATCTAAGTATCCTACTTCGAATCCTGTGTGTTAGAATTGTTTGTTTTAATGCTTTTAGCAAAGCTGCGGACAGATAGACACAACTCTTATTATAAAAAAGAACTTACCGTTTACAAGGATTTCTCAGGCTTACCTTTCATATCAACATAATTTGGATTAAGCTGATGCTCTGATCTCTCTTGGTTCCTGTGGCAGTCATCGCAGGTAGTACAGCTATTGCAGAGATTAAGGTAACCAATCTCTGAAAAGTAAGTTTTGTAACAATGATTGCAAGGCAAAACATCATTGATAACAACTCAGAAAATTCCTTGTGGCCCTGAATAAATATGTAGCTAAACATATTGTGGTTTTCTGAAAGATTCGCTCTCTAATTTATATTGTATTCTTTTATAATCTTTCCATATTCTTTATTTTTTCAAATCTACTTCAATGTTGATACAAGCCGCAAAAAAATTTCTTCCAATTTGCTTTTGTTGAAAAAAAATCCACTTTTTAATTATTGAGTTGTTTATTATTGGAGCAAACAAAAATACTTTGAGACTTTATTAACGTCACAACTTGTCTGTTTATTTGATAGATAATGTTAGTTGGCACTAATTGTATTGTAATTGGTCATGAGCATGCATAAGCTAAAAACTTGAAGCTAAAAAACAAAAAATATTTCCTTTTAAATTGTGCGCATTATCAAAGCTATCAATTTAAAATGTGTAGATCCAAACATTGATGCGCAGTACCCACAAAATTAAGGAAACATAGTAGCTCCCGGCGGCGGTCCACCTAACACCAAGCAAAGCAGAAACAGAGCTATTTATTTCATCATAGACTTAGGATTAATTGACAAGTCAGTTAGGGCACAGTGATGGTAGATGAGTGCTATGGGATGGTGCATCAGATGAAGACCCAAATCTTTGTATAAAAACATTTTAATGTTTTAGGTCATGATAGCTAAACAAGTGCCTTATAATAAATGTATTCAGTTTATTCTAAAACATTTTACTAGATTTGTACCTGGGCCAGTATCTGAGCGATACTGGGAATAAACTAAAACGCATGGGCCTTCTAGTCTTATAAAACTCTAATTCGATGGCTTTCAACTTACATGGCCATTCCTGAAATAAATATTTCTAATTATCATGAGCCCAAAATAGTTTCTTTTGTTAAAATACACATAAAATATTAACAGAATTTTCAAAGTTGTTTTACATGATCATAATATCTTGATATATCGCGAATCTCCGATTTGCAATATCGAAATTGTCAGGTGGTTTTTGAAAATTGTGAAGCTCGACCTGTCGCTACCTGTCACTATCTATCATTGAGGTACAATTACTCTAAAATAAGCACAAAGTTGCAGCAGACTTAATTAAAACAGGCAATGCAGAATATTTGAGTGTTGGCAACTGAGCTGATGTCAACTGAGTGAGCTCATCAGTGAAAGTACCTTTAAGATGTGATTACACTGTTGAAGTCATTCAAATGAAATTAAGCTCAATATAAGGCTAAAAAATCAGATACAAGTTATGTCATTTTTGTCTTTGTAGACTAGCTTTGTCAAGAGATATGAGCGTTTGAATGAGACCATTTTTTGAAACGCTCAGAATCAAGCGGGTGCTTTATTTGTGACGTGTATAGTGAGTGTATATGAAAAAGTCCATGAGCGATAAATATACTATTTCTTCTTTAGCCAATCATCAGCACGAAATTTTCATATAGGTCATAATAAATGTTATCGCTAGTAAAACGCATTGTCTGTGATATCGAAGATTCTCGTCGTTAGGGAATTTACTTCATTACTATACCTCACATGCTGCATCGATACGTTTTATCGACTAACCACAGAATTGTAACAATGCTTCCAGTTCCATCGAAGGTGACTCAGACTTTTCTGAGCATCAGGTGGTTAAAAATTGGGGCAGAAAGCCGATAGTTGGACCTGACAAGCGTCAGCAGCGTTATGCTGCAGAGGAAGATAGGAGAATGGAGTTGAATCTATCTTTAACTTTGAGTTTCCTATGTATATACTAAATTAAAGGTAATAATTTTACTACTCATGAATACATTTACTAATTAATAAAATTATAACTTTTTGCTATCATGAATCATCGTTTCACAACTTTTTTATTGTTTTACCTAGCTATATTTGCTTCAAATTTTCTTTGGCGGTTTTAGCTAGTAAATTAGATTTACGATTAGAATTTATGTTCACTTCTAGAAAGTGAGAAAAATGGATTGACCAATCTTTAACTCCCAGAAACAAGGCTTCGAATTGTTGGCTTGGCATACTTATGCTTTTGTTAAACATTTGATCATTTTGTAATTTTACACTCTCAATCTATCTAACTCTCAAATTAAAAGCTTTCAGTAGATACGCATTAGAATTACACATCTATGAATGACATATATTTATCACATTTGTTTTATTGATTACAGGATGTTTATGTGACGCTACCAGTAGAGCAGTTGTGTCAGTGTAGGAACTGCCATGCACGGAAAAGAGAGACATGAATGTGTGCTGCAAAAACCATCATATGTTTGGTTTGAGTTTACTGCAGTAGAGTAATTTGTCCTATTATATGAGCTGAAACTATGAGTAGCCACGACTTAGATGGATGTTTTCAATAAAACATTTTGCTGAGATGAAAATCTTTTGGTTTGTAAAAAGTCTATTATAAAATAATGTTGAAGATAATTCAAAACATGATTTGCAGAACATATTGGATACATCATAGCCCTGCTAGTGCTGAAATCTTGTCTGATAGATGGATTTATGAAGTGTAATCAGAGCTGTATTGACAGTTATTTTTGCATAGCTCGACTCCATTATAAAGTACCAAATATTAAGAGCTACTCAAAAAATGTTATGCTCCACACTAACAAGTGAAAACAGGTGAGTCCCCGCCACAAACCGCCAACCAGGTGCAAGAATGGCTTTATTAACCTTTTGCCAAAATTTGTAGGTTAAGTGATTCCAAAGAAATTGACATTGTTCTGCGTTCAATATTTCGGTCAACTCCAAAAAAAACATTTGTTTTGTACTTGAATCAACTAGTCAAATGTGACCAGAAATTTTTTTTCTACAAATTGATACTAATAATGACTAGATAACGTTGACTATACATGACTTTTTAAGGATGCAGTTGGTTTCGCCATCTATTCAAACATATTCTTTTTAAAGATGCGGCTAGCTGATTTTATTCAGTAACTAGTTTCCGGTGTGCGTGTAGCAACTGAGAACTTCGCTGGTACAAAGGCCGCGACGAAATAAGTTAACTCGACGACCTAATTACCATAGACTGGCAGAATCATAGCCAGTACTCAAATGTTTGCACAGCTTTTAGAAGAAACTAATATAACAAATTTTTAATTATCCTTATTTGAGGCGTTTGAAACATTTATAATAATGTATCTGCAGCTAAATTTAATATTTTATTCTAGTAGTCATGAGCAAATACAAAATAAAATATATGCCAATAAAGCCACGTAAGACTAGACTTTTATCGCTTTAGCTGATGTGAATACGAGAGATAGGCTGTTTCACTATATATACATCATTTTGGGTAAGTCTGGGCACATCCTTTTTTTCTAGCGTTTTTATTGCGAACAATTTTTGTCGATTTTAATCTTCAAATATCTTCTCAGTGAGATCGCCTAAAACAACAAACAACATCTCAAATGATAGAAAAACATCGATACTTTCTGTTGAAATCAACTAAAATTTGACGCAATCACATCTTTAAATCTTCTACCGTAAGTCCTCTTGCTCAAGCCGTGCGGCTTGTCGTTGGGCGCGGTTTCTGGTTCAAGGTCATAGACCACGGCTAAGGCCCTTCTTTTAAAACTTACGTGGGACTCAGGGCAGCCTCTCGATAAATGCGCTCTCTGCTCAGCTCCCGCGCTATAACCATAGAATAGCATTCATGATACACTTTTATGTACGGGGTTTTGGTGACCTACTCACTTATTTTCATGGTCATGTTTATGGAATACTTCGGACTAAAGAAGAATTTATCGCTCTAAGTCGAGGTAAATTCATGACACACGAGGGAGATACAAGTGGTTGGGAGCATGTTAATACCTGCTGACATCAAAGAAGAAACTATGGACCAAACTGAGTGCAAAACTCACCACACCAAACAAATCACAGTTACTTCACATCGCTAGCAGCAGCAAGACTGAACTCATTAACTTGATACAACTATGTCCACTAGTGCTGAACCTTCACGAAAAACCAAGAGGACGGGGGGGGGGTATAGCGGAACCCGTCTCTCGACACTCTTGCTCTCGAACTGGTCAAGGACGACAAAACCTCAGTCATTAGCCGTGGTCTGTGGGCATATGCAGCTTGTTAGTAAGGGCGGCTAGATACCACAGACGACTTGTTGGAGGGTTATTTTTTTCCCTCGTGAGTCATCTGTTCGTGAACACAAGCCGCGCGGCTTGAGCATGAAGACTTATGGTATACACTTTTTCATAGAAGATTATAAGATGTCAATAGATATCCATTAAAATAGCAGTGAGCGGTGTCCCCAGGAGGTTCACTCTTTTCTATTTATCTCCAAGGGCTAGTCTGTGGTGTTATAAAATGCACCCTTTCTATTTAATTTGTATTAATATTAATGTGTAAGTCACACATTAACAAAAAAACTACCCCTTTTCTTTTCATCACCACAGACTAATTGACCCTTTTCTTGGCTCAATCACTGCTCCTACTTAAAACAGGTATTTTACCCTCTTAGCACTACTTAGATGCCCTTTTATTACTGCCTGAGGTGGAGAGCAATATAGCCAACGCCAGTAGCCAGGCCAGTAGCATCGTCATCGTCCGAGCTACTATAACTATCATTTTTCTCTGTATGTTCAAAGTCTTAAGAGTTTACATCACTTCCATCGCCTGAATTATCTTCATACTGACCAGGTAAAAGATCATTAACAATCACAGGATCAAACAATTTTTTATTTTACTGTTTTTAACGCCGAGCCGGATGTTGACTGGTTTTTCTAACTTCCATTTTTTCAAATGAGTCGCGATTTCTTTAGCTTTTAGCCCAACCAAAGCCTCTCAGATAATTGTTTCATATTGTATTTCATCAACTAATATCTTGTTGATAATATGTAAAATTTACTAGCGTTTATATCCTTTGTTTATTGTTACTAGGGGACAGCTTTATAAAAGTCTACCAAAAGCGACAGAAAAGTCGTTTCCCCACGCAACCGATAAACAACATTTTAATCAGTTCCTCAGCTGAAGAGTTAACAATTCTCAATGCAGTATGGTTTCCAAGATTGACTTCAATAGCCCCTAAGCACTACACAACAGCTCATGAACACCCCTTTCTACTGTGTGGAACTCAATGAGACAGGTTTGGCTCTTTTTCACTGCACCAAGCTAAAAAAACATACCCTTTATTATAAAAACACTCTAGAGTGTCTGGCCACCAAAAAACACCCCTAAAACGTTCTTTTTTTTGTCGAGTCCTTGGGAATGAATAGAAGAGAGTGAACCCCCTGAGGCGGTGTCTGGGTTTTCAATTTTTTAATCAGATAGCCCACAGCAAACAGATCTAGATTTTCAATACAAACTGTTAAACTGCTTTCACAGCAACAACTTATGAACCGTTCATTGAGGGCAATTATCCTTAAAGATGTGATTCCCTCAAAAAAAGTCGATTTCATGATATTAAGACAAATAAAAGGTTAAAACATCAGCTACTTAATGTCATTTTTGTCTTTGTACACTAATCCTGTTCAGAGATATTGTTGTGGAACGTGATCAACTGAGAGCTGAGCCTAGGGCTGAGCTAAGCCGAGCCGGGCTGTGCTCAGTCAGGCAGAATGACGAGGTCAGAGTTTAGCCAAGCCAAAATCAAGCCAAACCCAAGCCAAGCCAGAGCCATGCCGAGCCAAGACCGAGCTGAGCCGGGTCCAGCCAAGTAGAACGAAGGCGGAGCTTACTAGCTATACAAGCTCGAACATTTGTGTAGAAGAGCAGAGCAGTTCTGGGCCTGTTCATTGCCTGTTACTTGAGCATTCTTGTACAACTTATGAAATAAGCAAAAAATATATGTATAAACCCATGCGCCGAGTCTTGTACTAGTGGAGGAAAGTGAAGGTCGCACAAAACCTTTACAATATAAGCGTTTGAATGAGATCATTTTTTGAAACGTTTAGGGGCTTTATTCGTGGCGTGTATAGTGATACACGTGAAAAGAGTCCTTGAGTAATAAATAGAAGATCTCTTTTTCAGCCAATCATCAGCATGAAATTTGTTATATACATGTAGGTCATAATAAATGTTATCGCTCGTAAAACGAGTTGTCTGTGATCTCGAAGTTGGGGATTTTACTCAATTACTAGATCGGCATCGACAGTGCTATTTACTGAATTAATTGACATCGTTAATTTACTGAATTACTCCATCGACACGTTTTACTGATAAACAACAGAAATGTAATAATGCTTCCAGTTCCCGCAAAGGGGACTCGAGAGTTTTCTAAGCATCAGGTGTGGAACGTTTGGGGCAGACAGCGTATGGTTAGAACTGACAGGCGTCAGCAGCGTTATGCTGCGGAAGAAGATAGGAGAATGGGGATAAATTTATCTTTAACTTTACGTCTCTTATATATATACTGTTGTGTTTACATTCAGATTATATTTCCCTGTTTGAGACTATAATGTAACTTCCTGTGCACGCGTGCGTGACTCAGATGCACAGTGAGTTCTTGCTACAAAATAAACGATGTTGATTGCTAAATTGATGGCTTCTTAATTAATCTATAGCATCTAGCGATATAATGGCTTAGATTGATGAAAAAGTGTTAAATAAACTAAAGGTAATAATTTTAGTACTCATGAATACCCTTACTAATTAATAAAATTATAACTTTTTTGCTATCACCAATCATCGTTTCATAGTTTTTTTTCTCGTTTCACCTAGCTATAATAAAATTACACTAGCAATCTAACTCACAATTTGAAAGCTTTCAGTAGATACACGTTAGAACGACATATCTATGAATGACATATATTATACATTTGTTTTATTGGTTACAGAATGTTTATGTGGTGCCACCAGCAGAGCAGCTGTGCCAGTCTGGAAAATGCCATAAATGGGAAAGAGAGACATGGATGTGTGCTGCAAAAACCATGATATGTTTTGTTCGAGTTTGCTGCAGTAGAGTAATTTGTCCTATCATATGAGCTGAAACTATGTGAGTAGCCATGATTTGGATGGGTGTTTTTAATAAAAGATTTTTATGCCAAGATGAAAAATGTTTTGGCTTGTGAAAATAATTTATTTATTTACAATTTATTATACAATTATTGTATAATAAAATGATATTTTGGAAGGTAATGCAAAACATGAATTGCAGAACAAATTGAATACATCATAGCCCCATTACCACCTGTGATGAAATCTCGTCTGATAGATGGATTTATGAAGTGTAACCAGTGCTGTATTGACGGATACTTTTGCATAGCTCGACTCAATTCCAACGGACCAAATAATTACAACACAAAAAACTTTATGCTCTACGCTACTAAGTGAAAACAGGTGAGGTCACAAACCGCCAACCAGGTGCAAAAATAGCTTTATTAACTTTTTGCCAGAATTAGTGGGTTAATTGGTTTCAAAGAAATTGACGCTGTTTTGTGCTCAATATTTCGGTCAACTCAAGAAACCATTTGTTTTATACTTGAATCAACTAATCAAATGTAACCAGAAGTTTTTTGCTACAAGTTGATACTAATAATGACTAGATAACGTTGACTAGACATGACTTTTTGAGGGATGCAGTTGGTTTTACCATATATTCGAACATATTCTATTCAAAGACGTTGCTTGCTTATTTTATTTAGTAACTAGTTACCGGCATGGGTAGCAAGTGAGAACTTTGCTGATACAATGGTCGCGATGAAATAAGTTAACGCGACAACCTAATTACGATAAACTGGCAGAATCGTAGTCGGTACTCAAAGGTTTAACCTAGACTAGACTTTTACAGACGAAAGATAGAGACAGATTGTTCCACTATGTATATAATTTTGGGCAAGTCTAGGCTGATCTTTTTTTTTAGTGCTTTTAACACGATCAACTTTTTTCAATTTTAATCTTCAAATATTTTGACAATAAGATCGTCTAAAAACACAAAAAACATCTCAAATGATAGAAAAAAATCAATACTTTCTGTTAAAATCAACTAAAATTTGACGCAATTACATCTTTAATGTATTCAACATTCTTGAGTTTCAATCAAGTTGGTGTTTATAAGACTGATTATCAGAAACTAGACGGAATTTAAAATCAAATATTTCTGGTCACCTGGTGAAAGGCACGAAGCAAAGTAGTTTGTAAGAAATCAGCCAAAAAATGTAGAAATGCATAGAGTTTACACAGACTAACACACACACACTCTAACACAAATTTACATGAGCGCACGCATACAACACATGCACACATGATGACTAAGTGGGATGTATTATTATCACAAAACTATCATAAAACCTCTAATTGAACGCCACCATTTATTTAAATGCCACCTCCAACTGACCGCCACCCTGAGAGAAAAGTTGACAAATAGACTGCCACTCTCCAATTAAAGGCCACCTCCATTTGACCACCTCTTTGACCTTATTTAATCGTCACGGGCCCATAATATCAACTGATCAGTAGGAAAGTGTCCACAAAATCGTATTAATAATGAATTGTTTTATATCAATAACAATTAATTCTCTCGTTGACCAATTCCAAAGCTTGTCATTTCTTTGTTAAAACTTTGAAAGCAACACCATAGAAATAAATACTAGCTGTCTCAGGCTAATAGTAGTTCCTCGATTAACGCGGTCCTAATATTTCGAAGGCCATGCATATGAAAATAGTTTGCAAGTTTTGGACCAAAGGTTATGTTTAGTGAGCAAACTTTTACGCGTTGCATTGGTGCTGAACGCAGCACATAAAAGTTTTGCTCTGTCAAAAAATGGTTTGGATGCTAATATCGGCTAGTTCAGCAGTGAAGAAGAGTTGAGGCCATAAGATATTGTGGAAGGTATTGGACAACTAGAAGATGTTCATTAGATCAAAAACAACAATCAGAACGCAGCTTCCCAAGCAAACGATGGAAATATTTGTTTTAAAAACGTTAATTTCGGTTTCTGCATGTAATATAAGTATGGCTCGTTTACGTCACTTGTTCATGAACAATTAATGGTATCATTTGATAAATTATTATTGTACAACTTTTAAATATGCAGATTTCTAGCATGTTCTTTAATAGCATCTTTGCGGCTATCTTAACACAGCTTACAATAAATCGATGCTCATAACTCCACTTCTATTGCATATTAAAAGCTATTTGTTTTGGCTGCAAACGTAGCAAACATATCAGTGAGTGCAACGAGCTTTTATTTAAAGGTTGACTTGCAACAATATTCACATTACAGTTATTTGGTATCAAAAGATTCACCATGTCTTACTCTGCAGTGTTGTAGGTGCAAAATATGTGAAAATGTGATTACAAGCTCTTAAAAGCTCAAAAACGAACAGTTAATTGCCGCCATCACGAAACCGCTGTAGATGAGAATCTCTTTCCAAAACGGCTCAAATGGGATGTAGTTGTACAAGATGGGTTCTGTTTACATTTTCACACAATTTCCTTCGTTGAAATATTTTCACAAATATACTTCATGCATTCAATAAAACTATGTCTATTGTTCTTACGCATCCTATTTTATCGTCATTATAATGCTGTCACTTTCAGCACTGATATCTTATAACTTACCGTAAAAATTCGTTTAATTTTTTAGCCTTAGCTCAAAGGAGTACATATCATTGTCTGATAAAAATTACGAGCCTGTTGGTCACCTGTGATAATCGAAAAATGCTGCAGAAATTATTTGCGAAGTATGGGTCACATGATCAGATTATGACTAGACGATTAGACCAAGCTGAAACAAAATTGTAAAGTAGCGAGCATCTATATTTGATATAGGGTCTTCGGTAAAACCCGAAGTGTTTCTCATAAACTAGTGCTACGAGAAGTTTTATATTGAGCCTTTTATTGGCCTTTCAATTCACGTGAGAACATCACGTGACAAAACAATAAACAAATGTGTAGAAACCTTTTCAAACACATCTATGAGTTTCGGTGGGGAATTCCATGTTTTTACTGGTGGCACGTTGCGTTGGCCCATTGCGCTAGCCCGTTGCTTTGGCTCGTTGCGTTGGCTCGTTGCATTGACCCGTTGCGTTATATCTTGAAATTCAAATAAGTCAGCCAACTTCAGAGTCAGTTAATTGAAAGCCTTAGTACTGGAAACAGTTAATTTACAAGCCTTAGTACTGGAAACAGTGTTTACTACAGAACAATGTTATTAAACAAAGGTTGTTAAAAGGAGACAAAGACTTCACGGTAGTCTAAATATAACAAAGACTAGCAGTGAAACATTCCTTCTTTAAGCAACCCTAAGTAACTATAAGCGGGACGTAAAAGTCTCCACAGTGAAGTCTTTCCTAAAAGCAGGTAAAGAATAGCAAGCGAAGGCACGGCTACAGAATTATCTCAAGAGAAGACGATTGCTGTATGACCGCAACCCTGAGCACAAGCAAGCGAAGGCATGGCTACAGAATTATCTCAAAAGAAGACGATTGCTGTACGACCGCAACCCTGAGCATAAGCAAGTGAAGGCACGGCTACAGAATTATTTCAAGAGAAGACGATTGCTGTATGACCGCAACCCTGAGCACAAGCAAGCGAAGGCACGGCTACAGAATTATCTCAAGAGAAGACGATTGCTGTACGACAGCAACCCTGAGCACAAGAAACAAAGGCACGGCTGCAGAAAACTTGGATCAACAAGGACCCAATCTGCAGCAACACCGCAAGCCTGAGTTCATAGCACAACAGCTAAGTAGCCGTTGGCAATATTCAGTAGCCATTTGCCAAAACACATTGCATATCTATATGCAATAACACTCTTGCCTGCTAAAATATAGCACTTTTACTTGATCAATAGTAACAGATCACCAACTTATCAGATTGTATTAGTGCAATGATATAACTTGTTTGTGAACCTTGATGATACTTCATACCACAAACATAAAATAGTTGGGTTCACGTTGTTTTCGCTTCAAACCGTTTTAATTTTTAGTAGGATTTTATTCTACGTAAATGTGCATCATTTGAGTCTGTTTTTTTTTCAGTTATTGTAAGGTTGACTGTATCTGAAAGCGGCTGACACTTTGAATTGTTACGCAAAATCTAAAAACAAAAATATCTCTTGCGCTAGAAATTAACCGGTATTGGCTTAACTCATTTTGGTGCTGCTTGTGTGTTTTGGCGCTGCGCCGAGATGGCTGATGCCGAGCTGAGCGAGGAAACGGTGGAGTCACAATACTGACGCCTCAGACATGAACAGCGAAGGTACACCTTTGCAGAATCAAGTTGAAACTGAAAAACTGAGCAGTTCGGATAGTGCTAGTAGTCATCAGCAAGCAAGTAATACTGACAATAATGTAGATGTTGCTATAATTAGTGAAAGCACTGTTAGACGCTCTTCAAGATTGGCTGCATTAAAGAAGTCCAATGACGCTATGCAGCTAATGAACTTTATCGGCACAACAATTTTAGATCACCAGAATGTTATCGATATGGTTAGAAAAAACATTGACGGTGTTGATGTTAGCATTGAAACGTTACAAAATGATGTGACAGAGCTAAATGAGCTTCGTAATCAATTTGATTCAATGTATGAGGATTTGCAAGTTGTTTCTGACAACAAAGTTGAAACAACTGTTACAGGCATGTACACTGAGCATATCAGTGAGCTTCAAACAGTGGAGCAACACTTACAGCAAAAAGTAGAGCAATTGGAAGTTCAACAAGATGAAGAAAAAGAGCTGCAAGATGTAGAAGCAGCAATGCAAAAGATGAGGAAGCAGCTGGAGGAAAAAATGAGGTTGTACAACGAGAGAAAGCGAAGCAGGCAGAGATTAGCACCTATTTCAGCTCTTTCATTACAATCTCCACACAGTTCAGTTACCAGTACACCAACAAAGCCTGAGAATCACCTTACAACGGATATAACAGAAGGCATTACAAGAAAAAGACTAGAGCCTGGCAATGCACGTTCACCACAACTTCCGCCTTCCACACAAATCATTTCTCGCAGGCCTGCAGTGCAGATCCATGACCTCACACTTCAACAGTTGCAATCAGATGAGCTCAGGTCGCATAGTCCAGACGACCTACCACAACCGAGGGAACCTAACCCGGGCAATGTAGATGACAAGTCAAAAACACATAATAACCTTGAACCCATTCATCAGCTTGCACAATGCCTCGTCACAATGATGAAAAGCACTAAACGCACAGCTCTGGAACCCAGCATTTTCACCGGGAACCCACTAGAGTTTAATGACTGTAAGATTGATTTTGAAGGTTATATAGAAGCTGAAGGCCTTGTATGCAAAGAGCTGCTTAGGTATTTGAAAAAATAGGTGAGTGGAGAAGCTAAAGACTGCGTATCAGGCTATTTTACAATCAACTCGGAAGCTGCATATAAGGATGCCCGCAAGCAACTGAGAAGAAGATATGGCAAGAATAGCAGTATAGCTCACAATCTGCGAACAAAGTTAGAAAATTGGCCAAACATTGGTGCGACAGATGGTAACCAGTTATGCAAGTATGCAGACTTCCTGTCACAAATCAAAGGTGTCATGATTTCAGTGCCAAAACTGAAAGCCCTCAACGACAGTGATGAGATAGAGAAAATAGCCAGAGTACTTCCACCATGGATAAAAACAAAATGGGTGAATCTTAGCAGACAGAGAGGAATGAGGATAGGGAAGCTGATTTTCATGATTATCACTTTTTCATAAATGAGCAGGCTGAGATCCAGAACACCCCCTTGATGGCAAATGATCGAGCCCCAGCCAAACCACCAGAGAACCGGCCAAAGTGGGAGGCACCCCGACAAAATATCAAAGTGGGAGGCACCCCAGAGTTACAGTAGACAGGCCCATTCAAAAATTGATCAGAATTATGAGCGAGAGTAAAAATTAGAAAATTTCATGCTTACAAATTGCTTTACGTATGTTACATTATATATTACAATAGCCTTGATTTATCCTGATATTAATAATATACTATTTACTGGTTGTAAATTTTTGCAAATTTAAGTGGGAGTGTAGAAACCTTTTCAAACACACCTAAGAGTTTCGGTGGTGAATTCCATGTTTTTACTGTTGGCCCGTTGCGTTGGCCTGTTGCGCTAGCCTGTTGCGATGGCTCGTTGCGTTGGCTCGTTGCGTTGACCCGTTGCGTTATATCTTGAAAATCAAATAAGTCAGTCGACTTCAGAGCCAGTTAATTGGAAGCCTTAGTACTGGAAACAGTTAATTTACAAGCCTTAGTATTGGAAACAGTGTTTACTACAGAACAATGTTATTAAACAAAGGTTGTTAAAAGGAGACAAAGACTTCACGGTAGTTTAAATATAACAAAGACTAGCAGTGAAACATTCCTTCTTTAAGCAACCCCAAGTAACTATAAGCGGGATGTAAAAGTCTCCACAAAATGTAATGACTACATCAGAGAAATAAACTGATTCCATTCTACGGTGGCTTTTCATTTTTGAGCCTTTAGTAGCTTGTAATCACATTTCCACATATTTTGCACCTACAACACAATAGAGTAAGACATGGTGAATCTTTTGATACCAAATAACTGTAACGTGAATTTTGCTGCAAGTCAACCTTTAACAATGTTAAATATAAATATAAAATGAAAATAGGTTTTCAAATTTAGAATAGAATAAAAGTTGAACATGCCAACAACTTGCAAGGAAAGACACAGGCTATAATACCATCGCAGGTCAATTGCAAGCAATAGATATCAACTGGCAGAGATATTTTTTGGTTTCTCGATGCACATTTGTTAAGAGGTCTTTGACAAGTTGGAGAGTAAGTTGCAGATTTATTGCATCCAAAAGGTTTAATATCGCTTCACCGAAAATAAAGAGCCAAATATAAGGGACATTCGCTTGGCCTGTAATAGGGCTAAATTTATCTTCCGAAAATCCTGACAAGCCATTTGAAAAATATACCTCAAGCCTCCATTTGAACGCCACCTCTGATTGATCGCCACTATAGAGGAAAGGTTGAAAAATAGAGTGCCTTGACGTTCAATTAGAGGTTTTACGCTAATTGCTCATAAACAGTATAATTAACTCACTGCTGTTAATCACACAACCCAGAAGAGAGAAGACAGTCACCACCAGGGCGCAAACAAGAATGGCACCTAAAAGAAAAATTTGTTAAAAATTATGGAAATGAAATCCAAATGGAAATGAAGTCAAAAAGCCTTAAAAAAAGAATTAAGGAAACTTACTAAACAAAACAGTATTAGCAGATTTTAGAAACATTTAAAACATGATAAAACAACAGTTACGTTGACAGAGAGTGAAAGCTAAACAACAATGATTCATGCGTACAGTGTTGGCATTATCAAGCAACCGGAAGCGGTGCATGACAAAAATGTGAGTTCACGCGCAAGCAAGCAGATGGTATAGTTATAAAGAGAAAGGCATTATTCCCAAACCTGCCCATACACCAGTGAAGCCATGCATAGCGGTAGTCAGACAGAACACTAGTACGCTATCACTGAAAATTGTTATTATTTTATCATGTTGTTATTTCCTATTAAAATCTGTTTTGTTGGGCATGAAGGTCAAATAATTTACTGAGTTGCCATGACAACCTTATTACAGTGATGACTCAGATGTTAAGAGGCCATTCAATGTGATCGTCATCCTTTGTCAGTTATGCTTTAAGACATGGTATTAACGATATGAGCAAATCCGATCACAGGCTAAATTATAAGTCACGGAAGACTAATGTTGAAGAAATTAGTGCTAGTCTAATTACAAAACATGCTTATTGTTAATAAGCTACAAGCTTACAAATTCCAACTACAGTGATTTTAGTTCATATGATTACTAAAAATACACGTATATATATATATATATATACATTATATATATATATATATATATATATATATATATATACGTGTATCTTTAGTAATCATATGAACTAAAATCACTGTAGTTGGAATTTGTAAGCTTGTAGCTTATTAACAATAAGTATGTTAATATATATCATATATATGTATAATATATATATATATATATAAATAGACTCGAACTTAATCCTTCATATAGGTTTACACAATACGATAAACTTCGACTATAACAAATGCTGAGAATAGTTCATCAATGTTTGTTATAACTATGCTTGACTGTAAAACATGCTGTCAACAAATACGAATGACACGACTTCAGTAGTGCTCTGAGCATGGGATGACAAACGTGATTAACTTACCGATTTATGTCTAAAACATAATTTTAGAGATAAAGCATACAACTGATACGCATAAATTGCCACACTTTTTAAATGCACGGTCAATAACATAAATCAAGACATTTACCGTATAAATTCTTAGATGTCGCGTGCTGGTCATTTTCTGAATCTTCTGAACATGCAAACAACGACATAAAACTAGCCAAAGGGGCTAGCACTAGAAGGATATGTTTGGGCATCATTGAGATTGGCCTGAAATAAAAAAAAACGAAATCATATTTGTTGAGCCAGCAATTCACTAAATATAGTTACAAGACTATCTGTTACGTAAATGTAAAAATGATCATTCTACTCTTCGGTTGTTAAAAACAGTAATGACGAATTAGCCAATTTTGGAATGATGAAAAACTGCATTCGATAAGTCATTACATTTTTAGGTAGCTACAATAGTCAAAAACTTATAGCCGATAAAACATATAGGTTATGCTTCGAGCAATTGTAATGTGGCAATGATAATAACAGAATAAAAACGGATAAAAAATAAACAATTGGTAGGCACTACCAATTAGGCTTACAGCTATTGACGCTTTCCAAACTTTTATTTGCCATACTTTTGTGACAAGTATCTTGCTTTACTATTTTTCCTAGATGAACGTTGAAAGCCTAAAAAATTGAAATGGGGAAACCCTAAATTCCCCGAAACTATATTTCTAAGCTACAAAAATGTGTTAAACGATGGGGAAAATCCCACACAGATTCGCTGCAAGTGAAAGCGCTCTTAGATACGACCCGTCGTAGAGTAGTCTGGGGCGGCATAGGTCATTAGAGGTACGGCATAGGGCAAAAGAGGTACGACTGTTATGGAATTGCCAAACTCAGCTATTTCTAACCATAGAGTTATCTCCCCCTAGAGTGATAACTGAGCATTCAACAACACGAGCGTTTCCGGTGCCAACAAGGAGCGTTTAGGCCACGCCCCCTTTTTTGTGCTAGTCAATCGTAGCGATTGACAGAACGATAACATCAGCCATGTGAATGATCATGAATTTCCACCGTTAAGATAGCAATTATTGATGATTATTAAATGATGATTATAGTTTATTACACTAATATATGCTTATTATTTAAAGCAATTCAATACCTACGTGCCTTGCAAAGGCACTGAATAGATAGTGTTAAGTAAGTGAGTTAATGCAATCAGTTACTCCAATGATATACAGCCCCCACACATGGGGGGCAGTATATCTTTGGTTACTCATAGATAAGATAGATAGTCATACTAGGGATGTATTACATTGGTGTGATGGGAAGCTAATCGACTGCCATCAACTGAAAGTATTGACATTGTATGGTGATAGAGTGATTCATTGACACCACAGTTCACAAACAGCCCTTGCATGTAATATTAGATTTCAATACATATCAATCAAATACATAGACTAGCTTGAACCAAAGATGTCCACTAGTTAGAGGACATCTTTGCTTGATGTAAGCAAGCAAAAAGTTTGAAAGTTAGAGTGGCAAATGTTGTTATATGTTAGATAAAAATAAATTATACCTAATTATACTAAATTATAATTATTTAAAAATAAAATAGACTTTTTTATTACTTTATTTATTAAATAATTTTTATTGTAATCATAGCTAAACAGATTATATTTAGCCATCACTTGCTAATTATTTCACATTTACATTTAAACACATTTGCAGTTTCATTTTTCTTCCTAATTTATTTCAACAAAAAACTTCTTTCATGATATGAAATTTAAAAGTTGTAGTTGTTTGAAAAAGCTTGAAAACATTTACAGTTGTTTTTATTTTCTCTCCTCTCTTCATTTATTTCAACTACACAGAACACTTCTCATAATATGTAGTGTAAAAGTTAAAGTGGCAAATGTTGTTATATGTTAAATAAAAATAAATTATAACGTACTTAATTATACTAATTATAATTATATAAATATACAATAGACTCTTTTATTACCTTATTTATTAAATAATTTTTCATCGTGATCATAGCTAAACAGATTATATTTAGCCATTACTTGCTAATTATTTTACATTTAAGCACATTTACAGTTTTTTTCCTAATTTATTTCAACAAAACACTTCTTTCATGATATGAAATTTAAAAGTTGTAGTTGTTTGAAAAATCTTGAAAACCTTTACAGTTGTTTTTTTTTCCTCATAATTCATTGTAACTGCTTAAAAATATTTTCTCATGATATGAAGTTTAAAAGTTAGAATGGTAAATGTTATATAAAAATAAACTTTCTGTCCAAAGACTTTTTCATTGCTCGGGCAACTCGGTTAGTACAGCTCATAGTTGATGGCAGTCAATTAGCTTCCCATCACACTAATGTAATACGACTCTACCTATGACTATCTTTCTTATCTATGAGTAACTGATTGCATTAACTCACTTACTTAACACTATCTATTCAGTGCCTTTACAAGTCAAGTATGTATCAAGGATTACGTGTATGTCACAATTTCCATTTCCATAATTCGTTTCCATATAATTTCCATTTCCATAAAATTTCCATAGTTTATTTCCATATTAATTCCATTTCCATAACATTTCCCTACATCATTTCTATATTATTTCCATTTCCATAACATTTCCCTACTTCATTTCTATATTATTTCCATTTCCATAACATTTTCATAATTCATTTCTATATTATTTCCATATTAATTCCATTTCCATAACATTTCCATATTATTTCCATTTCAATAACATTTCCATATTATTTCCATTTCAATAACATTTCCATATTATTTCCATTTCAATAACATTTCCATATTATTTCCATTTCAATAACATTTCTTTATTTCTAAAATAAAATTTCCATATCCATTTCCCTAAAATTATGAAAATATTTATGTTTATGGAAACAATGATATACAGGGGGCTGTATATCATTGGCTGTATATCATTGCTGTATGGGGCTGTGGGGGGCTGTATATCATTGATGGAAATGGATATGAAAAAGTAAACATTTCCATAATATGTTTAGCGATCTCTGGTAGGTATTGAATTGCTTTGAATAATAAGCATATATTAAAGTAATAAACTATAATCATCATTTCTTTAATATGAGCATTAATTACTATCTTAACTGGAAATTCATGATCCTTGTTTAACCCTTCTCATGGCTGATGTTATTGATCTAGTCAATCACTACGACTGACTAGCACAGAAAAGGGGCGTGGCCTAAATGCTCCTTGTTGGCACCGGAAACGCTCGTGTAGTTATCACTCTAGGGGGAGATAACTCTATGTTTCTAACCGCCCAAGCTATCAACCTATCCTGGGATTAGCGTAGTAATAGAGTCCTAAAGTGTGACGTCACGTTAACCATAACGCCAAATTTTTTGGCGTCACATTCACAAACCTATACAACCTGGACCAATCATCGCCTATTCCCGTGCGTACGAGCACTTGAAGCGAGTTGGCGGCCATATTACGCTTCCAAGAGCGATACGTAACGCACTGTTGTATTGTGAAGGCGTTAGCGTTTTGACAAGTTTTCATTACCAAGGAGTTTCGCTTCAACATCACAGGAGAACTTAAACGTTAGATGTTAAATGAAGCCCACTGTTTTTTATTCTCACCAATAAAACATAACATGCATAATTCTATTTCCAGCTGCAAAATGCATCTTGACATTCATATATCTATATAGGTATATATATATAGATATATAAATGTTTATATATATATATATATAAAAAAAAAAAAATTGTTTCCTCACCCCGGATACCCCGTATGGGTGGTAAATTCTGCTCTAACTCGGGTCTCCTACCAGAGACCTGGGAGTTTGAGCACTCGTCTCAAGATCTTAGCTGTTCCCAATAGCGCACTTTTCTGCAACTCACCTGAGTTGATTGTTGTTGGTATTTGGGCAAGCCACATTTTATGCGCCGGTGTTATTGCGCCCAGTGCCCCAATGACTACTGGGATTACGGTTGTTCTTACATTCCAGCATTTTTCAATTTCTTCTCCAAGAGGGAGATATTTTTCTACCTTTTCTTTTTCTTTGCTGGCTATATTGTAGTCATTGGGTACTGCTATATCTATTATAGTAGCCCTCTTGTTCTCCTTGTCTACCACCACTATATCTGGTTGGTTTGCTAGGACATGCTTGTCAGTTTGGATGTAGAAGTCCCAGAGGATCTTAGCGCGGTCATTTTCATTGACCTTACCAGGAGCTTCCCACCAGTGTTGTGGTTTATTAAGGCCATACTCATCACATAGACTTCTATACACAATACCTGCGACATGATTATGCCGCTCAGTGTATGCGTTCCCTGCTAGCTGTCTGCATCCACTGATGATGTGTTGGATATATATATATATATATATATATATATATATATATATATGTATATATATATATATATATATATATATATATATATATATATATATATATAAACATTTTCATATATCATTATATATATATAATGATATACAAAAATGTTTTAAAAAATGTTTAAATTTATTTGAATGTTTACAAATATTTAAAATGTTTTTAAAAATGTTCATTATATATGATATATATAATGAACATTTTATAAAACATTATATTATGAACATATATATACAGTGTTGTGCAAAATTATGAAACATCCTATGATTTTGAGTTGTTTGCAGAGTTCTATAGGAGCTTCCAACCTCCAGCTCACCCTATTGTCAAAACAATATATATCAATGAAAGCAGAATTTTGTGTCCTATACAATGGTATCTAATAAATTTAAGTATTAAACCATTAATCTTAATCTAATTAACAGATTAGTGGCACTAGATTAAAGTAAGACAAATCTAATCAAAGCAAAGTGTGATTAATTAAATTAAAAATATTAATTTCCCATCATATTTTATTCAAATGTTTATGATATTACAATATAACAATAAAATATTAATTCACCAACCATTTAGTGTTGATATGGGTAATAATATGCCATTTGAAAAATGCAAAAAGTGATAAGTTGAGTAGCAAAAAATATTTGCGTCTTTTTATTATGCACATAGTTAGTTGCACATTATACCATTCTCTAGCACAAAATTTTTAGTCTGTTAATATGCATATTATTAAGACTAAATGGAAATTCAAGGGTATAACAGTCATCAAAATAGAGACATTTTATGACTTTGAAAACATTGAGGGCGGTCTCATAATTTTGCACAGCACTGTATAAATAGATATAAAGTTTTGAAATTGTACATGAGAAGAAGCCTGGAAGGACACACATTTGAGTTGATCACTTGAATTCAAAAGTTCCCTTACTGATGTTTGAACAATATCAACTTTGATAGCTGCTTCCTTATCTTGGGTCCACCAAGTTTTTCATTACAGCCTTTGGCAAGATGATGCATGCGAATTTTCACGTAACATGATGCTATGCACTTAATCAAGACAAAGACATGATTATAGCGAGCAGCTGGGTTGAAGATGATACCGTATCATCTTCAACCCCCACTCCGATATCTACATATCCATAATATTTGTGTCCATCCCAATCAATGTGCTGCTTAATAGCCATTTCATCAAGCATCAAGGCACATGCTACACTCTCTCATCGCTTATTTCCTTCCTCCACCTTCACTTCTAGAGCATCAAAAGCTTCCTGTGTAAAACCTGGCTCTCCATTGATCCCGGAATACCACCTTCTGATGACTGATGAATGCGGCAATGAAAAGTCAAATGACTCTCTCATATATCTATATGCTTTCGCACTGTAAAAATGCAAGGTAAGGGCAAATGCTCGCAATTCAGGTGGGTAGGCATCACGCCTAATCTTTCCAGTCAGTTTGATTTTCACCATTCTTTCCATGAAGGCTGCTAGAACACCTAAAAATGTCTTGGACAGCATATCTTCACCGTTCGAAGACAGCAGATGCTTTTTCTCAAAAGCTGTAACAATCTCTTGAAGGGACGACATCTTTCTCTTCAAGCGGTGAGACTTCTGTTGTGTGGTCTTCAGCCTCTTTTCTAAGTATGCCATATGGTCCATTACTGAAGTCAACTTCTGCTTTACCCTTCTTGGACTATCTCTTATTGAATACGAGTGGTCCTCATGAAATGAAGCTGGTGGAGACTTTGGTGCAGGTTTGTCAGCAGTATCTGGGAGGTTGTTTGCTGACCCATCGCATCTTTCTTTCGGGGTTTCCTTGGTTTGCATAAATTCTAAAAGGGAGAGTTTGCGTAAATTCACAAGGAATAAATTAAAAAAGAAACCAGTATAAAAACATTATAATTATGTTATATATGTTATAATTATGGACGGAGTTTAGTTTAAAGCCTATTTTAGCTCAAAATGGACACAGAGAGCTGAGATTTTTCAAACTGTTTGGAAAATAAGTACTTACTAACCACACAAAAATCATTAAGGTTGATGCAGCAGTTTTTGAAATATGGCCATCATTAAATTTGTTATCTAGAATTTAACATTTTTCGATTTTGTGAATCAGCTGCTTCACCAAAATGCTCGTTCTTGGTGTCAAATTGAAGCTCAGAATGTGCTTTTAGCAGTGAAAAAACAGAATTTAGATACAGATTACAAAACAAATTTTTAAGCAAAAAATTGATACCGATCGATATGACAAGACTGCGACCTATGATTTACAGAATAACAAAACAGGTACTGGCTTTAGCCAAAATCTGTTACTGTCACTTTATTATACACAACATTCTAAAAATACAAGTAAAATCTCATGACAATATATCGTATCTTCTTCTTTCTATAGTCTTCAGATTGTACAGAAATCGCTATTCTAGCTCTCTTACGTGTAGATCTTTTGGAAGTGCAATATGGCGGCCAAAAGGCCTCACTTTTCCGAGCCAATGACCCGTCCAAGTAATAGAGGTCAGTGTTCACGTTACCATGACGCCAAAAAACTCAGTTTTAAACAATGCAGATGATCAGAACCGCGTAGGTCAGGCTTTTACACGGGCTAGCCGGGTCGCGCACTCAAGGATTTTCGCCATGCACATACAAAACAAAAACAACAGGGTAGACCCACTTTTCGCGGTCTTCCGCACGAATATTCAAAAATACTAACAGATGTCAATTCTATCGACCAAACACTTCCTACTAATGGATGAGCAACCTATTAATGTATCCGAATACCTCATATAAAATAAGCCAACCAAGTTACATAATGGTTAATATCCATTTTATCTCTGGAAATATGCCTGCCCGCGGTTTTTGGCCAAGAATAACCAGGGTTCGTCATACACCAAAATGTCTCTTTCGGGTTCCGGAGGTAGCCCGTTCTGTTTATTAAGTGTGGGCGTCCATATAAACACCCTGCCCCAAATAGAGGTTACAATGTAAGCTAATCACAACACCGTACAACACCTACGCGCTAGTTGTAGCAGTAGAGTGGTAGTTCATTACGTGTTCATGATTTATTCAACACGTGAATTGGATTGGCTTAAAAATAATTTAAGTTTCGGTATGGCGACAATGGACCCACCCGATAATGTTAGATAACGGACTACCTCCGGAACCCGTGAGAGACATTTTGGTGTATAATGAACTCTGGTTAATCTTGGCCAAAAACCGCTGGCAGGCATATTTCCAGAGATAAAATGGTATTAACCATTATGTAACTTGGTTGGCTTATTTTATATAAGATATTCGGATACATTAATAGGTTGCTCATCCATTAGTAGGTTGTGTTTGGCCGATAGAATGGACATCTGTTAGTATTTTTGAATATTCATGCAGAAGACCACGAAAAGTGGGTCTACCCTGTTGTTTTTGTTTTGTATGTGCGTGGCGAAAATCCTTGAGTGCGTGACCCGGCTAGCCCGTACACTTTTATTTGTTTGTTTGTGAATATTATTTATTGAGGTTTTCATGAGAAAATAGTGTTCTGTTGACCACACAGTTACGAATTAAAGCTAATATAATGTGGTATAACATGACAATTGAGAATAAAATTGATAATGGCTACAATAATGTAGTTTCTATAAGAGGATAATATGATTGAGCTGAGTATATATATATATATATATATATATATATATATATATATATATATATATATATATATATATATATATATATATATATATATACAGTATATGCAAGCTGAGCTGATTGAGTATTTAGATTCCAAGTTGGTAATTAGTATAGTCATTTTTTAAGTTTTTTTAACGCGAGTGACACAATACTCTACTATTCTTATTTCAGTTATGGTTGTAAAGTGACAACCAATGGTTTTTAATATTTTTAATGGAGTTTATTGGAAGATCAAAGCACTTAAATTATTGTTTTATCGTTTGAAATCACTCAAGAAAGAAGATCTTTGGATGGAGAGTTAATTAAGCTGCCATAATAAACACTTTTGTGTGACAAAAAGGTGAAAAGTTCATAAATGGTGACCATTTAATGGTCTACTGCTTTGCTCCGACGTGTAACCATGCGTCGGAGAGCCATACTTGAAAGTTCTTCGCATTTCCAAGTCTTGAAAAGGCAACAAACGAACACAAACGATGGATTCGTCCGATAAAGTTAATAAAAATATTCATAAGAGTCTTTTTAATAAAAAGGTTGTAATAGATAAATTATTAAATTGTAATAATAAATTATGTCGATTTTGAGCTAATTCGCTTGATATTTCACATAGTCTGGTATCAGTATGGTTCTTGCCGGATTGTCATAGACTGCACTGATATTGAGGTTGCAGCGCCTGGACTAATGAGTCAACAAAATGCAACCTATTCGTCTTACCGTATATATATTAATTCATTTAAAGTCATTGTGAGGACATGGTTTTTGAATAGTTTTGTTCCTAGCGTATTATTGAGTGAGATTACATGTATGCTACTGGTTAAAAAGAATCTTTGGCAAGGAAATATATTAAATCTTAAATTTAATCTATAACTCAACAGCTGCATACTGCAAATTTAACATTTCCTAAATACAGTCACATGGAAGGTTACAAATAAAATAATTTACAATTCTCTTTCCACGATTTTGAGGAAAATATAATCACAATAAAACTTAATTAATTGTGGAATGTTTGCAGACCATGAGTCATCCCTTTCTATTTTCATAAATGCTATATCTTTTGTACTCCAGACAATGAAAAAACAAAACTTTCTACCAGATAAATATATTTGTCCTTGAACTTGATCCCAGTACACATGATCTTTTCCCAAGGCGTAACCTTGCCTACTTTCAATTTTTTCAAGGCAGAATGAAGTTGAATTCAAAGCCTCTGCTATTGTTAGGTTTCATTCAGTATATGGACACTTTGTCTCCAGGACAGTTTCGTCATCGACAATGCCACCAGGTGAAGCACAAAGAATCCCAGATGAATCAAACCAGATGCCAGTATCCTTAACAATTTTCCCTGTTTTTAAGGTGAACTCTGTAATGGCTTCTTTTCCATTGTTAATTCCCCACTGGACTGCTTTGACTTTTTTAAATCGTACTCCCCAAGGAGACGTTTTACTAGTGAAAGAGTGACTCTTTTAGCTTTGAGAACAAAGCCAAAGTTACTGGCAGTAAGTCGACCTCTTCTGGCCAAATGCCAAACAGGGTTCTCCCTTTAGCCCAAAGTTAACTGGCTAATCCTTGCAATTTTATTTACATCTAGTTTGGAACGTCCAATCAAGCAATCCAGCTGTTCTTGACTCCCTTTTGCTCAAAGAAACTTGTCAGAGAAAATAATTTTTTGATGGAAGGCATGGGCAGCTTAGTAGCAACAGGTGGCTCAGGGCTGAGCAGCCAGCAGAGTCCTGTAAACTTTCCATATTTATTTAGATCCTTATACAGTGCGGAACGATCGGCTTGCGTAGGGTTCCTCGACAAAGCACAGTACCTTTTTGGTCAAGGAAATAGCGCTGAAACCACTTGATTTGACAGCATAGTTGTGACCTTCCTTTTCCTCCACTGGCATACGACATCGGTTCGGCTAAGATTGTGATTCTGTAAATAAAAAGTGCAGCTGGATGGCTACATTTAAATGCTCCTCTCGGACATTCGCATTTGGTCAATTTTATCTCTTGTTGATCATCCAAGTAAATCTGCAATTTTCAATATTAAAGGCATAAAAGATAAATTACAATACATCATCAGAAATATGTTTGAATTGGCTAAACTAGCACTGTTTGTGGTAATTTTGTGATCAAGCCAAAGCATACGCAAAATTGTTTGTTTATTTTTAGTCTACGAACATTGTGTCTTTTGAAAACATTGAGAAATTTTTGTCTAGACCATCTGAATTAAATACAACAAAATTTTCATATCAAAACAACACAGTATGCTTCCTTAGTTGATAAATCGTAACGTTTACTCACCGTGACTTTATAAATCTTCGTTTTCATACTTGCGTGGACTTCTCCTCGTAAAACTCCTTGCTGGTAATTAAATGCTTCCACATGATCAGATTGAAAGTGATTTTCTCCCCTTTTAATCGATTTATTTTCATCTGAAAAAAAAGAACGCAGCGATGCTTTGGATAGAGTGGCCATTTTGATCGAAATGCGAGTTTGTTTAGAACTGAGTTTTTTGGCGCCATGGCAACGTGACATAATCGCTTAAGGACTCTATATGCAAGCTAGCTTTCATGGAAAAGCCAATGGACTATCACATAACACAGTACAGTCATGCTTCGACTTACGAGCTCAATGCGTTCCGAGACTGAGCTCGTATGTCAATTTACTCGCATGTTGGTGCAATTTATTTATATATAGAACAATTAAATATATATTGATTGGTTTCTATACTCTAAAAAATGCAAATAAAACACTCAAAACAAGATATTATAACAGAAAAAACATGTTGGCTATTGTCCTAACTTACCACATGCTTTCAAAAAGCAACAATTAAAAAATAATGCAAGGAAATGTGATTAATTAAAATGTAAAATTAAATACATACAGTAGCAGCTAACGCTAGCATTTGCCGGAGAGGGATATTTAAGTGTTATCCTTCATTACAACAGTTGAATTTGATAAATTTGGATTTTATCAGTCTGAAAAACAAACTTAAAAGCAAACCTAAAAGCAAACTTTCATTTTTAACTTCACGTAATTAAAATTTCTTCGGCGTTCATAGTTGGAAGTTTCTCGCTGGTTAGCTAATTTTTCCTTTGTTTCGCTTTCACGACTATCCGGCCGTTTTAAAATAAACCTATCTAAGGATGTTTGCCTTTGTCCGCCCTTTCAACGTGTTGCGATTAGGACGAACACTGGTGTCGTCACAAAAGGTTAATGCACGACCACTAGCCAACATGTCCGAAAGTCTATTTTTATAATTTTTATAGATATCACCGGCCTTTTCACATAGGCCTTTTCACCTTTTAAACACCGGCCTTTTCGCCTTTATTGAAACATTGTTTCAGTTACGCTGTCACCGGCCAATTGTTTATCTTTTATCCAATGCCTAAGCAGTCTCTCCATCAGCGGTCGTGAAGATTGCTGCGTCATTTAGAAACTATGGCTAGTCCTTATGCAAACTAAATGCCCTGAATATAACCCTTCGGTTTGATAATTGTGGATGTATTTCTGTCATATTTCTGAGCTAGCTCAATCACGCATACACATTTCGCATATTTTACAATAATTTTCTGTTTAATATCAATTGTTATCATTTGCTTTTTCTTTCCAATATCTTTCATTTTACTGGCAAACTTTCGATCTACGCACCGTACTTTTAATTCACATGATTCTGCACTGAAAATTGCACACAAAAACACGGTACAAAAGTATAACCTGATTAGTTGAAAAATACAGAGTGATGCTGTTCTCATAAAACACCTCCGGCATACTTGGCAACTGACTCACGTGCTCGTATCTCAAACATTGCTCGTATGTTAGTGCTAAAACTTGCTTAAAAGCTGGCTCGTATCTCAAGTTTCTCGTACGTTAGAGCACTCGTATGTTGAAGTATTACTGTATATAAGGACGTGTAAGCCAGTGTACAACAGGATGGGTAAGAATACCTTAGTGACAGAAAAACAAAGACCAAAGAGCACAGAGCACAAGATAAGGAGTACGAGCGACGAAACTACAAGACTGAGCGTTGCGTTCTTGATGATCATAAGAACGGCGTAGTAACCTTAACTCATCGCTGTGCAGCTTTAGCTTGCGTAATAAAAAGCCATGCTCATTCACCAGCCACCTTGCTTGAAACAACTATAGTTATGCATGAGAGCTAATACTCATTCGGTATAGGACAACTTGTAACAAGAACCCACTTGCAAGTGAATAGTCAGCGCTGACTTCTACAACACGACAATGGGGTATAACAAGTCTTAGGTTTAATAGATACAATAAAGCCTCACATATCGTATTTATTATACTTACTAGAGATATTGTGGTCAAGCAGTGATTATTTGTCATTACACAGTGAGTAGAAATACACCAATAAGATTTTCTTTGCACGATGCGCAGTTAGCCATATCAGCTAACCAGCTCCGTAAACTTGAATCTGTGCCTTTTTAATACGGAGCGTACTCGCTTTCACCGATAATACATAGGTTCTTAGCTTGTTTCCTCTATCGCTTTGGCAGAAACTGCCGTCAACGTTGGTAGTAGCAGTGAAAATTTAGTATCTCTATTTAAAACGAGTACTACAGCTAAGTATTATGAATTACATAATTCATTATAATCAATTTCTACATTCTAATAAACCAACAAGCCTTACCAATAAGAAAAATATGGTAGTCTAAAGCTTTTAGGAAATGTAGAGCACCATCTACAAACAGTCAGTTAGGTTTGTAGCAAACCTATTAAATTCATCGTAGCAACTCGCAGTCATACCTGCCAACTCTCACGCATTGGGCGTGAGACTCACGCAATCACCCCAAAGTAAAAAATGAAAATGCGTGAGAAATGCGCGAGATTTTTGCCCCAATTTTCACAATTTTATACATACTATCATTGATACATCAATTGCCCCAAAACCAAATCTCACGCATTGCCCCTCTCTTGGGTTGGCAGGTCTGCTTGCAGTGTTTGTCGTTTGCAATTAGGTACTACACTGAATACTGCGATGCTGGTGAGTCGAAATAACAAAAAGCTTTTCAAGTTGCAAAGAATCTCAAACCCCTGAAAAAACTAAAGTGAGATGATAGCAAACTCATTTACTTATTACTTCGATTAATAATATAACGACTCATCAATCAAAGATTAAATGCATTGCTTCATTGAAAATCTTGTGTTTCCTTCACCTATAGCTAATGGAGGAGCTCTAGAAAGATGGAATTAATCTACTTCCCTTACAATTCCACTGCATTTTACATCAGCAAAACCTGGTTGCTAAGACAATGATACTGGATCATGCAGTGTTATCAAAGGTCTTTTTATTTTGTTTTATTTTCATCAACAATAGTAATTAAACAAAAAAAACAAAGCTGGAAGAGTGATGGAGCCCATAATACGCATTAGCATAGCTAGTCATGGCGTCGAGCCTGTCGTCATCACGTAATGAAGATCAATTTTTATGGGTAATTAGGTTTTATTCACTTGTTAAAACGTGTAATTTAAGTTTTTTCTTGAAACTGGCCACCTTCTTTATGTTTTTCTATAGCATTAGGGAGTTGGTTCCAAAAAATGGTCTGTTGGTAATCCACCCTGCATGGTAAGAAGATTGTGAGAGATTTAGACAAAAATTTGATAATCGAATTTGATATATTGTGTGAGGAATGTAATTACAATAAAATTCGTGATGAGCAAAAAGACTAATGCGGTATGAATATAGTTAACTGATAGGTAGTATGGATGATGATTTGAAAAGAAGTTTGGTGTGGGTGAGGGTTTTTTTTGTGAATGGTTCTTATCATGCACTTTTAAAGTGTTATCAAATTCGTAAAATGGGTTAGAGACGCCTTGCTCCATGTCTCAATGCAATATAAAAGTTTGGAATTAACCATAAAATTGTATAATGAAAGCAGAGGTTTGTCGGGTAAATATTTAAATGTTTGTTAGGGTAAGCCTGATAGGGTCTTAATTGTTTTAGTAAATATTCGATGTGTTTTTTCCAAGTGAGATTAGAATCAATGAAAATACTTAAGAATTTAGTGTGATCTGTCTGACGAATTGGATTGTTGAAAAGGAAAAAGGGATGAGTGTTAGTTAGACGAAATTTATTTTTGGGTTTCTTTAGTAACATGAAATTAGTTTTATCAACATTTAGGGTGAGTTTGTTAGAAGTGCACCAGTTTTGAAAAGCCAGAAGTTCGTTATTTAAACAATCTTGATGTTGATGTTAAAGGATTCGAAAAGGAGATTAGTGTCATCTGCATAGGGCAAAGGTGTGAAAACGTTGGTGATATGTGTTAAATTGTTTATGTAGATTAAAAAAAGAGTTGGACCAATGTTGGAACCTTGAGGTACACCACATGTTAAATCTAGTGTGGAAGATAAAGTGCTACCAATAATAGTGTGTTGTTTACATTCAGTTAGATAGCTTTTAATCCAGTTAAGTTTGGTGATGTCAATGTGAAGCTTTGTGTACATTATGTAATAATCAATTGTGTCAAAAGCTTTATTAAAATTTAGAAAAATGCCAAGAACACATCTGCCATCGTTTAATGATTTTAAAACATTGTTTGTCAATTTAATTAGTGCATCCTTGGTGATGCGCTTTCTCATAAAACCACGTTGCCCATCATTAAGCAGTAAATTACTCTCAAGGTATTCCATAATCTGTTTACTTACAGTTTTTTTTTCAATTATCTTGCTTACCACTGGTAGCAAACTAATGGGTCTGTAATTAGAGCAAATTTTATTTGAGCTTATTTTAAACGTGGGTTTTATTTTAGCCGTTTCATTTTATTTGGTACTTGAGAAGTTGTTAAGCTGCAGTTTAAAATGTCAGTTATTACAGGAGCAATGGCTTCTGCTGCATCATTAACTAATTTTGATAAAGTGTTGTCAAATACGGTTGCTTTGGCTGGGTTAGCCTTTCTCAGAAGCTTGGTTACATCATTGATGCCGAATTGTGATAATTTGAATATTAAACTTTTAGTTGATATCCTTTGCGTTAGCTCTCCCGGATTATGGTTAAACTTTTCAAAATTTTGTTCCAGGGATGGACCAATAGAAGTAAAATAGTTATTAAAGCAGTTGGTTATATCAATCACTGTAGTCAGTTCTTTTTCATCATGTATTGTAGATTTTTGGGGCTGACGATGATGATTCAGTTTTGCCAATATCATTATTTAAAGCACATACTTCAGAGTCTTGGCTTTCGAATGAGCCTATATTCACTACACAAAGAATAATAGAACTATAAAAAACAGGGTGTCAAAAGTATGTCCTACAATAAAAAAAACACTTGGTTGTGGTTTCCACAATGTGATGTCATAATTAGCATTTAGCTTTAGGTTGTCGATCTCTTTTGCCGCCATTGAGGCTGCGCTTTTCTGTGACAATCGGTGCTCTTAAACCCAGAGAGCGCTAATAATGAAATAGCATTCGAAATAATCAACAATGCCCGGGGATCGTGCTAACGCCCGACCAATACAAACACTTGTTCTGGGTTAATAGATTTCGGGTGATTGGTAGAGTTTGCTTTTTTCATCCTTTCGTTCATTTTAAACATTTATAGCAATTATTATAACATTGTTTTATATGATGGCATTGCTTGTACCATACAAAAATGCAGAGAAAATCGACCCCGAGCTGCTTGCGATGCAAGAGGTGGCTAGAGCCATAAGTTGTGGAAGTAGTTGCTGTTGTAGTAGTATTATTATCTGAAGTATTTGTATCGCTTTCCATGTTGCTTTCTAAATATGATTATGCTTCAAGAAATAAACTATCGCTTATAAAGGTAATGAAATCACATCGATTAAATTGTGACCTGCAGTGGCCTGGCTCTAGGACTATATGTAAATTGCACACTCGCGAGATCATGCAATGCTTGAAATTAATTTGCCTCAGCCGTGCCCCTCTATATCACAATAAAAAGAGAGGGCTAGTGCATAATATCATTGGGAAAACATAGTATGGTGCTTGGAATCTGAGCTATTTATCATAGAATTAATCTGTACATAGAGAGCTAATGACATTGATTCCTTTGTCATCTTTATTGGTTCTTTGGAGTTGTCCTACCTTCGTCTGCCACTAGCGTCATTATCGTAGTTGATAAATAAGCAGTAAGAGCGCACACCACCAAATATAAAAACTGTGATTTGCGAGCCTATACCATTGAACGTTTCTGTGGTAGAGCTCTGGGGAAATCCTATAAACACCAACCAATGTCTGTCTCACCATGTCAAACAATGGCTCATTGGAAAGCGAAAATATTGAAGAACCTGAATAAGCTAAAGCAGTACTGATATAATTGATGTGATTTAAGATTTGCCAGAGGTGTTTAGGCCCAGAAGCACTTTTTATTAGAGATTCAAAATAGTTTGATTTGGCAAAGCAGAGTTCCAAGGTTATTTAATAGATTAATTTTTTATTTTGAGTTTTTAACTTTGAGTTAAGTGGTGAGATGATTAAGAAATAGATAGATGATTAAGAGAGTGAGGCCAGTTTCAAGTTGCTCAAACATACCACAAAACCTTCGTAATAAATGAACGAACTGTGACCCACTCAATAAAGAGACAACCATACTCGATTTAAAAGGAGACAATTACTTAAAACCTAACAAACTCAAAGTGTGAAAATTCTAATAGTGGAAATGATAGTTTTGGCAACTCATTGAATATAAATCTTTCATCATCAAATCTATTTAGTAACTGCAAGAAATTGCCACTGAAGTGCCCTGCCAATTTTTCCCAAAGGTATTTTAAGAAAACTCAATTGTGCTAACCATATTTTAACGGCGAAGCTAAAGGTGATTGAAATGGTATAGGGGGCAGTTGGTGATCGAATGGGCATCCTCAATCTGAATGCCGTATTTCAAAAATTTACCAATTAGCATTGAACAGCTTTTTGGTCGATCTCTGTGATTGGCTAAGAGTTTTTATTTTTTTCCGCTTTTTCAGAGCATTTTCAGACAATGTTTGCCTCATTTTTTATTAGTCAATTACTAAAATAAGACTACTTTCGCTTTAATCTACATGTAACTAGTTCATTCATAAACCGAAATTACCTTCATTTTGAAACCATCCTGATTTCTGTTTGGGTGGTGCTCCTAATCTGTATTCAATTAAGAGTTGAACAGCGACAAATACTTGGAAAATTTACACATGATGTCAGTCCCCAGTCAATAAAATAAAGACATACAAACATGTAGAATATCATTATATTTGCTAATAATAACACTACGAGTTAATGGAAAAGGGAATTAACAAAAAAAAACAATAGATGCTCATCATTGAAGAAGAATATACATTTACTGTGTATATTAACAGATCACAGAATGAGTAGTTTAACCTCATTAACTCTTGGTTAGTTAGACTATGTATCGAAAAATGTTACACAACTTAGACAACCAGAGTCATATTGCTCTCCTATGACCACTCATCACCATTATAATTGTTATCAACTGAAGGGAGTGCCAAATCTATAATGTTAACACTCTACGACAATCCCACTTCATCGTTCGAGGTAAAGTCTATAATTTCTGGCTCTTTGCCATTTTGAGACAAATTGAAGGTAGTAGCATCCTTATCATTCTTTATACTGAATGCGAATAAGAACTCTCTCAAACCATTCATAGCTCTGATGGTTTCTGCTCTTCAACATAGATAATAATGTGGATTGTTTATGATTGATCTGATGTTTGCTACTCAAACTTGCTTACTACAACAAAAATGAATGTAATGTTGGTGAGTCATCCTACACTCTGCGATAACCATGGTGGTATTAAAGATTCACGCTGGGACTAATACAAAAAAATTACAATTGCGCAGTTATTGGTAAACAAGGTGTGCAAGGATAAAAGATAAATACTAACTATCGAGACAAGTGCGATCAAACCGTCTTGTTGTCTAGACTAAAGTGTTCGTAAATGGTATGTAAGCAATATTAAAGAATGGAGAAAAATGTCCTTTAAAAATTACCTTCTCAAACAGATGGGTACACTCGCTTCAGAGCTAGTCTATCATAGCAAGTGTTACAATGAGTACATATGCATCCTGCTTGATACAGGACTGTGTATGTGGTTAAAATACTTATCAATCTTGACTCGACAGAATAAATGATAAAGATTGTTCTACACTTGGTACCTATGGCTCCCTGGTACCTTTCAGTTGAAGGGACAAGCGGAGAGCTGTGCCTCTAACTGTAGTGTTTGGACTTTGCAGGCTAAGTCACTTGAGGACAACATAGTTAGAAACCCTTTCACAAGAACTTTGCAAAGAGAACCAGTTCATATTTATGGCAGGCATGATCAAACTGTACCATAAATGCTGTGATATTATGTTATTGAAGAAGTGGACCATCATTGTTGATGCAATGACGTCTATCCAAGTTCTGTCTACCAGTGCTATTCCTTCGACATTCGGATAACTTGCTGATACCATTCTTGATGTACATATTGCTCATGCTATGAAGTGAGAGGCTACTCGTGTGGATCTTGTGATCAAGAACTATTGCAAAAAGAGCTTCAAGGAAAGTGAGCGGTGCAAAAGGTGATAAGAGTATACAAAGCAATCTTCATTTTAGAAATAAAGCTGAGAAGCTGCCAACTGACTGAAAAGCCTCTCCAAAGTCTGGAAACACAAAAAAAGACTACAGTCAGGCATGATACTCTGATACTTTACACTACAACAACAAAATCATACTATTGGCTTAGTATCAACCCTTAGGCTCAACCTACCACTGTAATTGAGGAACCTACTTTGGTTTGCGATTATGAAAAGGCAAACACGTCTTGTGCTGCATGCAGGTCATGCTGCTGATGACTATTCACAGGTGGTGATCAAATTTTTTGACACAGACGTTCCTATCATGGCATTTGCCCATGGTAAGCATATCAATTGACGACTGTGTTTTTATTAAACAGAGGGATGAGAAGTGGCTATTGGATGTCAGTGCAATGGCTACTAAGATTGGAGATAGTCTATGTGACAGTTCCATGGGTTTGCTCATTTTTTTCTGGTTGTGATGCTGTGTCATCCTTTCGCAAAGGGACAAAGAATCATAGGAAACTCACCAAAACAGATGTCGGTTGTCAGCAGACAATGAAAGGGCTTGGAGAATCATATTAGTTTTACGAGAACTTTGTTCTCTCAGTGAGACTTGAACATGCAAATTCTACAGCCAGGAAGGTAGCACCCAGGAATATGGTACAGGCATTAACTGGCTAAGGTACAGACTATTTGTGTTCATGCCTGAACCAAGCCAGTTCCTCCTTCCTTGTCATTAATTGTCGGAAAATATGTACATGTGCAACGCTGGCCATTCCTCTAGTTGGAGTACAACCAAAGATGGTCAAGTATGATGGCACACCTTTACTAACAACTTTCAACATTTTTTTTAATTCAGCAATGTACACAGAGACTTGACCATAGAGCAATTCTGACTTATTGTTTTTAAACTAGGGAAGAATGACCATATGGAATGACTGCATTGCACGGATGATTTACTCCTTAGAGAACAGCCTGGTCACTCATGAACTTGATCAGTAGCTAGAGTTTAAACCGAAGAGTGTACGGAGTTAATGAATGCAGGACAGTTTAATTACAGAACAAAGTACATATTTTGATGATAGTTGAGAATAGAAATCCATCATCTAAAATGGTTCACTGAAAATAATACATTTATCAAAATTACTAAATTGCTGTGCAAGTTTCCCTTACAAGTGTTATATTATCACAATTAACACAACCTTTACTACCTACATGTATTTTTGTTTTCTGTCTGATGTAAATACCCTGTTTACTAATTGTTTGTTTACTACTAAATCATAGAGTTGTTTTTCCGTCAATTATATTCTATTAGGTTCAAATAGTCTACACTTGGTTTAGTTGACCAATTGATACTTTTGGGTTATTGTTATGGCAGAAAAAAATTAAAAGGTTGAATTAAACTCTATGCGAAATCATTCTATTAATTGCCATCCACCAAAAACATCCAAGTGGCTGACACCATATCAACTAAAAAACCATATTGCATTAATAGTTAGCGTATTCCATTTATTTATATTAGTTAACATGTTAGAATTTAGCAACTATAGTTTATATCTTATATATAGAATAGTTTATTATCTTTTTTATTACAATGATTTTATGCTATACTTCGGAAAAAAAGTCAGTAAAACTCATAACAAAGTAAAACATATTTTTCATTTCAAGTATAAGCAGTAGTTGAGAACTATTGTGAAAATGCAAATAAATTCTATTGTATCATAATTAATTTGGTTAGTATAACAGAAAAAAGCAAAAGCCACTTCGACCAAATAATATAGACAGCTCCTTCCTTTTATCAGTGCAGGATTAAAACCATACTCTCCTAAAAATAATGAAAACCCTTTTATTATTTTTAGAGGGAGATGAACCAAAACGCTGACATCTCCCTGTATAGCTGCTTACAAGACAAACTGAGAGCTTAGACTAACCTTTGATGGTAGCACTCCGCTACATAGATAACATATCAGCAGCTAAGTATCTAAGTTCCAGATACATATACACATAATGCGGAATGACAGCTAAACAAAACTCACTAGCTAAAATAGTGCAATCTACCAAAGCAAACTTCAAAAAAATACATTCTCGCAGTATAAACTAAAATAAAAGAAACGCAATTATAGCAGGGTTGTCATCAAGTCCCTTTAAAAAGTCCACTCTACAAAATAACTGAAAAATGATTGGCTGCACCAATGGAGAATTCATTTGATAACAGGTCACTGCTTTATGACAGTGGGTTCCAACCTTTTTCTCACTATGAACCAGTTGACAATTTTGCTGCAGACGGATGAGACTGCGGTAGACCAGTCTACCCTGTACTCATATGAAACTGTATTAGCCCATTGCTCCCAAATTACAATGCTATTATAACATTAAGAAGTAATAACTTTAATAACACATTGCTTCAACAGTTTAACATAATATAACATCAAAAACTGTGTATAAGCTGATTCGGCTGAAAAGCTAAGTCAACGGGAGCCCTGAGCTGGTTTCTTTGCAATGAGATGGTCTCATTTGAGGGTAATGGCAGACAAAGACATCGGAAGTTTGTTGCTTAGGTCCAGTCTACTCATTTGCTTTGTTTTAGTTGCTGTCAATGAAGAAAACCTCGTTTCACACAGATAGGATGTTGGAAATGGTAACAGGGTTTTCAGTGCTGTGTCAGCGATCTTTTGGTATTCTGCCATGACTTTAATCCAGAATGCCGTCAGAGTTGTTGTCTCAAGGCTGCTGTTTTAAGGCCGTCGTCATTTGCGATTAGCAGTTGGTCTACTTTTTGCACAGACATACTGGATTCCTTGGCCGTTTGTGGGTCCTTTGAGGTTGGGAAGTATCCCTCAAACTCCTTTAACAGCGAAGACAGCTGATTTAAGACGGAAATAACTACTTCATTTCTGTGTGGCCTGGTACTGATTAATCCACAGACCAGTATAGGTCCGTGGTCTAGGAGTTGAAGACCACTACATTACAGGATTATTAAATGATCTAGAAGCGGACATTTTGAGGAAAAACCCTATTCTACTCAAACTATTAAAGAGACAAATATCAATTTTAACCGGGCCCCTCATAGGCTACACAAATTTAGTCTCGCCTACTGTATATCAAGTCAATTTGACATATAATCCAACATGCACATGCTTAGAAGACGACAAAACAGTAAACCATTACTTAGACAGATGCTGCAATTATACGAATCTAAGGAAGAAAATATACCCTGACCCTACTGACTATCAATGTCTGTTGGTGTTTATACAAGATAGTGGTTGCTTCGATTGACTAAACAACAAAATCAATATGTTACAGATAAGGGATAATGGTTGATACCCATGATATTCCCACAGCCAGAGATGATACAAACCATATTATAGACAATAAATAATAAACAACCGCTTTGCTACAATCAATACTCATAAACCTTAGCCTTCAACATGAGCACTTGTATGTAGTAACAATTATTTCTGTTATGTTATCCCACATAAACTTATTCAAGTAATCCTTTCATGAAATTTGTGAGAACATTCATAATCTTAAGCCAAACATAAATTGATCATTTTAATATAATATATTGAGTGTATTTACAACTTTAATTTAACTGAATAAAATACCTGCAACAAAAAGTTTTTGTTTATAAATAAAATAAAAGATTACCAACTGACATAACTAATTCGGTTTAAAGGTTAAACTTGGAAATCCGGCAAAGGCTTCTGGGCCAACGATGCATGGCGAGTTTAGAAGTTTTCGGGGGACCGTGAAGCCCACCCGTCTATGTATCGCAGTACAGTTCTTTTTTCTTCTCCATCGATAAACTACTTCTCACGCCGGTTGTGTTTTTGTACGAAAGTTATAAGAACCTTGATGTGTTTTTAAAATGTTTTTTTTTGTGTGCGCATAGCCCTTTGGCAAATTACATGATTTGTTGATTAATAATCAATAAATAAAGTTAACTGATCAAATAGCATTATGTAATTTTTTGTATGTAGGGATAAAGATTAAACATACTGTAACGAACTTCAAACCCATAAAAACGCTATGTATTAGTTTCATTTGCCACTTTTGTTACAGCTAAGTGGATGGTTTCAATTAGCTAGCCTGCATTTGGTTAATGAAAGGATGCAGATGATTTAATCCATGCAATTAAGAAATTCGGTAATATTTTAGTAGTCGTTGTTAGCCGTTGGCTAAGCTCAGCTTCTCATCCGTCTCAAAAATCTTATCTATTATGCAAGGGTTCTGTTTTGACATGCCGAGTTTTTAAAAAAATCCCATATTTTCATGGTACCAGCAAACCCTGTTTTGGTACTTTAGTGAATAATAGCTCGTCCAAGCTATTTATACCATACATTGTGTCAATGACCTTTCTACTCGGCCTATTCGTAGAAATGTATGTCCAGTGATTTCAGTGTCGAAAGTGCAGTTTAGAGCATGTCAGTGCATTCGTTAATTTACACCACGTTACCTATATTGGCATTCGAAGTAGCTCAGTTGTTTAACAGTACCGTTATCTCTGCAACAGTAACATTTATCACAGTTCATTCACCGTTCTTAGTTTATTAGTAGTTCTTAGTAACATTCACTATTCGACCTAATCTATAAATTAATATTGCAAGTTAGCAGTAACATTTTATCCTATTGATTGTGCACGAAATCAATATTACTTGATCACTTTATTTTGATGTCCTAAACATTAATCCATGGTAATATACCTAAGTGCATGGAATTGTGTTGGAATAACAAGATTTGATCTTTCGAAAAGCTAGTTTAGACAGCATTTATTCTCTGAAAAATAATTAATAACTGAAGAATAATCTTCCTATAGATGATCTTTTGATAATAATCTAAAATGATTATCTACAAAGATTTCAACTATCATGAGTGATGTTTGGTTTTGATTAATTTATTGTTGAGTAGATAGTAGGTAGTTAAATTAGAATAATGCAATTCTATTAAATTTGTCTAAAATCGAAACCTTAAAACTTAGTATTGCTGTACTTTGAAATATATATAATCTCAAACAAGCGTTGTTGGGGAGTTATATCGATTGTGATAATCAATCACATCAGGCTATCAATTATAGACTTGTAGAAAACAATTTATTTATGATCCTATATGAACCAGAATTTATTAAATTTTATCTGCCTGTGATCTTTTCTGACCCAATGGAATATTTACTCGTTCAAAGAACGTCTTTTAACCATGGAAACTAATTGTAGTATTGGGTATTTTAGCCACCAATAGATGTTCCAAATTGCTTCCCAGTTTGTCTTCACGGAACTTTGATTTTGACGTTGGCCAATTAACTGAAGAACTAGACAGGCTTTTTATAATGAACATTAGCAAAAATGTTACCATAAAGTGCACTGCAATGAGGTTCATCATACATTTTGTCTTTAATTACAGGAAGAAGGTCAAAACAATTAGTTCAAATGGTTCTTGCATAGTAGGCTTCATTAACAAGTAAATCAGAGCAAGTATGAGGGCTGCTTTAATAGTTGCCAACTTCAAGATGGTGAGCTTTATAAAGATGTGCATCAAATAGTTCGGTGCAAAAATTATATGGTCATCTTTTGCCACACTGCAGTTTGTAGTGTTGTGCATGTCTTTAGTGTGAAAAAAACACAACTCGTAGACCAGGAAAACCTTCAGAATACGTATGTTTGGCCTCCAATGAAGATGCTTGTTCATTAACCCCAACCAGTACCTTATCAATACTGCTGTTTCGCAGTAAGGCTTACTCATGGCTTATATTCATTCTGGCAAGCACCAGACGAATTTTACGACAATGGTTAGAATTACTATCATTACTAACTGAAAAATTGTTAGGGAAGAACCATATCATCAGCTTGAAATGATTGGCCATCATAATTGCAAAAATTATTTAGTTGACACCATAACACCTCATCATTTAATCATCACATCATTCTAGTAATAAGACGCCTTGGTAGGTCTTGCTACCAATCCCATGTGTTGTAGCAGTCTAACAAATGCTTTCATTTCTATCACATTGGCAACTCTCGTCCCCTGACAACCATGGGATTTTAAAATAAAATGATTATATGCGTTGTTTTAAGCATGTTTATTGATTTCCATCACTAAAATGTCCTATATTTTATAACTAATAGTAACACCAGCTACTGCACTCGAGAATGTAGCGTTTGTCAAGCACCGAAGTAATGCTTCTGAAGCCTTTGGTGGTTGTTGCGGAGCTTTAAGAGAAGCAATGTTTTGGTTCAATGGCCTGATCAGCTCAAGCATTGGCATATTGCTGAGGTGTTAGAGATTGGTTGGTTTCATCTTTATAAAGATTTAGGGGTCGGCTAGTACTGCTTGTGGTTTCATTATGATCTTATTATTCAAGGCTGCTACAAAGTTCATTTTGTGGCAGATTTCCTGTACTATTCGTCATTACTAATGTGAGCTTCGCCGTAAACAATTTTTATTTTTTTCCCTTTCTATATGTTTATCAATTTGTCTCATATGATGCGCGCCTCCAAACTATATATACTCTGCTTAATTACAGTGGGAAGGCAAAGACTACTTTTTATCTCGATGAATGTAAGAATACCCACTTAAATTAGAGGTGTTAAAACACTGATTACCGAGAGAAAAACAAATGCCTTTGTAGCGTGCTCAAGTATATCGAATGAGTTCCATTGTCATGAGTAATATGGAAAAAGAGTAGCATTCAACGGTCATGGCAAACAAAGAACAAAAGGTTACTAGCAATTTTGTAAAAATGATAACAATAAATATACAGGAAGTTCCTAGGTTCAGCCTGTATTTAATAGGAAAAAATAATTACACAATGGATTTCATCACCAAAAAAAGTTTAAACTGGTATCTTGTTGAGTGCATACTACTTCACTCTTCAGTTGGCATGTCCTTAGGTTCCAAAACTTCAGTGGATAATTTAAGAATGAAGTCCAATCATTTCATGTAACTCACCCCTAAATTGCTGGACGTTTTATTGAGAACCATTTTATTATGCAGCTGATGCTGCATTGATTGTGCATAGTGTGATTTGAAAATCTGCTCCATATATTTTAGTAGACAATTATTTTTAGTAAACTGTTATAGTTATTCTTTTCGTATAACAGTAATATGTAGATTCTATGTCACTTAGGTATTTTTAGCAATAGTCACCATCCTTATTCCGTTATAATCATATTGCTAAGGAATGAGTCTGTGTATTCCTGCAAGTTGAGAAAAACCTTTCTTTAATTAGGTTTTTTGCTTTTCAAATGCGCTCAAGCTTATTTAAAACTATTGATTTATAATAGATATCAGATACTACATAAATGATATTAAATTTAATTGAATGTGAAGAAAATTAACTGTTAAGTGAACAGTGTAAAAGTGCATAAAGCCCAGCATTTGTAGTTTTTCACTTTGACTTGGTAAGTTATTTTTTGTAAAATTGTAAAAAGTGATTCACATTAACGCTCGCTACCACAAGCCAGGTAGTACGGCTCGCCTAAGCATTTCTGTATGTCCAAGAGCCGCATGGTGTGGCTTTAGTAGGCTTCATACAAAGTGCTTTTTATAAGTGAGTAGTTATTTAGTTAGCTTATCGTATCTGAAAGGAGACACTTATTTGCATCGGTTGATCTAATAGAAAATGTTTTTTTAGCAATGAGCAGTCATTTAAGACGCAATACAGCTACAAAGGTTTTACTAATTGTAGATTAATGGTCTTTTGGTAATTTCATTAAACAATAATACTACTGAAAGTGACCATTTTATTTTTAGCAGTAATAATATCATAAGCTGTAATTATTTTGATAACTTGTCCGACCCGGACATGCCCACGGTCGCAGGTAAAATGGTCGAAAAATTGTCTGGGTTCATTTGGTAACACATTTGTAGTCTCTTTATGCCATCAGCTGATGTAAAATTTTATGTTGGTCAATTTGGTATCAAAGCATTTTCATAGACTGTTTATTAACTTTTGTGGGGTTCAAAAGTTCTGTCACTTTATATGCACCATTGTAAAATATTAGGTTTTACCGATTATGTAATTATGTCATAATTAAGAAATTAATTTGGTAGCTCAAGAGTCAAGTTTTAATTAGCGTAGAAGTATTTTAGTGGTAAAGAACAGTGTTGGCAATTAGATTGTCTGAGGAACGTATACGATTAGTCATCTGCATATGCTCAGGTTGTTGAGATATTTATATATCTAAAGTTACAATATTTTAATAAAATGGCTCACTTCTTATAACTTAGTTGGTCTCTTTGAACTCTTTTTATCTTTTGAAATATGCAGGTATGTAAAGCGTTGTTTAGTGGCTTGCTTTCATGTTGTCAGTTATCAAGAAAGGTAATTCTGCAACGGCTCCTCAAAGTTCACAAGTCAGCAATGGCATCCATACCAGAAAATAGTGATTTGACTCTCATGTCCAGGTTTCGATCGTTTGGAGGCTGGCAAGAAGTGTTTTCACACAAAAGGTTAGGCTGCTCTTTTATCATTTGATTCCAATACAAGCGTATTAATTGAAAAATTGTTACTTTCCGTTGTGGAAGCTGGTACACACTGGTTTACTTATGTTTGTGATATACAGCTTCCAGTATTTTTATTTAGTAACTTCTGCATCCTCAATACTGGAATAGGGAAAAACTGTCAAAAATATTTTCATTTGTTACTCATCCTTTCAATTGTAGTAGGTATGTTAGTTGTTGTAGGTTTATAGTAGTATGTTATGTCAGTAGTAGTATGTATGTTAGTAGCAGTAGGTTAGGGTGGTAGTAGTTGGCTAAATTATTGGTAGTCGTAGGTTAGTACAGCAACACTTTAACATTCGAGCTTGATCAGTTCTGAGACCAAGCTTGTATGTCAATTCTTTCGTATCTAAAGTCAATTTTCCTGTATAAAATAACTAAGAACCAATTAATCTGTTCCCCCTTTGAGAAAAACCACTGAAAACGGGACATTATAACAGAAAAACAGGTTTTTAATTGTTCTAGTTCACCAATTTTTCATTTGACGACAACACTCAAGGTATTACTGTAGCGGCCATTTGTTTAATTGCTCCTTTAAATCTTTGTGCTACCTTGATTATTATTATCTGTTAACACTTAACACTCTTTATGTGTTTATCTTTGACACCTGTCAGTCACTGCCGTTACCTATTTGTGAATTCAGGCTCATGAATACATGTCTGACAACAGCTGCTACGACAAATGTTTTTAGTGAAGAGTTGCAATGTCAAATGAACTTTGGCGTCTACCTTCCTCCTCAGTTTGATGTTAATGGTGAAAAGCTGTCTGTTCTCTACTGGCTGTCAGGATTGACCTGCACCGAACAAAACTTTGTGACGAAGGCGGGAGCTCAACAGTTTGCTGCGAAACACAATTTGATTGTCGTCGCACCTGACACCAGTCCTCGTGAGTGTCTATGACAGCATTATCAATGTCATGTTTACAAGCTTCACCACTACATACTAGACCCCGTCTAGATCACCACAAGAAATCTTCCTGTTTTACAGTAATTCCTCGCTACTTTGTGGCTCACTTTTTGCTGTTTCAGTTGCAGTTAAAAAATGTCGTTAAAGAATAAAAGAAAATTAATTACAAAAAACATTAAAAGATTACAACTCATGAATACTAGGTGAATGCCTGGCATTGCGCTGATAATAAAAAACAGCTTATAAACAGTGGCATGTAATGTAGTTGTCATTAATTAATAAAAGCCTAGCTTATATTTGTGTTTATAATCATTACGTTACAGGTCATTTATTGTATAGGAAATCGATACAAAAGAGTTCACTTACTTAGTGAATACTTTAGTTTACTTACTTATTACATAGGAAATCAATAAAATATGTTTAGAAAACAGTTCAAATGCTCTGATGTTACAACTTTGGCTCATACAGAAACTTTAAACAATTAGTTTCTATTTCGCAGATTCTTACTTATCGCAATGGGACACCGTACCCATTAATCGCGAAACATAAGGGATTACTATAATTTTCCAACAATATTCATGTCAGCATCTTGTTTGCACTTCACTCAAATGCATCGTTTACGGTATAAACACACTAGGCGATTTTATCGCGAGCGTCATGAGGAGGGCGGAGACATCGCTAGCGTGTGCATAAACACACTTGAGCGATTCACTACCAAGCGATATAATGGGCACGCCCACAAACTGCCGATAAAATTCCGTGTCATTAGTTTCTTCGGAGTTGTTAATAAATTTAGGTCAGTCAATACGGCGCCGTCTAGGCGACAACGTAAACAACTTACGCATTTGTTATTAAACCTATCTCACTTTCACGGATTGTACACTGCCTACACTACAAGGAGATATAAGAAAAACGATTATTGCATTTTTAACTGTAATGTTTTTCACAATTTTTATACATATTTTATTTTGTAGTGGTTTTTTATATTTAGGCCTAATGTATTAAATATTTACCGTTCTCAAGATGGTCAACCTGCGCAACGATTGACTCCAAATGTTGGTTTTCAACATGGATTTTTTGTAATTTTTGTTTGTTATGATGCACATGACTGGGAGTGCTATTATTAAATTTATGAACAACTCAGTGCTCGTTCTGAAGATGTTTCAATATTAACAAAGTAGCAAATTGTCGCTGCTGTACGTTGGTGAACATCGATAAGAAATGATTACCCGCCATAAAATTGCATTCTGGTAAAATCCAACCAATCGAAATGCATCTCGCTAGCGATAAAGTTGTGCAGAGAAAGTCTAACGTTATCGCTCTGAATGAGCACGCTGGGTGAATTCTAGCGCAGATTAGCGCCACGCAGCGCGATATCGCTCTAAATATCGCCTAGTGTGTTTATACCTTTACATCTTGCTTACCTTTTGAAACACATCAATGTATTCTAAACAGAAGGTGCACTGTCTTAGAGTTGGTAGAAACATGGGCAGGTTTAGTGTGTTTTATTTGAAGGTCATTCTGCATACAATTGCCTACATTCATACATCGGTCAGGTTTAGTTACAGCAAAATCCTATACATATGGCAGTATCATCTGCCAACATGGCTAGTTACTCATGATAAGTGCGGGAACGGCAGCAATGGCAACAATGACCAAGCTCTCCAAAAGTTGGGAAGTAATTGAAGACCTTTTTTTGAGAGAAATGTCTGTCTACCTATTCATCTTGTTGCAACGCTCAGTGCGCAGAGCTCTAAGGTGTTTAAAAATGTTTTAAGTGTGAAGAATTGATTCATAAATACAAATCTGTTCTGTTCAAGCGATCTGCTAGCAAAGAATGTTGATAGTGTTGTTAAAATCCTATCACAATTGTTGGCAGGAGGATGCAACATTGAAGGAGAGGATGACTCCTATGACTTTGGTTCTGGTGCTGGGTTCTATGTGAATGCTACAGAAGAAAAATGGAAGACAAACTATCGTATGTACGCCTACGTTACCCAGGAGCTTAGGGCGCTTGTTGACAAGTACTTCAACACGACTGGCAAACAGTCCATCTTTGGCCACAGGTTTGGTTTTATTCACCACCTTGTCTTAATTTGGAGCTACGCTTTACAAATGTTGAGGTCAAGACGGTGTGAACACTAGGTAATAATAGGCAAGATTTTTGCGCAAGTTTCATTAGCTAATAATTTTGAAAAAAATCTATTATTACCTGGTTATGAACATGATTGATAAGACCTCTTTCTGGTTTGCTCTGTTGAAGCGTTCTACTGAAAGATGCTACGCCAACTGGTGAATTTAAGATTTATATAAAGTTACATTTTCAATTCAAAAAGTTTTATATAGTCTATTCAAAGTCTATTTACAACAGAATATTTATGGTCATTGATGCATCTACATTCAACGCTTTTGTTCTCCTGAAGCTCCGGAAGCTCACAAATCTTAGCCTAAGCAACCAAATTTTGTAACGAGTAGTCACATAGGTTGAACATAACTCTGAAAATTGCTGCCGTTCCAGCTATTTTTTGTTTTTTTTGTTGGGTCATTCTATTTATATCATTTGGTTTTTACCTGCCTGTAGGCAACAGATAGTGGTGACTTCATTGTTACATCGCTTACTGCTTTACAATCGCGAGAAAATATAGTGAATATTGCACCCGCCAGTGATATGTTGTCCAATCAAACAAGAGCCTCAGTTACGCCTAACCAAACGAAATCAAGTGTGACCAAGGCAGTTCGGTTGTAAGCTTTTTACGCTTCGTCTAGTTTTTTAGCCAAAGCTTCCAGTATCGAGAGCTTCGCGTCAGTTGTGGTATAGCCTTCCTTAACTCTTTCGCTACCGCATTAAACTCTGACCGAACGGTTATTCTGCCCAAATTAATTCGAAAGGATTTTCGAAAAACCGATATAGTGCTAATATTTAAGCAATATCTCGAGAATAAAAACAGATACGGTTTTACTGTGAAATGTATCTTATTCAGAAGAAAATTCTCTACAAGATAAGTCTAAAATTGTTTAGTAAATCCCACTCTCGCAGTTTGTCTTTGCGTTGAATGAACACAGTCTGTTTCTTATTGCCATGGCGATAACGATCTCGTTTTGTTGTTTTAAAAAATAATTAAAAATGAAATTGTTGAGCCAAAATTTTTTCTATTTGTTGCATGTGATTGGCAACAAGGTTGTTTCATTGGAAACCAATTTTGATTAGCCTAGCTAATGTAAAGGTTTCGTAATGAAAAGAAAAGTGAAACCCTATTGATAAGCCGATACTTCTGTTTACGGTCTGTACTCATATTACCAAAAATTATTGGAATTGTTAAACCAAAATTTTTTCTATTGGTTGCACATGCTTGGCAACAAGGTTGTTTTAGTGGAGACAAAATTTTATGAGTCTGGCTAATGTTTGGGCTTCGTAAAAAAATGAAAAGTGAAACCCTATTAATAAGCTGATACATCGGCTTACGGTCTGTACTTATACTACCACGGAAGCCAATACATCGTCTTGCGATAGCGAAAGAGTCAATCTAGAGTTTGTATGGTTTTTCTAAGGAATGCGTAAACAAATTTAGCAAGTAGTAATTAATTGGACAAGCACATTACATTGAACAAGCTGGTTTATTGAAAAGCTTTCTAAGTTTCTTCTCTCATATCAAGCCAATCACGGCTTGATTTATGTGCTGATAGGAATAACATTTAGGACCTATGCATATTATTTGGCTGGCTTCGTTGTCTATATGTTGGTCGATGGCTTTAAATGAATAATTTTAGCATGGGAGGCCATGGTGCACTCATTTGTGCACTGAAGAATCCAGGATTATATTCATCTGTGTCAGCCTTTTCACCCATATGCAATCCGATGGAATGTCAATGGGGTCAAAAGGCCTTTTCGGGCTATCTCGGTAGTGACAAAGAGGCGTGGAAGGCATACGACTCGTGTGAACTTCTTGCCGGGTACTCAGGAGCTCCGCTCAACATCTTAGTTGATCAGGTAATGCTTTCGTAGGTTTACCTCTGCTAGCATGGATTGTATAGTGTACCCTCAGGATACGATTACCCTGATAGATGATTTTTTTACCTTGCGAAGTGGAACATGATGGTTTTTTCACCTCACCATATGAATCTTGTTTCACCATATGACTTCAACAAATTTTTTTGCCCCAGTTCAAATTTGCAATTGATCCGCTTATTATTATTATTATGTATGTCAAAATAACAAAGACACGGAAATACTCTTTGCTGAAAATATTTTCACAACGCCTGAAAGAGACACGATGATCGATTTCTCTTAGTTCAGCAATCGTGCGTAAAACGGTAATATTTTTCCTTCAAATTAGTAGCAAAGTTGGAGTTGCGATTCCTTCATACAAAAGGTCTTGTGGTCAGACAACTTCTCTTAACTTGCTTACAAAATTCTACTTCATTACAAAAACAGCATCGTTCGGGTTTTCTTGTTGAATTAGGTTGAAAAGCTTTAAACAGGTTCGCTAAAAGTTTTAGTACAAGCGAAGACAGAAACTGATAAGTGATAAAATGTTAGTGATAAAAAGTTGAAATTTAGTAAAATAGTTAAAAAATACATACTAAAACTTAGCTTTAAGTGTGTGTGTTTAGCAGACTAAATTTATTTTAAGTGAATTCAAAGTTTCTGTTATACATACGTCTATCTTGAAGGTAAGAAGTTTCTATGGTATGTAGTACTGCTCATAGGCATTGTAACGTTACATTTTAATGCAGATCATAATCAATAAATTCACTAAATATAATGAAGTTACTGAAGGTAACCATAGTTACTAAAGATAACATACTATTTTGTTACTAATTTTTAATATTACAGCGCTAAAATAGAAATTTGATGATTTTTACCAGGGGATGTTTGCATTATATAATTACTATGGTTTCTATACCCTACATACGATTTTTTTTCATACGATGCTAACCCTGGAACGAATCAAAATCGTATCTCGAGGGTGCACTGTAGTTTGTCTCAGCTATCAGGCTGTGTGCATTGTAGTAAATCAAGCATTCTGTATGGCATTTATAAGCATAAACAGCTATGCCATGTCTCAAGACAGCATGTCTCAAAATTTGTCAAGATGGTAATATGCAAACATGAATTCTAGCCAACTCTTGTATATGAAATGAAGTTTGGCTCACCATATGCAGGGCAAGGCTGACAAGTTCCTCAGTGACGGTCAGTTACTGACCGACCACTTGGAAAAAGCTTGTGCATCTGCTGGACAACAGGCTACAGTTCGTATGCACGATGGTTATGATCACAGCTATTTCTTCATGGCATCATTTATGGATGATCACATCGCTCATCATGCCACACATTTGAAGTAACTTCTGAATATATCTGACATTTGCTGAATATGCCAGAGGTTTTTAATGCTCGTAAGCTTGGACCTAGAGAATGATGCTAGTCGACGCAATTTTAAAATGATTACTTGTACGCTAAGTGATTAATGCTTATTGATTCTATTACTTTTTATATTGATTACGATGCTTACTTGTAACTAATCGCACACTTTTTCTATCAGTTATAGTTAATACAATAGTTATAATTTAGAAGCACCTAAAAAGAATTGTGAAGTGTTTGACTAAATGAAATTGGATGGTCGAATATGTTACAAAGTTGCAATCATAGCAGTAAACAGGCAGGAAGTATCATTAATACCACCAATAGAATGTAGAATTGCTTGTATTGATATTGGCGTAGCTCTACTTGACACAAAGATTATAAAAATTGCTCATTACATAACAGTTGAAGTAATTATATAATAACTAACAATAATCAGTAACCAAATGGCAATAATTGAAGTGGCTGTCAAGAAGTGAAAGAGACAAGTAAAAATCCATAGAATTCCTCTCTCAAAAAGAGTTTAAACAGAACTTAAATTTATCAATTCAATTCATTTTTTACAACTAGTAACTGACAAAAAATATACCTCCGTTTATTTCACAGACGTTTGCAAAACTAAAATAAGCTGTGCCAACACGCTAATATAACAAAATAATTATTGAAAGTTGTCCCTTGAGGAATTAGTTTCCCCTAACAAGCGTAACCGCTATGCGACTCGTCTCCCTCCTTGGACTTCTATTTTTTATAGCCGTTTACACTAGCGTGAAGTCTATATCATTGATCATTATATAAATTTCCTGCTTTACTAAACCAGTTTTGTTATTTTACAAATGAAAAAGATACACAAACATGTATGTGTGTCTTACAATCAAAAAACAAGTTATGTGGTTAAGTAACTGTGTCTTAGTCAAACAACTCTGCTCTTTCTCTCTGTTGCGATTGTCCAAGTAGTGTGCCATATCATAAGCTCTCTTATGTTCACTCCAAGGCTCCACATCATACATCACAGCTCTCCTATGTTCACTCTAGGGTTCCACATCATTCACCACAGCTCTCTTATGTTCACTCCAGGGCTCCACATCATACACCACAGCTTTCTTATGTTCACTCCAGGGCTCCACATCATACACCACAGCTTTCTTATGTTCACACTAGGGTTCCACATCATTCACCACAGCTCTCTTATGTTCACTTTAGAGCTTTATGTCATCAATGATATACAGCCCCTACAAGGATAGGTGACGGGCATCATGTGGGCGGGGCTTAATGATCGAGCTCTGTTGTGATGAACCCAAACGCAGCAACCGGACAAACAAATATGCTGAATAAAGCCCCTTGTAAATTTACAAATATTATGAACAATAGTGGTAATTTCACTGATCTGTTGCTTTCATTTTGTTGTCAAATAAATATAGTTGCCAAATATTGTCACCGTTATGATCAGTCAGTTGCCATTCACAAGCATTCACGATATTAGTAGTCGAAATCGTAAAATAGCCCAAATTCGATTTTATATTTAGATTTTGTGTATGAAAACTACACTCTACAGCTTTGCTTGCTGTACCATCTTATTGGCCAGGTAAAACAATGTGACAACGATGAAAGACTGTCATTTTATACTAGGGGTGACAACATACTAATCAAAAACTAGGAAAAAAGGCCGTTGTTCGGGTGATTTTGGGTGAATTATGTTCAACTACTATTCACACTACGACACCCACCTACTTCAAAATTAGTTGAAGTAGATTATTTGAAATGTTTTATTTTCCATGGATCCATTTTTGAAGTTAGGTGTTACCCCTACATTGTAGAAATTCAAGGTTTGCTATTATGAACCGCGAAGCCTACTGACTGAATGAGCTGATGACACGATAACAGCGAGTCGTGTTTTCCAAAACCTAACAAGGCAACGCGACCGCCCCGCGAGAACTGTGTTAGCTCCGAAACCCAAACTAGCACAATCCTAACAGAGAACGATCATTAAACCCCGCCCATATGATAGCTGTCGCCTATCCTTGGAGGCTGTATATCATCAATGTCATACACCACAGCTCTCTTATGTTTACTCTAGAGCTTCACGTCATACACCACAGCTCTCCTATGTTCACTTCAGGACTCCACGTCATACACCACACCACAAGTTTGCTACACAGAGCACACATACAGATTGAAACTAAACGTTTTCACCACACAAGTTTTTACACTAAAATATGGCTGCTGGTAATAATTAAACTGGTATAAGAATAAGTTGAACATGGCCGCCTACTTCACATGAGTAAAGATTCAGAGTAATTAGGTTTGTCCAATTAGTGAATATCGGCCACAATCATTCTATACAATGAATCTTGTTTACAAAATACCAATCAGGAAAACAATTTCCGCAATCAGTGAAGGTGCAGCATTTTTGCTGGTAAACTTGAATTCCTCATTGGCGCATTTTAAAGAGTAACACGTGAAATATTTATTTGATTCGAAGTAATAGTACATTGTCATCTCAACACATTGAAAACCAGTAGTCAGTTAATGTAGACCAATGTAAGCTTACCTGTTTTGTTTGGTAGAGTAAGAAGCATCAGTTGTTGTACTCAAGTTGTGAACACGCAACGCGAGGCACTGTAAGGCGCCATATGAATGGGTAGTTATCCTCAAGCCCCATTAGCCTTCTTAGTAGTGTTCCATAGAGTTGCATGCGAATATTCAAGTGATTTGTCGCTTTTGCTGGACTAAAGCCACTCTCTCAACAGGAAGGAAATGGTATCCAGCGGACAAGAACAGATTAAGACATGGTAGCATTTCCATCCTTTGGTAGTGGCTGGCCGATGTATAGGTTTATTCATCCTCGTCCTTCCGATGCTGCCATGGTGCATCGCTGGAATAGCTTAGTACTTTTACAGATGTTGTTTTCGGTTCTGTAAGGGTGTCCAGTTAACTCTCTGCATTTCTTTGAAGATTGACAGTTTAGTCACCATCGGCCGGACTTATGTACAGGTAGTACCTGATTACATGTATTACTGATAGCAGGTTTAGATAGCCTGACCTGAATTAATATACTTAGTAATTCTAATTAATCTTAAATAATAATATTTTCTACAGTTTGTGGAGAATATTGTATATTGTGTTTAATGCTCATGGCGAAGGGGTTCACTGTTGTAGTGTTATGTAGACCTACGTCGCCTATCAGCGTTCAGTAGTGATAAGATGACTCAGAATAATGATGATTGGTTGCCATAGACCAAAGGTGCTCAACCTTTTCATAGTGAGGGCCAATATGAAAAATTATCTGTAGGCAGGGGGCCGAGATTACGTCTACATAAGTTAGGTCAAAGTTGCTACACTCCTTGTTTGCACACAGAGTTCCGTGAACTGATTAATTAAGATTTACAGTGCTATTTACAGTAAACTTTATTTAGGTTAGTAAAATAAATTGTACAACTAAAGTAAATGAGATATACATGTACAGGTACATAAATTGAACATTTCATAGACAGTTACAAACACTAAAGCATGTAATTAGATATTTCAGTGTGATACTTAGCATTGCTTTTCTCTGACTATTCTATCAATGTCAGGCTGGGTAGCTGAGGAAGCCAGTCTTAGTTGCTGGGGCAAGTGTTCATCAGTGATAGTTGTCCTGTATTTATTTTTGGTACGCTTCATACGGCTGAATAACTGCTCGCATAGATAAGTCGAGCCAAACCAACTGGCCATGAGTAAAGCATGTTTGTATAGGCCTGGAAATCTTTGTTTTGGAAGAAAATCACGGTAAAATTCTACAAGTTCATGGCTGTTGTGATGCTGGCTCAGCCTTTTATCAGCTTGAATAACAATCAGTTCCATTTGTAGAGGAGCAGGTGCTTCTTCTGTGTCGACTGAGAATGGGTCTTCAAAGATGTTGATATGCATGCAAGTGCCATCAAATTGAGCAAACCTGCCAAATTCAGCAGCAAGGCCAGTCAGGAGCTTTGCATATGGCTCTGCACTGACATGATTTTCAACACTCTGTTGTCGCTCCAGCAGGCTCTTAAAATGTGTGCAGTTTCCATTTTGAAGTTGACCGACCAACAGATTTAATTTACACCGGAAAGCTGTTATATGGCTCCACAGAGATGATACATGCTGCTGCTTTCCCTGTAGTTTGCGGTTGAGATCCGCCATATGCTCAGTAATGTCTGCTAGGAAAGCAAGATCATTTATCCATGCCACATTTCTGAATTCTTCATGGTTACGTCCTTTGCCTCTCATGAAAGTATCGATGGGATCTAAAAGACTGAGAAACCGACGAAGTGTTTTTGCACTACTGAGCCATCTCACTTTACAATAATATGTCATGTCTTGAAATTCTGCTTCAATCTCCTTCAGCATATCTTTGAACTGGCGGTGGCTCAAAGCTCGAGCCCTTATGTAGTTTACTGTGGATACAACCAATTCCATGACATGTCCCATCTTAAGGTGCTGTGCTCCTAAATTTTCCTGGTGAATGATGCAGTGGTACACGATAGGAGGGACATTCCACACTCTGGACTTCAACAGCAAGCCAATTAAGCCTGTGTGTTCTCCAGTCATTGCCGGCGCACCATCAGTGCATATCCCTGGTAACTTCTCAAGTGGTAGATTGAAATCTTTAAGTTCTTTGAGCAGGTTGTCGAATATGTCTTGACCAGTTGTGGTGCCGTGAAGGCTGCTCATTGTGAGAAAATCCTCTGTGATGCTGAACTGATCATCAACACCTCTAACCATGATGGCAAGTTGTGTGCTATGTCTGAATTATCTGTACTCTCATCAAGCGCAATGCTAAAGTAGATAAAATTGCTTGCAACCGCTTTGAGTTTGCGCTCGATGTCCTTACTCAATGTTTCAATCCTTCTAATTACTGTGTGTCTTGATAAAGAGATGCTCTCCAGTGCTTCTCTCTTGTCGGGAAAAACTCTTCCACAAATGCTGTCAGTACCTACAATACAATAGTCAATAACAATACTTTCATGTGCTGTTGAATATGCTGATAAAATTTAAATAAAACATAAAATGCATGCAAATATAATACACATATAAATGGTACTCAAACAAGAACCGGTAATATTCAGCATATTGATGAAATAGAGATCAACTTACCTCTTTTGCGAACTCTCCATGTTGAAATGGCAGCTACCTCTGGCCAATTTTGTTAGCTATCACCAAACCACACTTTCACTTTTAAGCCTTTTCACTGATTTCAGTGTAGCGGGTGAACAAGCGCTGCTGTGATGCGAGATTTTTTGACAGTGTTTCATACTTCTCTGCTCTCTCTCGGCCACTGTGCTGGTCATACTGTTGTGCATGGCGAGTAGTATAATGCCGTCGAATATTATATTCTTTGAGAACTGCTATAATTTGGTTGCAAATTACGCAGACAGCCTGATTTACAGAGTGATGTTTCACAAAATAGCCTAATTTCCAATCGTTATTAAATTCTCTGCCCTCTTTGTCTATCTTCCTTTTACTTGCCATGCTTGTGTTTAAATGAATGAACCGATTTATAAACCAACAGTTAGCAGGTCAGTTAGGGAAATTCCCTAAAAACTGGGGATTTTACCCACATGTGCAGTAATATCAGACAGGAAGAAAAAAGTGATGCAAGGGAAGAGGATTTCCAAGAGTCATAGCATAGCTGTTAACATGGTCAGAAAGTGTGGTTACAATTGGCCTACATTTCTGCTAAGTTAGGGCCTGAACTTGGGCAGAAAATTCAGTATAAAAATTTTAAATTGGTAAAGTCTCTGGAGGGCCGCATAAAATCAGGCTGAGGGCCGCATCCTGCCCCAGGGCCGCCTGTTGAGCGCCCCTGCCATAGACAGTCCAAAATTGGATCTGTCTATGACAGATTCGAGGTTGAATTTATACGAATACTTTGTGCGAAGGAATATAGAGAGTGAGCGTGGTGGAGTATATGTTTAGGCAGCGGAAGAGTTGTGAGCACAGAGATTTTTATTAAGCTGCTGACATCAATCCCGCTGTCACACAAAATAAAAACAGTCAAGGGCTACAGCTAATCCAGTGTTCCTGATATGTGAATAAGTTACAACAATTATAAGTACAAGTGCCCCTCAAGCCGATTCAAAGTCACATAAAGTAGCCACAAATAGAAGAGTTCATCTGTACTTGAACAAATAAGCAATCCTAATTTGGTATTTAGTTACACTCAGCTATACAGCCACACAGTAGCTGTCATTGTGATAGACACCCACAGGTACCCTGTTGTGTCAATTTAGATTCTATTTTTTAGGCTGATTCTGATAATGAAATCTGAAAAGATTAGGTTCGCTAACTTGATAGACCTACACCTACTGAATTGGTACTTGTTTACTTTAAAGTGTGTTTATAACATTAAAATAGTAACGACTTTGTTTATAGCCCCTTGCATAGTAAATTCCCAATGACAGGCACCATACTACCGTCGGGTCAAGGACAAGATATTGGTCACTGTAGTCATAAGAAATTGTTTAGTCCCACATATTATTAAATTTGTTGTGTTGCTAGTCTTACCTACAATATTTTGCCCTTATTTATAGGAGTCACCAAAAGTTCTATCCATTTACACAGATTCTGAGCTCAAAACTAACCAACCAGATTATCCCTGACTCAGCGGTAATAGTGAAGGACAACCCATCTGCAGGATTTGCAAGGGAGAAGGGGAACTATTAATTGACCAGGCTCAAAGGGTTTACATATATGTAGACTGCTGATGGCTTGACATTTAACGACAACAATACCGCTGCAAAAAGTTCAACATTACATCATAAATTTTTGATCATAAAAATTTTGCTGATCATCAAAAATCTGAAAAGATCTTTGATGTATGTAAAAAAAACAACCTGGGAAGGTATTTTTCCTTCAATAAAAGTGAAACTTATGCGTGCAGCGCACGCAGCTGCTAAGAGCAAATGACCATATGTAGCATATGCAGAGAATTGTGAGCTGTAATTAGCAAATGGACTAAAACTCAGTAGTTGTCTTCACATTGTGCTGAAACATCTATGATCAATGGAATATTAGAAGGAATGAAAAACATTCCATGTGATTCAATAAAAGTCAACAGAATAAGATTAGTATAATGCTTGATGATTCAACAACCATCAGTAGAAAGTCTTGCCTTATTGTATATTTGAGAACAGGTGTTGAGTTGACTGTGAGAAATGTTATGCTTTCCTACATATAGTCATAGAGCCGTCATCTCTGAAAGCTGAGGACTTCACTGCATGGATTTTTAAGTTATTAAAAAAAAAAGTAATAGGTATGGTGGTAACCACATTACCATTACTCTTTGGGTATAGCTATGGTGGGTAAAGCTGCAGCCATTATGTACCTTTTGCTTGCTGCAAGCAAGGAAGCAAATCCACTAATTGATAATGAAACTATTTATGCATATCCACCTGCTATTGCTGGAGCTACTGTTGTAGCTGCATAGCTTCTATGAAAGCCTTCACACTAGGACGTATTGTCAGTTAGCACTCATAGGCAGTGAGTTCATATAATCATCTCTGACAGCAGTTATTAAGTTATTCCTACTATTAGTTTATCTAAATATGTATTCATTTTAGTAGTATTACATTTATTGCAAGCAGCAATGCAGAAATTAAACTGAACAGACAATACACAAAAAAACTATGTAAAACCCAGTGTAAAACACAATCAAAAACAGTGGCAAAACCAAAACCAGAAAAGATACATGCAAATATATCATTTTGCTTAACTACACTTTTTATTGCATAAAGTCTTGAAAAGAAGTTGGGCGTTTAGTTGGAAAGATTCCGAGCATGATTGTTGGTTCAAAGATAATGTTATGTATTATTTGCATTTGATCAGCAGAAACTCAGGGCACATGTTGTGACCTGCCTCCAGCAGGGTGAATGGACACAGTTTCTTTGATTACAAATGCCGTCCAAGGTCAGACGGACCAGGGCCCACACTATCCGGGAAATAAAAAACTGCAGTAATTTTTCATCTACATCAACAAACTCCTTGGTATACATTGTAAAGTTCTTAAAACGCACCTGGGGTGTTTCAATTATCTTGCAAAGAATCCGCTAAGCGGTTTTCCGCTCTATAAAATTTAGTGGAAGGGGTGTTTCAAGTGGACCTTATGCTTGTTAAAGTTTTTATATATGTAATGCATTGGCTTGAAAAAAGGTTAACTGCTGGTCTGCTGAGGTGCTTTTATTAGTTTTAGTGAAGCGAAAAGTAAAAATATAGCAGGACCTTTTCAGTTACTGAAACACTCTTTGACTGGAGATATTTTATTATCTATAATAGTTAACTGGCAAATCACAGAAAATATTTTTATGATGATGAAAAAAAGATTATCTATTTTAAAAGTTATTTTATTTGTATACTTTCTGTTGACACAGTAGCTGAAATTTCTTTTAGCGATTCTGCTCACATCGAAGGCCTTGTGACGACATTGATTTGGACACGATTGCTAGAAAGATGATCTAGTGTGGCCGTTGCAACAAGTATTTTCATCGTTGGTGCGTCATCATGAAACCCAAAGATCAAGAATTACACTGTAGAAGGTGTGATTATCGAAGTTCGGCGCTTTCTTATCTACATACAAGTACATGCTGCAAAGATTATGTTATGGAATATATACAAAAAATTATGAGATTGTTCTACCTGTATATGGTCAAGCTAAAATTTTAAATTTGCTTTTATGAAGTTATTTTTTTTGTTTATATTTTCTAACCACTCATTTTCATAATGAGAAAAGAGCCTTTTTCTGTTTCCATTATAGCCAGCTTGTACTACAATCCATCAATGTAACATGTTTAATACGTTTTTCATGTGTTCCTAGTATATGTATGTACATGAGCGATATTGGAATGCTTGCTAATAGATTTATCGATATTTCAATTTATTATGATCTTTTTAGGAGTCAGACAATGAATGAGGCCTTTCTTTTGATATCATAGGCAGTGGGGTATAACATAGATCTTGTATCAGTTACACTGGTCTAGCACACATTTTCTTTCAAAGCAATTGTTTTTGCATATTACACATATGTAATACACATACAAACAGAAGAAAAAGATAAAGTTATGTTGAAGGTACTATACGGGAGAAAGATTTAGTTGATGATATCATAGATCCCTGGTACCCAACTTACGGCTCAGCCTATGAGTCACATATCATCCTTTGTAACTTTTGGCGAGCACAGTTCATTTCAGCTAAATTTATGTGCTTATGTCATAAATGTTTTTATTCACATGTATGTACAATACAGCTGAAGAATAAATTTTCAGTTCTGGATTTTCCTGAATGGACATACAGTTTACACTATTATGGAGTAGCCGTTTAGTGTTTCCTAAACATCTGTAACAGTAGTTCAGAAAATACTATCAATAAAAGGCGCTGAGTACTTTTTAAATGGTTATCTAAGTGATGATAAGACACACCTAGTTCTACTGCATCTACTGACCTTATGCCATCTTGTTCTGAAGGTTATGTAGAGAAAAAGGAGCCATTGCTGTTGTTTACGGTAAATTGGGAATGTTGAGCAGACTATAAATACTGACACACTGTACTCACGTTAGGGATAATATTCCTTGCTTTTGGCTAGGTCTTCCCTGATTATTAATTGACCAAGATTTAAGCTAGCCTTCAGCCTTCGTAATGCTAAGCAAAGGGGAGTTTGGGATCTTGTGATAAGAAGGCTTAATAATTAATCAGCCCATTCCAAAGGGTTGGACTGATTGAAAACATCAACCACACCAAATCGGTCGCCAATTGTTGCTGATGCTAAAGGGTGACCATCAACAACAATTGCTGTTGAACTTTGTATTCTTCTATGATGGACTAGCCTGTATACAGGCCAAACAGGTGCCGGTATGCTGGTATAATAAACCTAAAAACCCCTGAAATATAAAAAGGGTCACGGCAAGCAATTCCGCAGAGCAGGCCAGACTAGAGGGAAGCATTAATCTCTGATAGACCAATAGAAAGATGAAGCAATTGAGCCGTTATATATAAACTAAGGACTTCTGGGACAAGGTTGACCTGGAAAAGATGAACAATGCCTTTTACCAAAAATCGTGGAAATTTTTATGCAATTGGCAATCATTAACAAATTTATTCCTACCGTTTGCAAGTACATAAAATATATTTATGCTCACGATTGCCTGTTGGAGTATTATAGGTAGGCATATATCTTCTAATTATTGGCAAACTGTTGAAGTTTATTTAAGTAATATTTTGCTATTTTTGTTTATACGTAGTTTTTCACGGGCTTTTTGTTAGTGTCTAGTTATTAGTTGTGCCATAATGGCTAGTTGTCATCAAATAAGCTTTTATTGATGGGAATGCGAAAAACTTGCATTTGACTAGTACCAGGCTAAGACAGTGTTGCAACAATAATTAGATAACTAAATAGTTATTGTAACTGCAAAGAGTTGTGTTCCCTCTTGTTGGTTTCAGCAGAACACAAGTGAGTTGGTTTCTGCTCTCTCCTGTTGGTTTCAGCAGGCTGTATTTTAGAAAGCATTGGGTTCAATGCAGTCTGTTGGCTTCAGCAGGCTTTATTTTAGAAAGCATTGGGTTCAATGCAGCCTGTTGGCTTCAGCAGGCTGTATTTTAGAAAGCATTGGGTTCAATACAGCCTGTTGGTCTCAGCAGAGCACAAATGAGTTGGCTTCAGCTCACTCATGTTGATTTCAGCAGGCTGTATTTTAGCAAGCAGTGGGTTCAGCACACTCTGCTGGTTTCAGCAGGTGCGCTGAACCCAGCAGAGTGCTCTGGGTATCAACTCTCTTGTACTCTGCTGGTTTCAGTAGAGTACAAGAGAGTTGGTTTCAAGAGCGTATCATAGATACACCAAAAGTGAGAGTTGTTTCCACTAAACTCCAACAAGTTTTCTTCACAGGCTAGTGATGGACGGGTTCTTGTTTCATCAATTCACAAGGCGCTACTCAACAACTGCTCAGGCTGGAGGCAAAATGACAATGATACACTACTATGAATAAATGATGGTTATTTACCATTTTCTCAAGTACACTGACAGGATGAGAATGAGAAAAGATACGACGGTTGTAGCGAGTCATTTTATGATATTTTATGATGATACCGAGATATTTTTATGATGGTAACTAAAAGTTCTCTCTTGAGTGGAAGAGTGAGAGTGGATGCAACTCGGTCCAAGGCTATTTGCGTTGAGCTCCTAGAAATGGCGGCGAAAAATGGCGTATTTTATTGAGTTCACCATGGCACTGAAATTGTTTTTTCCAATAGACTATGCTACTCACAGGCTAGTGATAATTTGAGGTATATTGAGCAAAAATTCAATACCTGTGGAGTCTATTGAAAGTACAATAGTAAATATAGCAGGTAATTCTTATGCCTAATGCTTTAATTGAAAATCCAAATGCACAATAGTTCAATATAGTTCAATGTAGTTCAATAGATAGAGGAAAAGTTACCAGTGACTGACTGAATGAGTATAAGGCGATATACTTTTAAAATAATATCATAAAATAAATATAAATATTATTTATATATATTTATGTATTATATAATTATATAAATATATTTATTGATTTATTACAAATTTTAAATTACACATAATTTTATACCGTTATCATAGTTTATCAATATTTTTATTTAATATTAAGTACAATTAGCAATACTACTGCGTACTACATACAATACAGGAGTGATAAATATATAACTATTATAATATTTTATCACATCTTATTTTATTAGTTAGCTTTAGTCCCAGTGTAATAATTATAATAATTTATTCAATTAAATTTTCATTTACTATGTTCATATTAAATTATATTTTGTTGTAAATGTGTATTATATTATTAAATTAATAAATAGTAAACTTAAATATATGTAGGACTTCGATATTGAAATTAAATATTTTATAGTAACAATAAATCATATAAAAATAATCCATCTTTATAGTTTATAAAAGCATGCAACACGCAAAATATTAATTTTAAAATTTCTAATTGAAATATTACTGGTAGCAATATTGATAATTTAATTATTTGATATAACATTATAAATCATATTGATTGGTAAATGAAATGCTGTCACAATATTGTTGGTTATTTTATGTCTAATATTGCAGTGCCTAGTAGCTGCTCTGCTCCAGGTTGCTCAAATAGAAGTAGTAATGGTAACTGTTATGTTTACCTGTTATGGTAGATTGCCTCTCTGAGTTTCTGCCGCCTCCTCATCAACCTCACTTAGAGGCCCAACAAGCAATACAGGGCCAATAGCAAGCTCCACCGGCGGCATGTTGATGGCATCCGCCTCTGGAAAGTGGTTGCCACCTAGACCCGATGATCTAGGTCGAATGTCACTGACAAATCCATGGCTGACATGGCCAGTACCTATGTTGTTGCCATAGCGCTGTCACCTGACATCCCTTACATGCCTAGGCATGCCTTCCACACATACTGTGTGTTTAAAGACTACGCTGGTACCTGACCTAGCGTCTACTGTTTTGTGCAAAATGAGGGGTATGGTTTCACCCACACCTCATCAGTCATCACCCACACTAAAACAGCTCTTGAAATCTTCCTCAGATGCCTTACTGTTGATATCAAAGGGCATCCGTCATTGGTATCGAAATGGCACATTCGAAGTAACATAGGTCTCCTTCGTCTCCTTCCGAGGCGTTACATTATACTAAAAAGTCACTTCATCCGGAGTGATCCCACCACTTTCAGCAATGCTCTTGATTGCCCTTTGATTTCTCTCAACCATTCCATTACCGCCAGAGGCATAGGTGGCTCGATAACGAAGAGAAATTCCTCACCTGTCAGCAAACTGATGAACAGCTGCTGACCTGAATGCCGCTGAGTTGTCCAGCAACAACTCATAACACAGCCTGTGCTCAACCATGATGTTACACAGCTGAGTCACTATCTGGGCTGCAGACTCGTTTTGCAGCCTGCGATAGATGGCAAACCGCGACGGGCCACAGTCAACCATTGACAGAAAAGGACTGTCACCATAATGAGTCACATCAATAGCAACTCGGCACCAGTTCTCCTCTACGGGCAAACCTCTGCTCGCAGTGCAGAGTCAATGCGCTGGCATGCCTCGCACCCAGCCAGGTTAGTCGTTACTTGTTCTCGTGAAAGACCTTTATGAATCTGTCGGGCAAGGAAAGCATCTTGTCAACCCCCAAATGGCACGGCAAACGTGCTGCCCAAATGGCATTTTCAGAAATTTCGCTGCTGACAATCGCAGCTGACACTTCAGCTGCTTCACAGTCAGGCTCTCAGTATTTAGCCAACGGCTTGGTACCTTGGTCATCCGATCAGCTTTATTCTCTACAGAAGGAACAAAGTGAACAGACACTGCGAGTCTATACTCTGCTATAGTATCATGGATCACCCCAAACGATGCTTCACAAGCATCTCCGCAACACCCTTTGTTCGGACGTGTTTTCGTCCATCGATGGTGTTGGTCAACCAGTTAACAACTGTAAGCGAATCAATGGCCAATGTGAAAGCTTTGAACTCTCACGCAATTGCCAAAATGATCCCCAACCAACTGCCTCCAACTCAGCAACATTAATGTGCTGATGATCAGACTCTTTCCGGAGCCATGAAGCATCCTCCACAATGTTGCCATCAACCTCCAAGGCCACGCCCATGCCAAGCGAGCTTGTGTCAGTCCACACTGTAACGGAACCATGAGGGTTCACCCTTCAAACTCTTTTGACTAGGTCCTTACAGCGGGCTCTTGCCAAAAGCTCACCAGCCAGACTGCCAACTGTTTTCTCGACAGGAGAGTCTCAAGCTCCACTGCAGCCCAGCCGTTTTAAGAAACCGCATTGTGGGCGCAGCCACCCTGCCACAGGGTAGTGGCCAACCAGTCGGTCACATATCAAAAATAGCTTCGTGAGCGCTGACTCAGAAAGAGCCGTTCCTCTTGACATCTGCAGATGCCCGCTGGAATCTTTCTGCAAAGCAACATCCAGCAACCGACCTCCATCTAAGGAATCAGGCTTCTTTGCCTCGAGCTCATACCTAGCCGAGTGGTCTCTCAACTTTTGAACACTCAGTATGGACTCCTGAACCACTATGTCATCAATATAGTGATCAGTACGACGATGAACATGTTCGTCCAATGACAGAACCTTTTTAAGGATTGAGGTCATGATACTTGGTGCACATGACAGGCCAAAACCCAGTTGAGTTAAGGCATAGTGCACGCCCTTGTACCTCATGACCTGGTACTTCCACAGGTTCTTGGAAATGTGGATCTGCAGGTATGCGGACTTGAGGTCTACCACCTTCAGCTCGCCCCACAGCTGCGGCCATTTCCTAATCTTATCAGCGTGCACCGCTACCATGTCATCACTAGTATGACACTCGACAAATGTCTTCAGCTCAGGATAATCCATGACTGGGCGCACTTTGTCTTTCGTAGGCTGAACCACTGCCAGCAGTGGAATGATGCCTTCTTCAGGCCCGTGCCACTACTTTAGCCAGCCTTTTGAGATCCAGCTCTGTAGTTCGGTGCAATAGCGCTTTTGCACCTGAGGTGCCTGAGTACATTTATACTCAGAGATCCTGGTCTGGAGCCTGTTAGGCAGCTCCCCAGATCACCGCCAACTAACAGTCTAGTGACCTTTGGCAAACTGGGCGATAAAATTTGAGTCCTCAACCTGCAGAAGGCCCGTACTGCTGCAGGTTGATGGCCCAGAGTCATCCACAGCCTTGCTGGCTTCACTAACAGTGAGCTCTTTTCGAGAAACCCTGCAGCACCCTTCTCGATGAGGTTTCCCCCACAAGACACTGTATTTCGAATCTACACTTCTAACAGTGACACCACCCATATGATCAATGACATCACCGCCAAGAAGGCTGTCGACCCCGAGATACCTTAACTCACTCATTACTGGCGCAGTAACATGAAAGTAGTGTCCATGCAAACCAATAATTTCTCAACATCGGCCTCTCATGTGAGAAACTTTGCCACCGGCCATTAACAAAGGCTGGCCTGGCCTAATAGGAAGCCCCACCACCACCTGCGGACTCATTAATGTCCACTAACTTCCTGCGCCTACAAGACACATTAAACGACGACTGTTGAGAATGGCCTGAACAACTGGCATGCGACTACTACACAAAGCCCTACCAGTTGCCCCGGACAGTACAAAACTGTCCGACCACATACATGTACCAATTCGGGCTACTCCGTTTCCATTGAAGAAGACGCGCCGCCCCTGTCTGCACCCTCCTTGAGAAAACTCGATCCACCACTGCAGACCCGGCAGATAAGTCATCTCGAGCTCGCTGTTTAGGACAGCTAACGACGAGGTGCTCAGTGCTGCCACACCTGAAGCAACCTCTTTTGGCAGAAGCCTCCGTTGACTTCTTCTCTGCGGTGCTCTTACGCCCAAGTCTGTTTTATTGATTGGTTTTACACGGTGATTTCCACTGCACCGAAAACAGTCGGAACTGCTTCATTGCTGCTTAGAAACATCAGCGAGACCTCTTGTCGAGTCCCTACAAACACGAGCTTGCGCAGCTCTCCGCAAAGCCAAGTGATCTTGCACACAGGCCAGCACTGACCCAAAATCGGTCGTGTATGCATGTTCGTGCGCAATGGCCCACTCATTAACGGAAGATAAGATCCCCTCGTAAAACTTGACTCGAAAGCCAAGATCATCCGAGGACATCCCCAGTCTCTTCCCGAATCGCTCCAAACGATCCAAATAAACGTTAACTGTATCGCCAGTGTCAAACTGGCAGCTGACAAGTTGTCGCCATGTTTCCTGTCGAGGCATGGCATGCTCGGCTACCAGTGCAGCCTTCACGACCTCCCAGCTTCTCCCACCATCATACGACTATATAGCAGGGCAGCCCCGCCTTGCAGCAGATATGGGAGGAGTTCCATCGGCACAACTCGCTCCAGAGCACAGAATCGCTCACAGTCAGCAATCCAGGCAGACACCTTCACTGGCCCATTGCCAGTGAACCGGGGCAACTGCCGGCTCAGCCGATCCAAAATCGGCTCACGAGCCTGATTGAGAATACTGACCAAAACACCAGCATCTAACCGCATCGAAGCAGGTGCCTGTGCACCTGCTCCTGAAGAACCAGCATCAGCAGGTGCTGGCTTCGGGCTCTCATAGCCCTCAGAAAAAGGACCAGTGTCCTCACTTCCTGAGGCCATACCCTTAGGTACAGCCGCCAACTAAGTTGGCTACTCAGCTTCAAAAGCCCGGAAAAAGGCCGAAATCGCTTGTTAGCAATATAACGAGGATATTGCTGTGCAGCACCAAGCTGCTACGATGACACACCTACCTCCCCTTTGCCACCAGCTTCACCACCACGGCGATACATGCCCACAGCAGAATGCTGTCACCTATCTAATGGCAGTCCCTACTGCCAACCCGTAGGCAAACCAGATCAGCAGCCTCACTGCTACCCAATGGACTCTCAAGTTTGATCTCCACAGCGCAAATTGCTTTTCAGTAGAAGCACAGCATTACAGATGATCAGCTCACTCGCTCTCCTGCTGAGCCTTCCGCCAAGCATTAAGCATATGTTTAACACCTGCTTATATAGCAAGACCTGTTAGTCCCTTGGCTTTCCTGTGAAAAGCTAGCTTTTCAAAGCCCTGGCTCTTCATGAAAGCCAGTCCCTTGTTGCCGGCTAATCACTAGGAAGCCTCGGATATTTACATAATATCCCACATATAACATAATATGAGGGGAATTGTGCACTCATGTATTCATTCTGGTGAGTCATTTTCTAGGGAAAGATTTATAAGTGAATAGGGCATATTTTGGGCTTTTAGTTGGTTACTCCTGTTAGAGCCTTTGCTTCTAAGGAGTTGAGTATTGCAGTGGCCAAAATTACAACAATTCGTATTAGCTATAATGGTATAACTGGCATAACTGGATATCCGCCGCCAGTGTTTTACCGGAAGTCGAGTGAAGCATCCACTTTCACTCGGTCAGATCTAAAAAAGATAACGATTTGTGAGTTTCTAGCCCGCAGTTCCTAACTCGGTTTGAAAACTGTGTAACTGTGTTGGCGATTATATGTAATCAGTAATACTGTCAAGGGAGAAATTTTAAATAATTTAATTTATTTTAGTAATTATGTTTATTTTAAATTTATTATAATAATGAATATAAAAAGTAGGCTAATAATGATAATTTGATATTTAAATAACAGTATGAAATGTACTGTTTGTGTGAGTTTCCTTTGAGTGAAATACTACAATGTTCTATGGTTTTATGGTTCTATGTGTAATGGTTAGCCTCTGGACCTTGAGTTCAATTTCTCCCAAGACAAATTTTGACCGCAGACAAAGTGGCACTTCTGCCCCACAAAAATCAGACCGTTGCTATAAAGCAAAATTGAAATAGCAACTCAATCAATGGAGATGGGCACTACTATAGTTATCCTTGCAATTTGTTTTGACAGTAAGGCGTTGCTGTATCGATGAGCCCAAGTATCAAGTATTATTGAGATTATGAGGCCTACTATCTCTTGTGGGCAACTCTCTGCAGGTAATTATCTTATAATTGACAATAACACGCCAGTGGTTTGTTTCTAAGCGTCTGTGAACTCTATTTTTCTCCAAAGGTCAAAATAACAATTATTCTGTCAAGGCTTACTAGCTCAAGCAAAAATAACAATATGCTTATATACTTAGCCCTATTTGTTATGGCCTTACTAGGTTAAATGAGTACGTATCTGTTAGGCGTGTAGCAGTAGCTCTTACTGTAAACAGGGGCGGCTGAGTTAGCTCTCTTCTCTCAGGGCTTTATGGCTTCCTGGCTTGCCACCTCCTTTTGGGTGAATCGTGTTTGTTGAGTCTATCCTCGGCGAGCTGGTTGCTACTGGCTCCTTGGCTATCTTGGGCTTATGTTAATCCTCCTATCTTGGCTCTTCTTTGCGGCGCCCCTCTGCCGTCTGGCTCGCTGCCAGCTTCTCCTGCTCTTCCTTTGATTTTGCCCCTCTTTTATTCTTGTCCATTAGCCATTGTCGAATGTCATTGGTTGGTTGTGTTTTACTTGCGGTCTTTGCGTAAGCTTTTGTGTAATTTCTATTTCAGATTCCTTGCGGTGAGCTAAAATTCCTTACTGTGGTTGGGATTCCATGACGACAAGCGAATGAGAAGTGAAAAATATTTCAAGTCCGGTAACAAATTGTACAAAACTGGCCATAACTCAAAAACTAACAATGGCAGCATTATAAAATTAATTTTACAGTAATCCTCGTCCTAAGACGCTACTAGCTAGCTAACTTATATGAAGCAAGAGAAACTATTATCATATTATGCCATTCTTTTTACAACCATTTCATCAATATTTTCTCATAAAATACAATATCTGAGTTAATGAATAATTATACTATATTTTTCTACTGCTCTACAATACAACATTTTCTAGACTGTAATGATGTTATAAGCTATAACTAAATATACTAAATAAAGTGTTGTAGATGATTCTTTCACTGATGGCTGGTTGCTGATCTGGTGCACGCCGGCTGCTTCTTCGTTCCAACAAGTCATAAATTTGGCTGGCTCCTGTAATATTGGTGATATACCTCCATTTTTGCCTGATACTCTGTAGAGTTGTTTGCTTCGCTGAATATCCATTAATAATTGTTGTAACCAGTTAGTCTCTTTCATATTAAGTGGTGTTGATCAATAATAATCGTAATTTAGTAACAATTTTATGCTGTTTTTCATTCATTAAGCTTTTCATTATAATGATCAGACAACTCCCAATCGAACTGATGTCCCATATATTCACATTGCATCAGCTGTGATGGTTGGACAACTCCCATGCTTGATACTTCCAGCAGCATAGCAATTGCCATATATTTCATGTCTGCTTATTGATGCATCACAGTGCTTACTGCAATGTTTTGCAGCAGTTGTGGTATTAGGTGATCCCACAAATTATTACTTCTTTTGACTTATTGGTCATCTATCATTTCAAACCCTGACAATACCATGGACGTAATGGATTTATTTAATAGAAATATAACTGTTCTGTAGCTAGACTAATATTTGCTGAAAAGTCAGGTTCCAATATGCATTTAATAAAAATATAACTGTTTTGTAGCTAGGCTAATAATTGCTGAAAAGTCAGGTTCAAATTTGTATTGTAATTAGAAGAAAAAGTAAAACGGTTTTGTGGGCAAGCCAAAACCTGCTGTAGTCATACAAAATAACCGTTTTGCAGTGTAGTACATACGTAATAGTTCGTAATAATGTTATCAATGTACAAGCTCTATTCAAAAGTATACTAAAAACCATCTACAACAACAGCCTACTACAACTACTCAGTGCAACTAGCATTAGCAGTTTTGTAGTTGCGTAGAAACGACCTTATTAACGCGCAGTTATATTGTAGGCGCCGAAATTAATTTACGTGTACATTCCGCAACCGATTTAGGAATTGCGGCTAGAAACTCACAAATCGTTATCTTTTTTAGATCTGACCCTTTTATTTCACTCTTCCACTACGGTTCTCTCGGATATTCCGTTATTGTACCGTAAACCTCGTCAGCTTTTAGGAAGGGGAGCAAAAATTTTCCCCTCTTCTCAAATCCTGTCGGTGATCCTAAAAACTGGACGTGTGCGACCGAATCTCTGTTCAAGCTCCGCCCCAGCCTCAGTGAGTGAAGTATGGGACCCTCATTTGATGGGGACAGCCCTATGTTCCGCAGGCCCTATGTTCCGCAAGGTCCTATGTTCCGCAAATCGCTACGGCTCAATCAGTAAATTTATTGCTGTCTAGACGTTGCGGACGTAAAAGTGACTGACGATTCGTCTCAGCACATTAGCTCTGCCGATGTTTCTCACGCAAGAATACAATAAACAAGTTTATGTAGGAATGCGTACTGTATAAGTTGTCCAAGCGATTGTATTATAATTAAATTAAAAAAACTAAAGCCTGTTTTCTGATTATTTGATTTTGTAAATATAATCAAAAAACGTATATTACTCGTTGATTGTTAATGAAATCATCAAAGCATATCTTCCTCACTGAATAATAACATCTATAAAATCATGGAGGCCTATGCTCCTCATTCAATATTGCGCAGTATACTCGCAAGGGCTGATGTTCATCACATAATATTTTGCAATGCACTCAGTAAGGTATATGTTTTTCACTCAAAAATATTACAAATATAATTCTATATTTGTAATTATTTTATTTAATATAATGTGATTAAATTAATAGTTACAATATATTCTGTATTGTCTTGTATATAAACTCTGCATATAAGTCTTGCCGTGAAGCAATTTCTGTTTGCTGCCAGTATGATTTTATTTTGCTACTTGTAATTACCCTCTCTACATAACCGTTTCGTTATTTACATCTGACAATCTCACCTACAGATGGGGAGTTTCCTTCTCATGAAATATAATTGAAGATATTCATTTTTGCCTGCAAATAGAAGCGCAAATAATATTATATTTGATATTAATATTATTTCAATGAAGATTAACTAACTACAAATATAATCATGAGGACCTATATTTCTCACTCGATAATAATATAAATATAATGATTGAAGCCTAAGTTTCTCACACAGTAATAGTATAAAAATCATCATGAGGACCATGTTTCTCACTCAATTATTTTATAAAAATAACCATGACGGCCTATATTTCCGTTTCATATTGCGCAATATAGTCAAAGGGCCTCACATCATAATGATCATATTTTACTTGCTTGGGCCTATGTTCCTCACTTGAGATTGTGCAATATACACAAAGGGCCTATATTCCTCACATCATAATGAGCATACTTTACTTGCTTGGGCCTATGTTCCTCACTTGAGATTGCGCAATATACACAAAGGGCCTATATTCCTCACATGATAATGAGCATATTTTCCTTGCTTGGGTCTATGTTCCTCACTTGAGATTGTGCAATATATTCAAAGGGCCTATATTCCTCACATCATAAGGAGCATATTTTACTTGCTTGGGTCTATGTTCCTCACTTGAGATTGCGCAATATACACAAAGGGCCTATATTCCTCACATCATAATGAGCATATTTTACTTGCTTGGGCCTATGTTCCTCACTTGAGATTGCGCAATATACACAAAGGGCCTATATTCCTCACATCATAACGAGCATATTTTACTTGCTTGGGCCTATGTTCCTCACTTGAGATTGCGCAATATACACAAAGGGCCTATATTCCTCACATCATAATGAGCATATTTTACTTGCTTGGGCCTATGTTCCTCACTTGAGATTGCGCAATATACACAAAGGGCCTATATTCCTCACATCATAATGAGCATACTTTACTTGCTTGGGCCTATGTTCCTCACTTGAGATTGCGCAATATATTCAAAGGGCCTATATTCCTCACATCATAACGAGCATATTTTACTTGCTTGGGTCTATGTTCCTCACTCAATATTGCGCAATATACACAAAGGGCCTATATTCCTCACATCATAACGAGCATATTTTACTTGCTTGGGTCTATGTTCCTCACTTGAGATTGCGCAATATACACAAAGGGCCTATATTCCTCACATCATAATGAGCATATTTTACTTGCTTGGGTCTATGTTCCTCACTTGAGATTGCGCAATATACACAAAGGGCCTATATTCCTCACATCATAATGAGCATATTTTACTTGCTTGGGCCTATGTTCCTCACTTGAGATTGCGCAATATACACAAAGGGCCTATATTCCTCACATCATAATGAGCATACTTTACTTGCTTGGGCCTATGTTCCTCACTTGAGATTGCGCAATATATTCAAAGGGCCTATATTCCTCACATCATAACGAGCATATTTTACTTGCTTGGGCCTATGTTCCTCACTTGAGATTGCGCAATATATTCAAAGGGCCTATATTCCTCACATCACAACCAGCATATTTTACTTGCTTGGGCCTATGTTCCTCACTTGAGATTGCGCAATATACACAAAGGGCCTATATTCCTCACATCATAACCAGCATATTTTACTTGCTTGGGCCTATGTTCCTCACTTGAGATTGCGCAATATACACAAAGGGCCTATATTCCTCACATCATAATGAGCATACTTTACTTGCTTGGGCCTATGTTCCTCACTTGAGATTGCGCAATATACACAAAGGGCCTATATTCCTCACATCATAACGAGCATATTTTACTTGCTTGGGCCTATGTTCCTCACTTGAGATTGCGCAATATATTCAAAGGGCCTATATTCCTCACATCACAACCAGCATATTTTACTTGCTTGGGCCTATGTTCCTCACTTGAGATTGCGCAATATACACAAAGGGCCTATATTCCTCACATCATAACGAGCATATTTTACTTGCTTGGGCCTATGTTCCTCACTTGAGATTGCGCAATATACACAAAGGGCCTATATTCCTCACATCATAATGAGCATACTTTACTTGCTTGGGCCTATGTTCCTCACTTGAGATTGCGCAATATACACAAAGGGCCTATATTCCTCACATCATAATGAGCATATTTTACTTGCTTGGGCCTATGTTCCTCACTTGAGATTGCTCAATATACACAAAGGGCCTATATTCCTCACATCATAATGAGCATATTTTACTTGCTTGGGCCTATGTTCCTCACTTGAGATTGCGCAATATACACAAAGGGCCTATATTCCTCACATCATAATGAGCATATTTTACTTGCTTGGGTCTATGTTCCTCACTCAATATTGCGCAATATACACAAAGGGCCTATATTCCTCACATCATAATGAGCATATTTTACTTGCTTGGGTCTATGTTCCTCACTTGAGATTGCACAATATACTCAAAGGGCTTATGTTCCTTACTTAAAAGGTATTTCAAAAAAGCAGCAACAGAACCAAGTACATGTAGTTATATCTAGCAACTAAATGATGACATTGTCTAGTAATTTATTTAGTGGAAACTGGTAAAATATCCTCATGTGACATTAGTGCCATAAATTGCAACAAGTGCTTGTTAAAAAAGTTTCTACATCTCCTCTTTCTATTTTACATGTTCTACTCTTCACATGCCTAATTTAAATAAAAGAAATGAGCTAATCGATGTAATAATATATTATGTAACTATAATAATAAAATGTGTTTTAAACATCTACCATAAACAAACCAGCCAAGTAACTAACGGATTATTTGGATATTATATAGCCGATATATTTAGGATTTTATCTTGTTCTAGCAATTTCATCTGAGAGCCCCAACAGGTATGAACTATTTTTTAATAAATAATTTTACATACAAAAAGTGTTCTCTGACAATCAACTGAATCGATAAATACAATATACAATAGATTTTTATGAAGTGACTGCGGGTAATTTTAAATTATTTCATTCACAGCATATTTTATCGCTCGCCAATAGCTAGTTATTGTTCGCTTTCCCTGCTCCAGCTGTCTCTTGAGTTTTTGGATTCGTTCTTCTAACTTCTGCCACTTTTTGCGCCTGCGAACTATCAGTTTCCCTGAAATGAAAATTATTGCATATAAATAAAAATTCATTTGAAAAGCGTTTAGGGTATATATATATATATATATATATATATATATATATATATATATATATATGGTTTGCCAAAGAAGGTAGATTATAATGATCGTTCCTATATTTTTTCGTAAAAAGACAAACCTTTTTCAGCAGCTGCGGCTCGTTGTTTATACAACACTTCTTCATCTTTTAGACATGAAATGAGAAGCCATATCGAAGGGTGCTTCCTTCCAACGACGTCATTGAAATGGCTGTTCCAGGCTTGGCATAAAAGACAAACACTGCTGAATAAACTCATAGTATGATTAAGCTATACGAATGATCTTTTTTAATCCAAAATTTCGGATAAAAATTGCATACAGCTTTTATTTTTTTTGTGGAAGCTTATTTCTGATTTACAGCAGATTGCTGTATGCTCACGAGCCTTTTAGGATCTTAGCCTAAATACTGGGGACTGCACATTTGCACTGTCGTCTACGTAATGTTTGATATGCACATATGCAGTAAAATACTTAAATACTTACTTACAAATAAAACTTTGTCTTTTGTAACTTCTAATCAGAATATTGAGCATATCTGTAGCTGTGATATGTGTGAGATATGTCTATCTCAACATTGAAATATTGCGATATCTCCTCTATATGACAGCTATTATTCCATTCAGAAGATTGTGTAACAGATCTACATACGTTTTTATTAGTGTTCATTTCTTCAGACACTCATTTACATAATAACTGCACTAAATCCACCATTACACCTGGACACGATCTTGTAAAGCACAAAGTTGCCATCTGCGTCAATTTTAACCTTCTTTGTCTGACCATTGTGCCTGCAACAAAATTGTAATAGTATTACTTATTATTTGTGTCCTTTTTGTATCTTGTGCTTGGCTCATTATACAGTATTATTAGTGACTATTATGCTACCAACACTATATAAAGGAATGCTGACGTTTTATTAAGAGTGTGATCATTGTTAGCCTTGTTAGCCTGTCCAGTACTCATGATAGTTTTGCTAATAAATGCTTATAAGACCCAACACTCTCTCTCTCTCTCAAGAAATCTTTAGGAGTTAAAAGCCACCTTAGAGCAGCGTATCGCGATGTTACATATGCCATATTTTATAGTTATGATAAAATAGACTGGACATCATTGGACAACTATTACTGCTGACAATGGATTTTTATTAGAGGTCATAGTTGCTTTTGATATACTAAAGGAAACTAAAATGCTACAGATAGCCATTTCGGGTGCGTGTGCCGGTTTAGCCACTTCCAGAGCATTTCATTCAAGTTCATGAGCCGGTATTTGGGCATAGTGTAGTAGCGTTACTCATCAATCTATATTCAGAGATTGCCTGCAAACATTTGGTTTGTCAAACAGGTGGGTCTAATGAAAAAATTCTTAGTAATCTTTGTTCAAAGTTCAACATCCGGCCTGTTGATGATTACGATTTGTAGATTAGTATTAATAGACACCCATAGGAAGTACGAGCAATCTAAATGTTGGACTTGGAGTGGAGTGATGATGGGGAAATCACAGCAATTACAGAAGAAGAATTTCTAGATCAGGGTCCTGGTGATTTTGGGATCTTACGGACTGACTGGGAATTAGATTTAGCTACAACTTTAGCAGATCACTTGTGAAAATTATTGCCAAATCACGTTTTGCTAACTACCACTCAAAGACCCTGTACTAGGAGTAGGGCAATTCTACTTCATTGTATTCTATACAAAGGACAATGTTTTAATTGCTGATTAGTGTTTCAACATTTATGCGTTTAAATGCCCTTAGTAGTTGAATATATTGGTGAAACACGAGTTTTATTCAAACCGCAATTTCGTGCTACTTTTTCATATTAAAATTTTTTTTTAACAACAATAGCATCAGAAGATGCAAAAATTTTTCTCAGTTTTGCAAAAATTTATGTGTTCTATATGAAAATTTGAGTGCTTTTATGGTTAAAATGAGATTTCATGGATCCATGTCCTAATCTGTAGATCATCTTGATTTAATTGTACCTGAACGCAAAATTGGACTATGTAGTTGTACATGGTAGCTAGCCTTACAACTTGGCCTTATGAACGACCCTATCCTTCGTTTTTTTGTGACGTCATTCTATCATTGTCGGCCATCCTTATAGACAACTTTTATCGTTAAAAACACCAAGCTTCTGCAATGGATTTTTGAAAACGGTTATTTTGTTTGCAATTTTTTATTATAGTGTCAAAACAACACAAAAAATACTATTAAATAAGAGAATGACAATCGTTTTCTACAAATATGGCGGCGTTTTCGTGAACAAGCGCGTGTGCAAACAGGGTGATGACGTCAAAACAACGATGGATAGCATAGGCTCTACCATGAGTGTTTTAAAACAATCTTCATATATGTGAAATTGTTAAAATAAACTGGATATTCGCGTGTTAAGAAGACTACCACATTAACCAAATTATTTGCAACAGAAAGATAAACGCCAGATGCATATAAACATGCAAAAAATGCGTAATGATCTGCAGGGCAGAGTTTGTATTTCTCAAAATGTAATTTGGAGCCAATTTATAACACTTCACTCTCATTTGTTTCTCAAGGCTATCAACTTTAGCCCTAGAACTCAATTAATTGTATACATAAATTAATTGGTAAATGTTTCTACATCTAATAGGCATTGTGACTCATAACATGTCATTGGTTGCGTCATTAAAGTTGATTTGGTTGGACAAGCCACACATAATTGCTTATGCTGTTAGTCTTTTAAATACTCTAGCCGAATGAATTGTTTGCAGGTTGGCAGAGTGTGACGTGATGCTGATTGATGAAATCAGCATCACGTCGGTCCACACTTTATTGTCATTATCTGCCATAATGCCAGATATTAAAAGAAATTCCTTGCCTCTAGGAGGAGTGCAGCGCATATTTGTTGGTGACCTCTTTCCTCTGGCTCCAGTTGCCAATCTGATCAATGGAGACATTGGCGAGCCTATATATAAGCATGTAAACATTTCTGCTTATATTCCTCAGAAAGCGAATTTAGTTGAGGTAGCATACAACTACTGACCACATCATAATATAACCCAGTATTCTGCACTAAACTTCAATACAGTCAAACCTCAGCACTTACAGTAAATTCTTTCCAATATTCAGCTTTTTTCAAAATTCTTGTTGAAGCAAATGTTCTTACGAGAAGACATTGTTATTTGTTCAATTATTTTTTGAGCAAAAACCTCATGTAATTGGAATGCTGTTGCAAATAGTAAGAACAAGGGATATGATGTTAGCCAATGCTGTTAGAGAGACAAGTGATGGTTCAGTTTCGGCAGAAACCATGGAATTCTTGAAGTCCAAATGCAGACCTCTTCCATGTTCCAATCGAGACAAGACCGTTTTGTATGCGCGTAATTTTGATGCATGGGCTCATAATATTCCTTGTGTGAACCGATGGTCTGGGAAAATTTCAAAATATCTGGCTAAAGACTCAGGCTCTAAGAAAATACTACGCAGAAGCCCTGCTCATGAGGTGTGGCTACCGTATTTGAATACCACAAAGTTAATAGTTGGTCTGCAGCTTTTAGCAGCGAAATTTTTGATTGTTTTATTCTAAGCAGCATTTTATTATTCAGTATTGCTTACATAATATGTTACGTAATATACTACATAATATTACTTATGTAATATACTTACATAATATTACTTACATAATATATTTCTCTGTTTAATTGTTGTTCTGCTGCATTGCTTGAAGTGAGTTATCTTGCTTGTTGCTCAAAGTTTTTTGTTTACAATAGAAATATTTAGCTCAAATACATAAAAACTACCAATGAAACAGTGTCCTGTCTCCATGCGTATGGACAAAACAAAACAATGCAAAACAACCTCCGAACCAAACCTATGTTGGTTCGGCCATCGTGTGACCACGACTTTATGGTACCCGTGACTCAGTTGTTTAGCTTTTTTAGTTTATAATCACATTGTTTTGTTCGTAGTTTCAACCCCTCACGTCACATGACTAGCGGCTGCAGGTCACAGTTGTCTCTGTCATTAGCGTTTGCACTGACAGTCCACAAAGCCCAAGGAATTACGCTTGATATTATTGAAGTATGCTGCAACAATATGTTCAAGCCTGGACAATTGGCCGTAGCTCTAGAACTGCAAACGGGCTATGCATCCGGAACTTCCATCCTGAGCACATTGTACAATCCTCTGCAGAAAATTTGAGCCAGCTATCTAGCATGAGCTCTAAAAGCATAGTGGATGACTGTAAATGCTGCAACATGGTCATCTCTTCTTCTGCTTCATTGATCACTTATGACTCATTGGATGCCCTGGAAGAGTCTGACAGTTTGCTACCAAACCGCTCGAATGAGGAAATGGATGCAGTATAAAGTAAATGGGGGTAATTTTAAATTATTCAATTCACAGCATATTTTATTGCCCGCCAGTAGCTATTTATTGTTCGTTTTCCCTGCTCCAGCTGTCTCTTGAGCTTTTGAATCTGTTCCTCTAACTTCTGTTATTTTTTCCGCCTGCGAACTATCAGTTTCCCTGAAATGAAAGTTATTGCATATAAATAAAAATGCATTTAAAAAGCATTTTGGGGTTTGTTATCAGTTCCACTATTCATATATATGAATAGTGGAATATATGAACACCTTTGTAAATTTGCCTAATTAAATGAGATTATCCCCCCTTATCAAGCTTTAACTTGGCTGATTATTATCCTATTGAATTCAAACTTGCTGTGTGCTTGTGGTTTGTGATAGTAATGAGTTTTAAAATATTTTCTTAGCTTACATTCCTCAATGTTATCCATTGTTGTAGCTTGGTAAATTCTATGCCTATAAGAAATTCTATTTGACGCATACATACATATATACATGTATATATATACATGTATATATATATATATATATATATATATATATATATATATATATATATATATATATATATATATACATGTATGCGTCAAATAGAATTTCTTATAGGCATAGATTTTACCAAGCTACAACAATGGATGACATTGAGAAATGTAAGTTAAGAAAATATTTTAAAACTCATTACTATCACAAACCACAAGCACACAGCAAGTTTGAATTCAATAGGATAATAATCAGCCAAGTTAAAGCTTGATAAGGGGGGATAATCTCATTTAATTAAGGCGACTTACAAAGGTGTCTGGAGGGCATTGAATTTGGAACTCAATTTTAAGCATTTTACAATCTGAAACACAAACTTTTGATGGTTTTAATAAAATTTGCATATGTTAATTGGTATGAAACATGAGAAGAATGTGTGACTTTGTTGAAACCACAGGTTGACCTTGACTTCTACTTTTGCAGTATTTCTACAAAGAGCTTAATCTTGTATGGCTTCTAGATGCTGACCCGATGAATCGACAGAGAAGATGAGACTTGTTTTGGATAGCTGAGGCCTGGAGAATTTCAGAAATATTAACAGAAACAATGGCAAATTATATGTTAATAGTGATAATTGTTTTTGAATAGTGGCTAAAATAGCATTTTCGGTCATTCTTGTTCGGTGTTATCTCCCACATTATTCATCCGAAAAATTTCAAACCTATTTGTTTGTGTAAATATTGAAATTGTGTGTAGACAAATAAAAATCTAGACCTCTAACTTGTATATTCTTGAATTTATATGAGTCTAAAGTAAGCTAGATGTGACTTGCCCTCAAACTCAGGCGACAAATAGTCAAAGTTCAAATCCTCATAGCACCTGAACCGATGACCCTAGAGGATAAAAATTTGGGATTTGAGCGTTTTTCAATATAAGCAATAACATATTAAAAAATCATCAAAATCTGAGACTGTGAGGTTTTTTTCAGTTACACTTGGTAAATTCTATGCCTATAAGTAATTAAGTATTAAGCATAAATTGTGTCATAGAGCAATTATTGCTCTATGACACAATTTATACTCACTCAGCAATACAAATTAATCATTATGTCATACAAAGTCTGCCAAAGAAAGTAGATTACAATGATAGTTCCCATATTCAGCAGCTGCTGCGGCTTGTTGTTTATACAATACTTCTTCGTCCTCTAAACATGAAATGAGAAGCTATATCGAAGGGTGCTTTTTCCAACCATGCATTGAAATGACTGTTCCAGGCTAGGCATTAAGGAAAAACACTTAGCTGAATAAGCTTATAATATGATTAAGCTATACGAATTATCTTTTTCAACCCAAAATTTTGGATGAAAATCGCATACAGTTTTTATTTTAACCTTGTGGAAACTTGTTTCTGATTTACAGCAGATTGCTGTTAGCTCACTAGCCTTTTAGGATCTTAGCCTAAATACTGACGACTGCGCATTCGCACTGTTGTCTACATAAAATTTTATATGCACATATGCAGTAAAATATTTAAAAAAAAAATTTTTTTAAAAATGAAAATCAATTCTTATCCATATAGCTCGTGTTCATATTATCCATAGTTACTAATTAACAAAATCTGGATGGCACGAGCAATGTGGATAAATAAAAAACAATTGTTCATGGTTGTTGAAGACGAAAGACTTTCCAGCAAAAGCCGTTATTATTGAAACCCTTTCATAAATAGCAAATAGCAAATAAGCCAAATAGCAAATTTAATGGCGACGAAGCATGCATTTGTCTACGGATTCACAAACACTCATATTAATGATAGTTCAGCATATAAATGTTAAAGCTATTTCACAGAAGTACCAGTATCAAATATCAGCGGAGATACCATATATATTTCTACTGAACATGCTTAGTACATCACTTTCAATCATAATATGGCAGGCGCTAATGTTATGCTGAACTACTACCGATCGGTTTTAAGTTTAACAAGTAATATATTCGGAAAACATTAGGCGAAATATTCCAACTGTAAATTCTAAATAGACTATAAATATGCACTGTTTGTTTTTTTACTACCTCCTGAGCAGCCCACACCCAATTGAGAACAGGCAATGCTTAACTTTTGTTTTAGCATGTGATCCATTCACAAACAATATCATAAGTGAGTCAACCAAAACCTCGTTTAAAACATGCCGATGAACTCTATTTATCATATCGAATAAAAAACTTTTGAAAGCTATATTTTTTTTCGGATAGCAACAATCGAAACAGTTATAGTGCTTCTAAAATATTCTGGAATAGCGGGGTGAACTTATACATGAGTAATACTTATAATAATACAATTTTTGCCTTAAAAATGCCTATCCACTTGTAAAGAATTGCCATTTATACTAATGTAAGCGTTCATTTCATATATTTTTGTAAGATTCTATTAACCAAATACTCTATGTAGAGCTAATCTTCCAGGCATAGAACTGCATTGATTACTATAGCATTAAACAACTTCTACAGTAGTTTGCTTATTAATCAGTAAAATACTTTCCACTCTTGATTTGATCGTTAGTCCTATCACCACCATTTTTCGATAACCAGGTGTATTAACTTTTAAATAACTTTTTAATGCGCACAATTGCTGATCAGCTTTTGTTCAAATGTTTATCATGTCAAATAATATTCAAATGAAATTAATAAAATTGTATAACAACAAAAATCTACCTTACAATAATCATATTAATTTAATACAACTTACTCAATGCCCCGATCACGTGATGTGGCGAAAAAGATCCTATACTTGAGAGTGTTTGTACGATCTCTAGTACATTACAATCTTTATTGTATGCCAATTTCAAACCAAAAGCTGCAACCTTTCAAGAAATACTTTGGGTGGTGTGGAAATAGCACCCACATACTTCTACATTGGGTTCTGCTGCTTTTATTGCTTCGTGCAGACTGATCTCAAAGTCGCAAACAACCTCAAAGGCACTGAATTCTTCAGTGCCGTTGACTACCTTGAGCATCTACAAATGTATACAGTAAAGCCTTAATGCTTTATTATTTTTACTTGCCTTTTTATTTTAATTTGCAAAAAGAGAATGTTTTGAAAAACTCGACCTCATGTAATGTCATTACTTTGTGTGTTGAGACAAACACTTACTAAAATTTCATGGTATGTTAAAGATATTGTACATAGCGGTGATGATAAACCTTATCAAAGTAAAAACATTATTTTAAGAACTTAAACTTCTGACTTAAATTATTAAGTCAGACAATCAAACGGAGCAAATGTTTACGACTACATGTATATAAATGTGGCTGCAATAAGACACTTTTCTGACATACCCTCCAATAGCCTTAATTTTTATGAACACAAATAATAATGTCACAACATAACTTATGCTCAACTGCTGCTGGGCACAAGGAAAACTAAAAATGTGAATAACAATTCTCAGGTTGATAAGCTGGCAGTTGTCAGTCCTGAATTAGTGCCCATATTCCCCCATAAGCCTGATTTATTCTGCTGGCTACGTGTTCAGTGGGATGATCAGTATAGGTGCTTTTATAAAAACACCATAGGCATAAGAAAACGGCTATCTACAGCCATCTCCTTTCTCGGTGGTCCCTGATGGTCAGACTCAGAGTTACAGAGCCTGAGTGAGTATGAGTTGGCTGAAACATACGACATATTTATTGTTGCTGCGAGCATAACCTTCTGATGTGAAATATGATCTTTCAGCTTTATGAACACCACCCAGGGAGCCTGCATAAGCAAAGTTGAATTAGAGTAGAATGACAAACAGGACTCCCTGAATAACCTACATTTATAATAGGCCTAACATCACATAAGCATAGGCCCCAAACATACTTGCTGGTAGTTGTAAGATAAACTGCACCTCTTTGGTCAGTTGCAAATTTTTCCAAAGCTGCTTAAAATGCGCTGTTGCTGGCTTGGTAGCAAGTAAACACAAATACATTATACATCGCTAAATTCAAAATCTCATCACTACTTGGAATACCTCATCACGCTATGGTTAGAATGCAATAAGATTGAATTTCCTGAACGTTCCCAAACCCAAGTTCCCAAAAGTTATTGATTAACTTGAGCATCATAAGTTTTCACCACAGGTTTTTGTATTCTAAAAGGAAAGAGTGTAAATGTATTACTCCAAAATTTGAGTCTTGAGGCCATTTATAAAGGCATGTTTTGTATAATGCCAGAAAAAAGGTTTTTTTTTTGTATACAGTATACATAACTGAATTGTCAGTTTCAGCATGGCTCACCCCAGTGAGCAACAGCGAGTTGTTTTACGCGAGAACAAGCAAGAAAAATCCGACTGGGCAGAGCCAAACATAGGGTCACACACATAGGCAATTTTTTTTACTTTTTTGTGATCATAATTTTCTGTCAATTAGTGAGTAAACATGTTCAGACATACAGAAACAAGAAAGTTTTTATAATGAAATAATCTCTCATGATGATATGGGGTATGCAAGTAGATTTTTCTGGTATGGTGTGTGACGGGCGGCACAATAGGTCATCTTTTTTAAAATTTTGCTATTCATTCTGAAATAAATTTTGCTTTTCTTTTATAATCAATACAAAAGTAGATTTTTAGCTTAGGTGTTTTTTCCTAACAAATGCAACTTTTTTTTACCATTCGCGTGAGCAAAGAATAGCTTGTTCCGCGTGTCACAATTTTAGTGTATTTAGTTGCAGCCTGTTCTTCCTAAGCTATCTGAGGTAAAAATCTTTTAACTATAAAACGAGATTTGGCGAGAATTGGCGAGTTTGACCAGCCAAACTTGCTAATTAGCTGAAAATATAGCTAGTTTCGGTTTTATGGGCACATGGAAGTATTTGTGACACGCCGAACAATTTTAATAATATGACGATGTCTGCCTTTGTTTGAGATTTCATTTTGATACCTAGCATGGGAAAACATCGCTGGATATTCCAAGGCAAAAAAGCCAGTTTCTTTGAGAGAAATAAAAAATTAGAATTAATTTACGATGTTTCGAACTCAAAACATGGAGTTGGTCAATATTACCCTACTGATACAAACACTTGGCGTGATGCCCGTCAAATTGTGAGGTAATCTTTGAACTGAATGTGCGTTTTTAATGTATGATTACAAAAATCACATCGCATGGCAAAGGTGTAATAGATGGTATTGAGGAAAAGCATCAAACAACAGGTGCTAATGGCAGTGTACTGGAAAAAAGTATGTCGTAAACTCTGCAGTCATTTGCGAAAGCTGCAACAACAATAACTTCCAAATCAGCGAAACCAATAAAGATATTCTCTATCTCAAAAAATAAGATTACTGAAACTGCGCAAATGTGCAAAGAACCCTGGTACATGGTGCCTTTAATTCATGGCATTTGATCGTGCCATCACATTGCAATTAAAAAATAGTTATGTTGCTTTGATTGATTGATCCCACCTGGCTGCCAATTCCACACACACAGAGCAGCGAACCTAATCAAGAAGTTACCACAAGAGATACTTCACAAACATTAATGGAGTTTTCACCACAAATGCTGGTCGCATTGGCCTATGACTCTGAAGTCAACACGGGAGAAATTCTCATTGCAAAGGCCAATGAAAGTAGCTGAACTATAAAGTACATGCACAGTGCACGCAAGAAGTTCATGCAGCCAAACCCCAACGACAAAAGAACCACCCAGATGAACTTTCCTCTTAAAGTATCTCCAGTTATTGCACCAGGGGTAACTATCAGGTCACTGTGGTACTTTTTACTAAAAAATGAGAAAATGATAACGGCAGAATATGACGATTTTAAGAAAAAATTGTTTACTGCATAAAAGTCTCACAATCTTTGAATCGTATGTGTCTTATAATTCACGGTTAAATAAAATAAGTATAATATATACTAATTTTAAATTATTAGTTGGTTGACTACATGTATATGGGTAGATGTTGTGACTCCAAATCATGACAATTTGTTGTCTAAATACTACAAAACGTAGAGAAATTCTGGATTTTTCGTAGTGTTATTTTTGTCCCACGCGTCACAGTACTGCGCGTCACAGTTCCGCGCGTCACAGGTGGTAGTCTTCTTTCAAACCTCACAGAATCATTAAACTTGGTCCTAAAAACAAAACAGTACATATTTTTAGTAGAAGGGTAGTAGAGATATGAGCTTGCTGAACAATAATGTCATGTGTCAAAAACTTCAGAAGATTTTTGCAATTGATCACAAATCAGTTTTTGATGTCAAATTATGGTTATCACACCAGGTTTGATATTTAATAATTTTTCAATCCATTACATGACAAGGATGAAACCTCATTCAGTGATAGTTGGTGCCAAGTGCTGCCTAAAGCAGCATAAATGATAGCAAAAGTTCACATCTAGGCTGTAAAGTATGCGAGGGAGCATTCCAATGTGCTGCGCCTCACAATCATGCCAAAAATGGCCGTGTCTGACTTTATGAGATCTTAAGAGCTTAATATGATCTAGCAAGACTAGCATGCAATATCAAGGAAAAACCTCGGCCATATGACTATTCATGATATAACAGAATGAAGAACACAGATCCTACTGATTGTATTTATATCAGGATTGAGTGACTAACATAGCCTCTTTGAGCATGTTCCGCATTACCAATTGAGGATTATAAGCCCAAGCAATCGAGTGAGAAACCTAGGCCCAAGGGAGTATATTGCCCAATATGAAGTGAGGAATATAGGCCCTTTGAGTATATTGCGCAATCTTGAGTGAGGAACATAGACCCAAGTGAGTATAACATGCTCATTATGAAGTGAGGAGTATAGGCCCTTTGATTATATTGCGCAATATTGAGTGAGGAACATAGACCCAAGCAAATGAAATATGCTCATTATGAAGTGAGGAATATAGGTCCTTTAATTATATTGCTCAATTTCGAGTGAGGAACATAGACCCAAGGGATTATAATATGCTCATTATGAAGTGAGGAGTATAGGCCCTTTGAGTATATTGTGCAATCTTGAGTGAGAAGCATAGACCCAAGCAAGTGTAGTAAGCTCGTTATGGAGTTAGGAATTTAGGCCCTAGTGAATACCTATATCATAATATCTCGAGTGAGGAACATAGGCTCAAGCGAGTACGTTATACAATATCGAGTGAGGAACATAAGCCCTCATGATTATAATTATATTATAATTGAGTGAGGGACATAGGCCCTCATTATTATATTTATAATAAAATAGAGTGAGAAACAGAGACCTTCATGATTATATTTATATTATAATAGAATGAGGGACATATTATATTTATAATATAAATAACTATATATAGTTATGAGTGAGTAACTATATACGTAACTAGTAATAATATAACTAATTTGGGTAATAAAATATTAAAAATATAATATTGTTATAGTTATAATAAAATAGAGTGAGGAACATAGTCTTTCATTATTGTATTTATATTATAATTGAGCGAGGAACATAGGCCTTCATTATTATATTTATAACATGATAGAGTGAGGAACAGAGACCCTCATGATTACATTTATAATATAATAAAATGAAGAACATATTATTTTATAATATACATAACTATATATAGCTGATAATATAAATAATTTAACTAATAAAATATATATAATACAACATTGTTACATTTATAATAAAATAGAGTGACGAACAAAAACTTTCATGATTATGTTTATATTATAATAAAATGAGAAACATATTATGTTTATAATATACGTAACTATACATAGCTAATAATATAAATAATTTAACTAATAAAATATTTATAATATAACATAATTATATTTATAATAAAGTATAGTGAGAAACATAGGCCTTTCACGGTTTTTATTTTTATGCTAATAGAATGAAGGACACAGGCCATCAGGGTTATCTTTATAACAGAGTGTAGACCATAGGCCATCACGATTATATTTATAATATATTAGGGTGATGAACATAGGCCCTCATGATTATATTTATAATATAATAGAGTTAAGAATATAGGCCCTTATTACTATATTTATAATATAATCGAATGAGGAACTTTGGCCCTAATGATTTTATTTATAATATAGTTGAGTGAGGAGTATAAACCTCATGATTATATTTATACAGTATTATAATTGAGTGAGGAACATAGCCTCATGATTATGTTTATTTACTATATCATTTAGTGTAGAGCATCGGTTTTCTTGGCATACAATATCATATGGTGGAACATTACGCCTAGAAGAAAAATTGTATAATATTACAGAGTACGTAACATAGGCTTACATGATTATGTTAATATTGTTATGGAGTGAGATATATAGAGTTTATGGCTTTTATAATTAGAAATGTAGGCTTACATGAACGCTTGTCTATAATTAAATAAAAAATGAAGTAGCCTTTGAATTTATCTATATTACTTTAAAATAAAAATGACTGAAAAAGATGGTTTTTTTTGCGTATTCTAATTGGATAATTCGTGTATTATCACTACTAATTTTTAGTGAACGTTCATTCGTCAGATCTTTTTATTTTCTCTCAAGTTCAGCAGAGCGGTTTGTATTTTCCCAACGGCGTGATTTCACAACGACGGTTTTAATTTAAACAGCAATCATTGCATTTGCTTTAGAAGTTGTCTGTCCTTTTCAGAAATTTTATCCGATTTTGCGGAAAAGTGCGGAACATAGGGCCTTGCGGAACATAGGGCGTGCGGAACATAGACCTGTCACCCATTTGATGCGACAGGTAGCATCATTGGAAGCAGTTCAAAGAAAGGCGGTTAGGTTTATATCTGGTTTGAAAGGTAGGCAGAGTGTTACAGAGGCAAGAATTTTTATAGATCTAGAACTTTTAGAACTAAGACGCAAACATGCAAGAATGTCTCTCATGCTAAAGATTTTATCTGACGACTGCCATGAATCTCTTATCGAAAGTTTTAACCAAATACAAAATGTTCTTCACAGTCATGAAACAAGACTGGTTACGGGGGGGGGGGGGGGTGCTCCTTCAGCTGTATGTGCAAACACCGGGTTTTATATGAATAGTTTTTTACCTAGAACATCGCGCAACTTGCGCGGCTTACCATAATTCTATGTTTTATTGACTATTTTTAAATAAAGTTCTCAACGGCCTTCTTTTGCCCGATTTCGGGATTTACGGGTTCTTAAAACACCTAGACCTAGACCTTCTCTGTATATTTTTAAACAACATTATGCTGAGAAATTTTGTAGATTAGGCAAAGTTGTGTGTATTTTAAAATACTTGTATTGTTGTTTGACTTTTCTTTGTCTTGTTTGATACGTTCTGCGACATTTCCTTCATGGAAAAATAAGTTTAATTGATCAGTCTGGCAAGCTATCTAAATTTGTTGAATTACTTGTTGTTGGACACGACATCAGATTTGAAGCGTAACTTCTTGTGAGTGGTGTGTACTGCGTGTAGGATAATGATAACCCGTTATTTCAAGTGTTTGTTCTTTTAGCCCATGCTTAGACGCATACAGTTGTTATGGTTTATTAGTGAGAAATTATGTTATGCAAAACTAATTCGAATCCACACACAGTATCAGGGCAGTAGGCCCCTATCCACCTGTTTTAAAATGGCACTGTGGAGAGGGTCCAAGAGGGGTACCGAACGCCCTCTTGGTGGGGGGTGAGGGGGTCCGGGGGTTCTCCCCGGGAAAATTTTTAGTATAACTGGTTAAGATGGTGCAAATCTAGCACACTTGGCGCCTGATGGGGCACATGTTCTAACAGCAAATTTGACATAATCCAGTTTTCTAAATATAAAACTGTTTATTGAGATTGTCTTTAACAACGCTTATTGAAAATATAATGTGAATAAGAGTTGCTAAAGGGGTTGGCCACAGCTAGCATGAGGTAGAATTATCACCGGGTTCAATGCTGAATGGTGTAGGAGACGAGTCATCTCCTACACCATTCAGGAGGACGAGTAGTCTCCTATGAGATAATTTAATTAAATAATATTGTAGAGTTAAAAAGTAAAATTAATAGAGCACCATGTTAAAAATAATACACTTGTACTATAGTCTATAATACTAAGCAAGTAGTAGTAGATTTAAGTTTGAGCTGTGCATGTTACATGCATAGCTCCAAACTTTAATTTATTTTTATGAACAAAATCTTTTGTACATAAGCATTCATTTACATATCTACTACTACAAAAAATACAACCATGTACAATTGTCTCTGTATGAAATGCTTAGAAGCATTCCTTTTGATAGAGTCCAACGCTATAACGTTTCCGTGCGAGCTACCATAATGATCGTTTTTCTTGGTATATTCCAAGTATAATAAAAGTCTAAAAAGTTTACATCACTTCTATCATCTGAATTATTGTTATTCTAATCACACAAAAAATCACTTATGATCGGAGGATCAAATAATATTTTATTTTACCGTTTTGAAAGTCGAGCCGATGTTGACTGGTATTTCCCGCTTTTATTCTTTGCCAAGGAGGCGCGATTTCTTTAGCACAAAGCAACGCCTTTTGGATAACCGTTTCATATCTTAAAGATGTAGTTGCGTCAAAATTTAAGTTGATCTTAAAAGAAAGCATTTTTTTTTCTCTATCAGTTGATATGTTGTTTGTTGTGTTACGCGATCGCATTGCCAAGATATTTGAAGATTAAAACCGAAAAAATCTGATCACCGTAAAAACGCTCAGGCCACAAAAACGTGCCCAGCCTCGCCAAAAATGATGTCACGCGTTTGGCAACCTCTCTCTATCTCTCGTATTCACATCGGCTATTTGCGATAAAAGTCTAGTCTTACGCGGCTCTATTGGCATATATCTTATTTTGTATTTGCTCGTGTTGGCTAGAATAAAATTTTAAATCCTGCTGCAGATGCATTATTATGAATGTTTAAAAGGCCTCAAATAACGAAAATTGAAAGTTTGTTCTACTCGCTTTCTCCAAATGTTGTTTAAACATTTGGGTACCGACTACCAATTCTACCGGTCTACGGTAATTCTGTCTAGTCACTTTATGTAGAACGCGGTCTTTGTATCAGCACAGTTCTGCAGCTACCCATATAAACGATATACAGCCTCCCATAAGCCCCGCCCACATTATGTCGCCTATTACCTATTGCCTACGTACTAGTTTCTTACTAGTTTCTTACTACTAGCAAGCCACCTCTTTGAAAAGAATATAGACAGGGATAGAGTTTTAAGGATGAGAAGTCTGCTGCAAACTGGATTTGAACTCACATTCTCCAGTTCTGCGGACACCCATATACCATATCCGATTCACTACAATATTCTGCAAATCATGTTTTGCATTATCTTCAACAATATTATTTTATTATATAATTTTTACAAGCAAAAATATTTTCATCTGGGCATAAAGCTTTTATTAAAAATATTCATCAAGTCGTGGCCACTCACATAGTATTAGCTGATACAACAAGACAAATTCATCTACTGCAACAAACTCAAACAAAACATCATCCAGCACGCATTCAAGTCTCGCTTTCTCCTTTATAGCAGTTTCCACTGACAAAGCTTCTTCGGCTGGTGGGACGACATAAACATTCTGTAATCAGTAAAACAAGTAAATGTAAACAAAGTAGATGCAATAAATATGTCATTCATAGATATATCATTCTAAAACGTATCTATTGACAGCTTCCAAATTGGGAGTTAAATAGATTGCGAGTGTAATTTTAAAAACGAATAAACATTTAATAAAGGCACAAGTACGCCAAGCCAACGATTCGAAGCTTTGGTTCTGGAAATTAAAGATTTGCAATGATCAATCGATTTTACCCATTTCCTACGTGTGAAAATAATTTGTAATCATGACTCTAATTTACCAAAGAAAATTCGAAAAAAATATTATAGCTAGGTAAAACGGCAGATAAGCTATGAAACAATGATTGGAGATAGCAAAGAATTATCATTTTATTAATTAGTATATGTATTTATGACTATAAAAAATATTACATTTACTAAAGTATAGAAGACTCTAAGTCACGGGCTAGCCGGGTCACGAGCTCAAGGATTTTCGCCACGCTCATACAAAACAAAAACAACAGGGTAGACACACTTTTCGCGGTCTTCCGCACGAATATTCAGAAATACTAACAGATGTCAATTCTATCGGCCAAACACAACCTACTAATGGATGAGCAACCTATTAATGTATCCGAATACCTCATATAAAATAAGCCAACCAGGTTACATAAAGGTTAATACCAACTTTATCTCTGGAAATATGCCTGCCCGCGGTTTTTGGCCAAGATTAACCAGGGTTCATCATACACTAAAATGTCTCTTACGGGTTCTGGAGGTAGTCCGTTATTTAATATTATCGGGTGGGTCCATTGTCCCCGTACCAAAACTTAAACTATTTTTAAGCCAACCAAATTCACGCGTTGAATAAATCATGGAGCACGTAAATGAACTACCACTCCACTACTACAACTAGCGCGTAGGTACCGTATTGTATGGCGTTGTGATTAGCTTACATTGTGGCTTCTATTCGGGACAGGGTTTTTATATGGACGCCCGAACTTAATAAACAGAACGGGGTCCCTCCGGAACCCGTAATAGACATTTTGGTGTATGATGAACCCTGGTTAATCTTGGCCAAAAACCGCGGGCAGGCATATTTCCAGAGATAAAGTGGGTATTAACCTTTATGTAACCTGGTTGGCTTATTTTATATGAGGTATTCGGATACATTAATAGGTTGCTCATCCATTAGTAGATTGTGTTTGGCCGATAGAATTGACATCTGTTAGTATTTTTGAATATTCGTGCGGAAGACCGCGAAAAGTGTGTCTACCCTGTTGTTTTTGTTTTGTATGAGCGTGGCGAAAATCCTTGAGTTCGTGACCCGGCTAGCCCGTGCTCTAAGTTAATTTACCTCCATTCTGTCTTCTTCTGCAGCAAAACGCTGCTGACGCCTGTCAGCTTTGGCCATAAGCTGTCTACTCTAATCTTTTACTAAACGTTGCTCAGATAACTCTGAGTAGCGGTCGCTCGAACTTGAAGCCATTTTAAAACTATGTACAACTTAGTAATTGTTGAAACGCGTTGAATCAGTAACGATGAGCATGAATTCTCTAGCGATGAGAATCTTCGAGATCACAGACAACGCGTTTTACGAGTGATAACATTTATTACGGTCTATATAAAAATTTCGCGATCGTGATTGGCTAACGAAGCGACCTCATATTTATCGCTCGTGGTTTCGTTTCAGAAAACAAGCTAGTGACGTCACGAAATTGGCACCCGCTGGAACGTGAGCTTTTTAAAAGAGGGCCTCATTCAAACGCATATATCTCTGGACAGGGTTGGTCTACAAAGACAAAAATGGCATCAAATTGTAGCTGATGTTTTAGCCTTTTATGGGTCCTAATTTCATTTTTGACGCAACTACATCTTTAATTTATCGACTAATATCTTGGTGATGATATTTAAAACTTGCTAGCATTCATATCCTCTGTTTAACGTTACGAGACGGCAGCTTTATAAACGTCTACCGAAAGCGACATAAATGCCGTTTCTCCATGCAACTGATAAATGACATTTTGGTCATTCCCCTGCCAAAGTGTTAAAATCAAGCAAAAATGGCGTGAATTCCAGTATTTGAGCCTCAAAAAATGGTACTGCCATGGCAGTAGCTGCAGTATAGGAGGATACGGCCCTGCACAGTATCAGTGTTGAATTTGCTTTTATCATCATATTCAATTTTGACTATGTTCAGTTTGTGCACTTTTGCTTAACATGTGGTAGCTGAATTGATTATTGCTGGTTGAGGTACTAGTGAAGCCGGTTAGTAATTGTAAGCAATAATGATATTTATCAGTAAAATATGCTTTATTCTCGAAGTCCGATTAGAATACACAAGTGACAAAAATCTAACATAATATAAATGACGAAAGGTTAAACTAGCCAATAAAAGTTACATCCTTACACATATGGTTGTCTGTTTGCTCGGTTCCGTACAGCTGTGAGTCTTGACAATCTAATGCGAGTCATGACAGTCTATGGGTAGAGAGTTTCAGCAGGTGGTGGGGGAAAAGACTCAATAGGCACAAGAGAGGGAGACTCCTCAGCAGGCAGAAGGGAGAGCTCCTAAGCAGGGCTTTGATAAAAAGAGACTGGGGTATTAGAGCTGTTCTCTTTTATAGTTGTTTTAGCATATGGGAAGGCTAGCCTGTGGGAGTAGGTAGAGTGTTAAGATTCGACGCTTTATGTCAGGTGTGCAAAGATATCTTGTTTGCGTAAGTCTCCAGTTAGTGAACACGATGTAGACATGCAGGGTGGAGCTCGTGACTTACTCCTGGTATCTTGGTCACGTCTGACAGAGGATAGCGGATCTGTATACGTATAATCATCTGATTTGTTTCCAATGTTTCTTTGGTGGTTTTCTGGCAGGACGATTGACTAATTTTCTGTGATGGATTCCTTCCAATTTGGAGTTTCTAATTTGTCTGTTGTTTCATTTCTAATTACTGGAATATTTGATGTTTTTGGCATCATGTCGTTTGTGCTCATTGTATGTATATCTCGTGCTCTGTCTTCACTCCCTGTTCAACTAGATCATCTTGGGTATCTTGTTTTGGAGATATTTTCATACAACACAGTTGAATCAAAAACTATTTGCAAAGTCAAAATCAAAAACAACTATTTACATCTCAAAATTTCAGGTTTTGCAAATACATCTTAATCAACATAAAAGATATATTGTTGTTAATCTATAATGATGTTCTGTAACTAGTCTGCATGGTTATAAGAGTTAATTGAATGTAGGTAATTAGAAGGGCTTGATGTTTTGTGAGCATTTAAATTTACAGCTATGTTACAGTATATTGAAAATTTAATAACATAAAAGACTGTGCACCGTCATCAATTTGGTAGTAAGCAAAAGGTAATCAGAAGTGTTGGATGTTTTGCTAGCATCTAAATTTCCAATTATTATTCTAAAAGTCGAACTATTGCTTCTGTTTGTTCTGTAATAAGATATTCTTCTTATTCTGACTCATGACATATATACAAACTCAAGTTTGTTTTGTTCTGATGAGATCAAGAATCTTGTTGTTCCATCTAATTTGGTCTAGCACTCAAACATACCTGTCAACTCCATTCACACATGTGTACATGTATGTACTAGGTTTAGGACACTTATGTATTCGCGTCATCTAACTTTCGCATTTTTGCGGATTCATCCTGTCGCGAAAATTTCATGAGCGAAACTAAACTATCATAACAAACGAGCGAAAACGCAAAATTAAATAGCTTTATTCAGTGATCCATTGATATCCGCAATAAAATTGTCATATTAGAAATGCAGGCAATTTTCATGTGTGGTTGGGCTCATTGGGCAATTTCTGCTAAACTCATAGCTAATACACCGACTGAGCAGCGTGGCAAAACAAATTAAGATAACAAGTTTTTTTGGAAAAACCAAGACAAATGAGGAAGATGATGATATAAGTTTAGTCACTGAATTTGTAACCGGTGAGGATGAAAGTCTGGTAGGGAAAGTCATAAAATTGAATAATAATTATTGTACTGAGGCATTTTATTACCAACCAAAAATAATAACAACTCTGAGCCATGGCCACCGCGTGCTATAAATACTTGAGATCTAATATTGCTACCACATCAGTCACCACGGCGGCAGGAACCTAGACGGCATTTGATAGTCCAAGAAACAAATGGCAGCAAGCGATCAAATTGCATTATCGATCTCGAGCACACATTTTTACCTGCGGTTCACAAACTACTCCCAAATTGAAATTTTTTTCTTATTAGTGAACCGGACCTGAGGAATCTTAATTACGTTTGTTCCACTGCATTTATTTTCACATCACTATATTTTCGCACTCATTAGAGCCGCAAAATTAAGTTGCAGTGAAATTTTACTCCGTATGCTACTCACGAAACTAAATGCTAGCGAAATATAAGTGTCCTAGGGTAAATGATTAACTGCAAGATTAGAGTGTTAGTTAATACGTTGAAAGTAAATAGTTTAATGTTTAAACTTATAGTCAATTAATGCTTGTTTCGGATCCATAGAAATAAAAGTATTCATTAAAAATTCCACGAAAGACTGCACAGGTTTTTGTCAGTATAAAATTAAGTTATGTGTCACACTGACCAAAAGTTTGTACCTCTAATTGTGCTTTAGAGTTGCTCTGCAGTAAAGGTGGTGAACTTGTCTCCGCAAATGAGTATCAAGTACAGTGCACCCTCAAGATACAATGTTGATCCGTTCCAGGGTTGGCATCATATGGTGAAAAATTTGTATGCAGGGGTATATAGACCATTGGAATTATGCAATGCAAACATCCCCCGGTATAAATCGTCAAAATTTTTATAAAAATGTGTACATATTGAAGGTTAGTAACAAAATAAAATGTTAACTTTGATAAATATAGTTACCTACAATGAAATAGATGTTTTTAGTAGGCTAAAAAAAGTTGTCTAATCCTGTCAAAGTTTTCGTCTGGTTTTAAAAGAAAGTTTTCCACTTCTGATTTCCTGAAAAGCAGAAATGGCCAGGAAGACACAGCTATCCTGCTGGTGCAGAAAGTGCTCTAAGAAAACAAACTAACTTGGTGCATTGTAGAAGATAGCCTACTATATCACTTATTGAGAATGATGCTTGCTGGTGCACTGTAAATGCTGGTGCAATGCAGAAAATTGCTAGCTAGCTAACGCTTGTAAAAGGATCCAGAGATGGTTGTACACTAGATTGCCTTGTATGAAATGTGCACAAGAATCAATGTAATCATACATACAGAAGTTTGTACGTATTTATACTCTAGAGGGTAGGTCTTTAACTAGTTCTAGAAAGTAATGTGCATGCGTCAACCATCTTGAGTAGCTAGTTATATATGAGTGATGCAATACATACATTGATCTGTATTTACATAGTAAAAAACAGGCCCGTCTGCTAAAACATGACTAAACAAGAAAATAAAACATAAAATCAAAATTAAATAAATAAAACAAAATGAAATGAATAAAACATGAAAAACGCGCCACACAAAGAAGATAAATAATGATATACACTAGAAATTCCACTGTCATACAGCCCACGACCAAAGAGATATTGGGAAAAAAGAAAGGGTACTGATGGTTGAGAAATGCAATATTAGCAGTCAAGTGGCACTACAGTCAAGTGGCACTTCAGTGTAATAGGATAACTGCAATGGTAGTTGTAATGTACTGGGTGTGGGTGTTATTATATACAACAAATAGCAATAATGAAAGGAAAAGATTATATATGTTTATATCTCTTCCATTGCAATAGGAGAAATGCAATATTGGCCAATATTAGAAGTAAAATGCACTGATATTATTAGAATAACCAATATTATTAATATAGTAATAATATAAAACCAATACACAATTTTGTTTACATTTAAAAACGTCATAGTTTTTATAATCTCATAAGTATAATCTCATAATCTTAAAATCTCATAAGAATAGTTAGAAAAAAATATCATCGTCATTTCCTTTACTTAACACTGCATTGTACATCAGTTAGAATAACGAATTACTCAAGAGTCTAAAATGTCAGTTACTTTGAAATCAGCAAAAATGAAACGATTTCAGTATTCCTATGTTAATTACAGAAACCTTCGACAATGCTATAGACTGGTGAAATGTGCACGTTATTTTTTCGCGAAATGCGCACGACTTTATCGTTCTATTCACCTTCGCTCGGCGTTTCAATTTCCGGTCTTAACTTTTATTAAACTAAGCTTTTCAAGCGTTTTGTGGCGATTTTCGTCCAAATTAATCTCTATTTGTGTATAATCCGATCAGATGGGTAAGTTTTAAGATAATGCCGACGGTTTACAAAGACTTGGTAACATAGTTAAATAGGCTTGAATGTGTTTTGTGTCGTTATTATACTTTAACGACTCTACAAAACGATGGTGGAATTTTTGGATGAAATTTTTAGACAAGGGTTCGTCTCATTGTTGATGATTAATTTTCGTAAGTTGTGTGCAGATGCATTTATCATAAAAACTCTCATACTTCGCTTCCGCTCGTTTGTTCGTGGGATTATACATGCATTGTTCAGTATTGTTTTTATGTACCAGTCCACATCAGTAAATTAAGCGCTTAGAATTTTTTGCTCATGCAGGTATTCCTGTCTCTTCTACTTCCTCGCCACCACTAAATGGTTGCCCCTCTTGAATGCTGATCCTGCGCATGGCCTCGAACTCCTTCAAGTCATCAGTCGTAAACTCCTCCTCTTGCTTGCTTTAGTGGATTTCTTGTTTTTAATAATAATTGCAATTGTTGATTGGTTGCGACCATATTCCTTGGCAATATTAGCAATACGGTCACCTTCTTCCCATTTATTTATGACCTCCAACTTTGTTGTCAGGGAAATCATTTTTCTTTCGCCTTGTGACGTTTGTATCGGTCTCAGATTTCATAGCTAACGAATTAAATTTAGATTCTTGTAGTTATATACTTATGCTGAATAAAAGTGTATAGTAAAAGGGAGTATAACGCTAAAAATGAATATTTGCTCTCACTTACCTGCTGAACTGAGAAAAGTCGGTCATCGTGTCTCTGCGAACCACATTTCTGCATCTCTGTTATTTTGATTACGTAATAAGCACACCCACTGCCAAATTTGAACTCGGCGAAAGATTTCTTGAATTCGTATGGTGAAATAAAATTGTTATGATGAGGCTAAAACTTCACCATGTTCAATTTTGTAAGGTGAAAAAATCGTATATCAGGGTAATCGTATCCTGAGGGTGCACTGCACTGTCAAGATGCCCCGATTCTAAATTCGCCCACCGATTCAGATACCGATCCGATATACCGATTTTTGTTGAAAAATAATCCGATTCAGATCTTTTGTGTTGCATAGATAGTTGTTCATTTTATTATGCAAATATAAACATAATGCATAAATAAAGAAAATTTAAATATTAATGTATTTGTTTGTTTGTATTTATGGAAAAAATATATACATATTCACATACCGTGCATGTAATAACAAAACAGTCCATGTTTCTTGTAATTTGTAAATAAAGGTAATTACTGTTAGTGGTACAGTTCTCTGTGATAACGATGTCTCTCTTCTATTGCTGAATGAACTGTTGCGCCTGTACAAGTTTAAAGCAAATCAATGTTTCTTTTAATTACCGTTAGTGATTCAATTCTCTCAGTAAGAAGTCTCTTTCTTCCATCACTATCAATGTAGCCAGTTGTACTAAAGGGCGACTCTCTTGCCACAGGTGATGGAGGACAAGCTAAATACCGATAAGCCATTGGGTTACCATTTTTTTGTACAATACAAACGATACATTGTATCGTCAGGACCAAGAGAGTGATAGATAACTTTATGCATCAACTGTTTAAATTATTTTCGTAATGCTAGTAACTAGAAATATTACAATGCGTTCTTGTCTCCCATCTCTGTTATCTTTGTGATTAGCTGCAATAAATCATATCGCTGTAATTGGGAAATACGACACTTTGTGATTACGTCCTGGCCAAAAAGTTTCCTCCGATGTGTTGATCAGGCTATAGACATGAAATTATGTGGCATGCTCGAAGTTCATTAGGTAAAAGTAAGAAGTAAAAATCATCAGCTTACAGCTGATGATTTTTTAAAAGTGTAGCAGGCTAAAATACGGTTTTTTGCTAAATAGTTCATCTGTAAAAAGTATTGAAAGTTTCAGATTTTTTAAGAAAAGATCAGCCGATGCCGATTCAGATACTTGACACCCATATCGGCACCAATACCGATTCTGATAGAAATATCGGGGCAACTCTACTGCACTGTACTTGATATTTTTACTTTTTATGGTTACGTTATTTTCCTAAGGGAGACATTTTTTCTGTTGCAGGCATATGTAAAGATGTTCAACCAACTGCTTTTGCTCTTGGCAGCGTTTGCTTCTGACTTGCTAGCACTGAAAATTTCCACGACCCCTGAGATTTTAGTCGGCTATAGTAAGTATTTCGTTTGTTTCATGTTTAGTCTCTACTAGGTGAATGCCCGACATTGCTGGAGTAGTAAAAAAAGGTTTGCATGGAAAATTTATTTTTTAATCAACATACAACGTTTACCATTCTAAATGAAGGTGTCCGATATTTTTCTGTGTAATTCATTCTATACCGGTTGCATTGCCGGTGCAGTGTAGTCTTGTCGGCCATGCGAGTGGAAGCATTTTTTTCACGTATGGGCACACATTTTTCTTCTAGTATGGCTTCACGCATACTGCTGGCTGCAGTGTTAAGCGCAAAGCCATGAAAGATTGCCATGTGTAATAAGTAAGTGTATGTGCTGAATTTATTTCATTGTGTTCCCTGTTAGACTGCGTAGTGTATTGGATAAACGCTTGTCTGCATAATAGGAAGTTGTGAGTTCAATCCCAGTGCACAGCAGATTTTTTATTCCTAAAACTTTACATCTATAACTGGACATGTAGACAGAAAAACATTGAGATTAATATATATACTAGCTGTGCTACCCGGCGTTGCCCAAGTAATCAAAAAGTCTTTGGACAGAAAATTGGTTTGTATTTAACATATAACAACATTTGCCATTCTAACTTTCAAATTACATGTCATGAGAGAAGTGTTTTGCGTAGTTGAAATGAATTAAGAGAAAAATAAAAACAACTTTAAATGTTTTAAAACTTTTTCAAACAACTGCAACTTTCAAGCTATTAGCCTGGCACATTTCCAATGGAAAATTCCAGTAAGCTAGTTAACAAGCTAGGCTTCTAAAGAAAGTACGCCATGATGCTGAGTCACCCGCTGAGTCAGCGCCATGACGCTGAGTCAGTGTTGTTCAGCTACGCTATTCTATTAATAGCTATAGCTGGAGGGACACACATACTTTCGCATTTATATATATATACAGTGAAACATGGATAACTCGCCCTCGGATATAGCGAACACATGGTTAACTCGACTGGATTTGCTTCGTCCGTTCCCACGCAATGATAAATGGCTCTAGATAACTCGAATTCAACACTGTTATAACGAACTGTTTTTTGCCCAACGGCTACCGAAACGGTTGCTATCGCTTTAGAAAATCACTTTATTCCAAGCCATAGAGGTAAACCTCAACTTTTCGTAATTCATAAGCGTCGTTATTACCTCCATCGGCAAAATATTTTTGTCAACGACTGTTCTAAAGGTTTAGTGAAATTTGATTTATACTGCTATACGATGAATAGCACGGACTGGCCCGGCCACGGGCGCAAGGATTTTCGCCACGCACATACAAAACAAAAACAGCATGTTGTTTTTGTTTTGTATTTGCGTGGCGAAAATCCTTGAGTGCGTGACCCGGCTAACCCGTGATGATTAGTTTTCCGACGTTGATTCCGTGTTGAATTAACGTCGGAATGTTGAATGTTTAAAACGTCTTAAAAAATGTTGTAATCAAACGTATACGTTATCTTAGCTAAAAAAAACTATTCATCGTTTGACCTAAACACAAAATACGTGTGTACATTCAATAAGTATCCATTCAAAAAGCGTGAGTGATATACAATGTACCGTAAAACCTCGTAAAACTTTTAATTGAACTGCCTCGGAGTGTTGCTCTTAACGAATCCCAGGTAAAGTAAGGTAATCTTTTCATAAACTTCAAGAAAGATCGGCAAAATTGATCGTGGGTAAAACGCTCAAAAGAAAAAGATGTCTTTTCTTTGAGCATTTCAGCAACGATCAAGTTTTGCCAATGTCAATCTAAAAAACGTCCTGGCAATAACATCACCTCAAACAACAAACCAATCTCAAGTGATAGAAAAATCTCTATACTTTTTGATAAAAACGTTTTAAACTTTACATTAGAAGCATTTAATTTGAAACAAGCCATTTGTGCTTTTGATTTATATTATAGTTTGTATATGTTCATGTATCTACTAATAAATAAGTGAATACATGGACTTGTGACAGTGCTCTGATAACGTGAACACTCTGATAATTCGAACACTTTTGCTCGGTCCCTTGAAGTTTGAGTTATCCGAGTTTCACTGTATATATATATATACAGTCAAACATGGATAACTTGTCCACGGATAGCTCGAACACATGGTTAATTCGAACATTTCCTTTGGTCCGTTCCCACGTAATGATAAATTGCTATAGATAACTCGAACTCAACACTGTTAATTCGAACTGTTTTTTGCCCAACGGCTACCGAAACGGTTGTTATCGCTTTAGAAAATCACTTTATTCAAAGCCATAGAGGTAAACTTCATCTTTTCGTAATTCATAAGCGTCGTTATTACCACCATCGGCAAAATATTTTTGTCAACGACTTTTCTAAAAGTTTGGTGAAATTTGATTTATACTGCGATACGATGAATAGCATGGGCTAGCCGGGTCACGCGCGCAAGGATTTTCGCCACGCACATACAAAACAAAAATCGCATGTTGTTTTGTATGTGCGTGGCGAAAATCCTTGAGTTCGTGACCCGGCTAGCCCGTGATGAATAGTTTTCCGACGTTGATTCCGTGTTGAATCAACGTCGGAATGTTGAATGTTTAAAACGTCTTAAAATTGTTGTAATACGTTGTCTGAGCTACAAAAAACTATTCATCGTTTGACCTAAACGCAGAATACGTGTGTACATTCAATAAGTATCTATTAAAAAGGCGTGAGTGATATAGAATGTACAGTAAAACCTCGTAAAACCTCTAATTGAACTGCCTCAGAGTGTTGCTCTTAACGAATCCCAGGTAAAGTAAGGTAATCTGCATAAACTTCAAGAAAAAACGGCAAAATTGATCGTGGGTAAAACCCTAAAAGAAAAAAATGTCTTTTCTTTTGAGCATTTCAACAACGATCAAGTTTTGCCAATGTCAATCTGAAAAACGTCCTGGCAATAACATCACCTCAAACAACAAACCAATCTCAAGTGATAGAAAAATTTCTATACTTTTTCATGAAAACGTTTTAAACTTTACATTAGAAGCATTTAATTTGAAACAAGCCATTTGTGCTTTTGATTTATATTATAGTTTGTATATGTACATGTATCTACTAATAAATAAGTAAATATATGGACTTGTGACAGTGCTCTGATAACTTGAACGCTCTGATAATTCGAACACTTTTGCTCGGTCCCTTGAAGTTCGAGTTATCCATGTTTGACTGTATATATATATATTAGATAAAGAACAGATAGATGAAACCTGTTTGTTTGTATTGGTCAGTTTAATTGGCAACTCTATCCCAATATTTATCAATGTTACATAAAACAACGTCAAGCTGATGGTTTGAAAAATCGTGAACAGGTCATATAAATAAGTTAGTAATTCATAAAACGAATATTGGTACACAGCTGTTTTATCACAGTAAAGTAGCCTCATTATTTTTGCTACATTTACTCAGACCAATTTTTTCATGGTGAATGTAAAGGAAAGTTGAATGCAAGTGTTCGTCAAACTTTCCAATGTCTTAAAGAGCAAGTGCACATAATACCATTTCTTATTGATGAGCTACAAGTATGAAAACAGTCTATGAAAGTCTATAATTAAGTCAGCCAAGGGTTGAGGCAGCACAGTTTATTCACATTATCCGAATAAAGAGATACCCTCTTCCTACATACAATATTGCCAGCTTTAGAGAATAGCCACTCGCAGGGGACAGTCGTAGTAAATATTGTCTGCGACAGCTGGTGATGATTTCTGCCCGGTAGGATGAGAATTAGTTAAATTATCTTTTAATGATGATGTGCTGTGGTGGTAGGCAAATTCTTTCTGGCATTTAGTGCACTTCGCTTTCTTGTTTACACTTCCAACAACGTACGGAAATGCGCTAGCTCATATAGAAGACATTCCCCCCCCCCCTCCCTGCTTTCATGTTCCAGTAAAGTGTGAATCTTATATTACTAATATTCTAAAGCTTAAATATGATTGTGACTTTTTGAAAAATGAAAATTACATGTGTAATTTACTTAAAAAAGTTTTTAAAAATAAACAGAAAATAGACTGAGATTCATGTATTAAATAATACTGAAATCGCTTTTCTTGCTATTACCTAGAAACGTGTTCGAACAGCCAATACATGGCCGCTGTGCTTGTGCATTGTATTGTATAAAAAAGTTTAGTGTTAGCCACTCACTTTGTGTTTTCATAGTCGAGTGCAAAATACTTGTGGTTGTATATAATTGGTAAGAAACTGCGGCTTGTCATAATATTTATTTGTTAGTAACTTAAATGGCAATAACCTGCTATGTTAGTGTTATCAATGATATACAGCCCCCCCTCCCATACCTGCCAACTCTCACGCATTGGGCATGAGACTCACGCATTGGGCATGAGACTCACGCAATCACCCCAAAGAAAAAATGAAAATGCGTGAGATTTTTGCCCCAATTTCCACAATTTTATATATGCTATCATTGATACCTCTATTGCCCCAAAACCAAATCTCACGCATTGCTCCACTCTTGGGTTGGCAGGTCTGGTTGTATATCATTGATGTTATATATTGAACAATACAAAGGAACCACATCATGATCACTACTTCGGTTGTATTTTGTTTGAAGATTAATTGGCTCAACTCAGTTAACCGTGTATTTGTATTGATCACGTTTATGGTTTAATTAACGCCGATCATTGTGCAGCTCTACTTTTCTCAGTGCGCTCAGTGCGGCGTGGAAAACATTTGCCTCACTGATCATCTTCAATTGGTCATTAGTACAGCTATACTTGTGGTAGTGCGTCTTTATTCAACCCATCTATCATATTGTATGGTATTGCTGATGTTGGAGATGGTATTATTACGATGCTATATATCACACTTCAGACTTTTTAGTTTTTGATTTGAACATGGTTATCTCATGAGTAATAAATTTGAAAGGTGAAGAGGCGAGCATTACCACACCTCAACTCCTGATGCGTCCTCTAGATATCAGCTTAATAATAATTGCAACCAGCATATTAACTGGTTATAGTTCAATATACTGATAACAGCATCAGTTGTAATCCACAGTTCTATTTATAGTAGGCATGCAAAAACTCTGATCATGCGGTCAAGAGTGCATATGGGCAAATCCAGCGTGTTTAAATGTAGTATTTACTTACTTAATTTATGTACTTTATTATGTAATATGTAATTTATTTACTCACATATTTTTACATACACTTATTTCAGTTGTAATTCAGTAAAGGAGAAATAAATTTGTTAAGCAATTAAACAGGAAATGCCTGGAATGCCGTTAACAGCTTGAGTTTAGTTCCTGCTTGTATGATACTTTGGTTTACATATAAGCACAATTGAATTTGCACTGGAAACTATAATATATCTACATGTACAAGTTACGAGACAGTCAATGTACAAGTACCAACATTTCAACTTTAAAGATGAACGTAAACAAAATCTTTGTTGTTTTATCAAAAAGTATTGGTATTTTCCTATTATTTGCGATTGTTTTAGATGTTTGAGGTGATCTGAATGCAAGAAGGTTTTCAGAATAAAATCGATAGAACTTGATCGCGATTAAAGCTTTCAAATCAATCGAAAGTGTGATTATGATGTCTATAATTGCAAAGAGATTGACAGAATAGAGACGCGTAATACTTCAACGCAATAAGCTATGTCAACTATAGCAATGATAACATTCAGCGATGTCATCTCGCGCATATTTTTCTTCAGAGGGTTTTAATCGCGATCAAGTTTGTTCGAGTTTATTTTAGAAAAATCCAGACAATCAGATCACCTTGAATATTAAAAACAATCACAGTTGCTAGAAAAATATCCATACCTTCTGATGAAATATACAAAACTTTTGTCGAGGTTCATCTTTTAGACAGGAGCTTAGGGCCTTTTCATATCTTTGGAGCCATAACTGTACTTTGTTGACAAACTGTCTTTGACATGTGTTGTTTTAACATTTCAGACGGTAGTCACTCACAGGTAACTAATGCTCGAGGTCTTGTCGGGAGCTCTTCATCACAAGGGGCTCACTAGTTTCATGTTAACTCCTATTTTCCCTACTAGCCCTTGGCCATTACAGCTTCCAGCATTGCTTGGGTTATTGGCTGAATGTTGTTCTCGTATGCTGCTTATATCGCTGCCTGTTGCAGCCTTATTTTGTTCAGTTGCATGTTGTGAACTTGTACAGACACTATCCCAAAGGCATGAGGTAACATTGCATGGAAGGATAACTACTAACCAATTTAGTTGAGTAAAGTTCGTACAAGTTTGTCACAATTAGATTATTGTATTGATCTAAACATATTTATAGACTTGATAAACCATAAGGAGACTGACAGCATTTTAAATCCAAATGTCAAAGCTTGCTATCATTTATAGCAAATTTGCTTTGTTGTTGATTGTTGTTTTTTTGGCTCGCAATTAAATCTTGTTGACTACCTATGCCAATAAAAAGTTATATATATACCTTATTACATCGCCTCTTACTTTTGTTAAGAGTGTTTCTGTTGTCCACTCATTGTAAATTGAGAAAACCTTTGCTATTTTAAGGTCCAAGTTGCCTGTTGAACCTCATTTTCTTGCTGTTTCACAAGTTTTTAATAATTATCTCTTTTATTCCTGAGGCAAACCATGTTTTCTTACTGTTAAATGTTTCTTTGTTGTAGAGTTTTACTGTAAGAAAGTCCCTCCAAACCGAATCGACTGTACGAACAATCATAAGTACTGTTGGAATAAGAACAATGTATATGTACCATGCTATGACATCTGTGATATTGATGCGCCTAACCTTAATGATGAAGATCGGTGTAAGGATATTTGTGAAGGTGTGTTCAGTGCTTATACCGGTACTAAGGCTTGCTCTTAATACTTCAATGATCATCTGTGATGATGTACATTCTAGTTACATTCTGAATTAATAATTAATAATTCAATAATTACTCTGAATACATTCTAATTACCCTTGTTTTATAGATTACCTTGAGAATGAGTGCTGGCTGATAGGTTCAACATCGACCAGCACAGATAAGGAAATTCCAGATAAGGAAACGGATACACCAGATACAGGAGACTCATTGAGCGTCGGAGCTATCGTTGGTATCACCATTGGTAGTATCATTGGTGCTATAATACTCATCAATGTTCCTATCTGGCTATGTATAAAACATCGTCGTCAACAACAATGTCAACAACAATGTCAGCAACAATGTCAGCAACAATGTCAACCACATCCGATTAGTCAAAACGATGGCAACAGACCTAATCACATGAGTGAGTGAAGCTAATAATCTCTCATCTATTCGTTGATTAAACCATAACTGTCACGTACAACTTTTATCGTATTTACTAGGTAAATTACACACGCTGATTCCCATTTTGTACTCAAAATAAAGATTGGTCCACTAACTTTTAGGGTAATGAAGGCTTTTTTACAGTGTTTTAATATCGGTCTCGAAAACAAAACGATCGGCACAATAACCTTCGCACATATATGTGTGACGTAGCCTAGCTTTTTAGGAACGCAAGTTGGGGATGTTTAGTCCGATCTAGAATTATAGAGATGGGTGTCTTAAAACCCATTATTATCTAAAGTCAGCCTTCAAAATAATCTCAGTCTTTTCTGAAAGATAGATGAGCTATTTAACATTGCATATTTAAAAATGGGCTCAAAAAAGCGCGATAACTGCGCTAGCTTGTGATAAAATCGTGTTTTTTAGCTCATTTTTCTCGGCGGTCAGCCTATCTAAACATCATGTAACAAGCTACGAGCAATTTTAAATAGTTTATCTACCTTTCATAAAAGACTGAGATTATTTTGTTTGTTGTACGTGACAGTTATGGTTCAAGTTTTGATGTGTCTAGATGATTTACGTGCGTGTTACCTTTATATTGGAGTTACAATTTCCAAGTGTAAACACATTTCTGATTCAATTAATTCATAAAAACCCATATTAGCGATTAAATATTTTACCATCGGCTGTTTTACAACCAAACTTTGTCAAACAACTGTAACTTTCAAACTTCATTTCATGAGAAAAATGTTTTGTGCGGGTCAAATCAATTTAAAAACATAAAACAACTATAAAACGGTTTAGGTGTAAATGTGAGATAATTAGCAAGTACAGTGAAACTCGGATAACTCAACCTTCAAGGGACCGAGCAAAAGTGTTCGAATTATCAGAGTGTTCAAGTTATCAGAGCACTGTCACAAGTCCATGTATTCACTTATTTATTAGTAGATACATGAACATATACAAACTATAATATAAATCAAAAGCACAAATGGCTTGTTTCAAATTAAATGCTTCTAATGTAAAGTTTAAAACGTTTTTATCAAAAAGTATAGAGATTTTTCTATCACTTGAGATTGGTTTGTTGTTTGAGGTGATGTTATTGCCAGGACGTTTTTTAGATTGACATTGGCAAAACTTGATCGTTGCTGAAATGCTCAAAGAAAAGACATCTTTTTCTTTTGAGCGTTTTACCCACGATCAATTTTGCCGATCTTTCTTGAAGTTTATGAAAAGATTACCTTACTTTACCTGGGATTCGTTAAGAGCAACACTCCGAGGCAGTTCAATTAAAAGTTTTACGAGGTTTAACAGTACATTGTATATCACTCACGCTTTTTGAATGGATACTTATTGAATGTACACACGTATTCTGTGTTTAGGTCAAACGATGAATAGTTTTTTTAGCTAAGAAAACGTATACGTTTAATAAAAACAAATTTTAAGACGTTTTAAACATTCAACATTCCGACGTTGATTCAACACGGAATCAACTTCGGAAAAATATTCGTCACGGGCTAGCCGGGTCACGCACTCAAGGATTTTCGCCACGCACATACAAAACAACATGCGATTTTTGTTTTGTATGTGCGTGGCGAAAATCCTTGCGCCCGTGGCCGGGCCATTCCGCGCTATTCATCGTATAGCAGTATAAATCAAATTTCACAAAACCTTTAGAACAGTCGTTGACAAAAATATTTTGCCGATGGAGGTAATAACGACGCTTATGAATTACGAAAAGTTGAGGTTTACCTCTATGGCTTGGAATAAAGTGATTTTCTAAAGCGATAGCAACCGTTTCGGTAGCCGTTGGGCAAAAAACAGTTCGTTATAACAGTGTTGAATTCGAGTTATATAGAGCCATTTATCATTGCATGGGAACGGACCAAGCAAATCCAGTCGAGTTAACCGTGTGTTCGCTATATCCGAGGGCGAGTTATCCATGTTTCACTGTATTTGCTAAATTAAGTCGGTCTTTGCCAAGATTACAATAAAAGGTAATTCGGTAATGATACAATTAATACCAACTGAGAAAACAAAATAAAAATTTTGTATATGTTGAATTAATAATAACAATTCTTGCATAGAAGTGTGTGTGTGTGTATATAAAAGGTTTCTTTTCCAGCAGAAGCTATCCATTATAACTTTGGATACGACAATAATGGTACCTCGCGATACTGGTACAAATGTGAAAATGAGATATCGTACTGTCTTTGTCTGATCGAACAGAGAGAGAATTTTGAGGCTCTTCCCACGGAAATAACAAAAGTGTCTACATGAAAAGAATTGGCCTAGACCCCAGATATAGTAATTGAACCTTATGAAAAATATTTTTTAACAGGGACATCATAACGCGTGGGCGCAATGATAAAATAGTTATCGTGTGTGTATGTGATATATGGAATATGATAACATTTGATCTGCATGCTTCATGTAGCTCAGTGGTAAAGCAATTGGTTAAAAAACTTGCAGATGCATGCATCATTAGTTCAAATCCATCAAGATATGGAATTTTAATTCCAAGATTTAATAGCTATAGCTGGATATGCATACACACATGCATACGACCAATTTGGAGAAATATATACAGTCAAACATGGATAACTCGCCCTCGGATAGCTCGAACACATGGTTAACTCGAACGGTTTCTTTGGTCCGTTCCCACGTAATGATAAATTGCTTTAGATAACTCAACCTCAACTCTGTTAACTCGAACAGTTTTTTGCCCAACGGCTATCGAGACGGTTGTTATGGCTTTAGAAAATCACTTTTTTCCAAGCCATAGAGGTAAACTTCAACATTTTGTAATTCATAGGCGTCGTTATTACTACCATCGGCAAAATATTTTTGTCAACGACATTTCTAAAGGTTTGGGGAAATTTGATTTTTACCAAACATCCGCTTAGCGATCGCCCTTCGGAAGCATGGAAAAGTAAGGTGACCTTCGCATAAACTTCAAGAAAAATCGGCAAAATTGATCTTCGTTAAAACTCTCAAAAGTAAAAGATGTCTTTTTTCTGAGCATTTCAACAACGATCAAGTTTTGCCAATTTTAACCTAAAAAACGTCCTGGCAATAACATCACCTCAAACAACAAACCAATCTCAAGTGATAGAAAAATCTCTATACTTTTTGATAAAAAAGTTTTAAACTTTACACTAGAAGCATTTAATTTGAAACAAGCCATTTATGTTTTTGATCTATATTATAGTTTGTATATGACTATGTATCTACTAATAAATAATTGGACTTGTGACAGTGCTCTGATAACTTGAACGCTCTGATAACTCGAACACTTTCGCTCTGTCCCGTGAAGTTTGAGTTATCCATGTTTGACTGTATATAGATAAAATTCTAATTTATAACAAAAGTCAAATAGTTTATCAAAAATGAGTTTCACTTTTGATTGGAAGTTATATAGCATTTATATGAATCTTTCTTACCCTTTCTAATCCTATAAATTGCTAACAAAATTTATTATAAAATCGTTTATCAATTTCCAAATGTAAATGCGTTCTGGTTGCAGCTGCTATGAATGATCAGAAAGAAGCCCATAACTCACTTCTCTTTTCCTTTTTATAAACTGATAAAATTGCAAAAAACTGTTTCAAGCAATCCTGAGATATTTACTCTTTAAGAATATATAGCATTGTGATTGCCTCTGACTATTGAAGCTAAAAATAAGTGATTGACATAGGAATCTGGTGAACTTATTATTTAGCCCTAGTTCTAAATTATAGAAAAAAAAAAATCTCTCAAACTTCTTGACACCTGTTTACTAAAAATCTGGGGTTTGTGGAAAATGTTACTGTTTTGGGTTTAAGTTTTTGGCCGGGTGTGGTGAAACCTTTAGCAATGATTTTTCAGAAGTTTTGAGTTGAATGCATCATCAATTTTAAATGAAGGTGCAGAATTAAGGTTTTAAGTTCTTAATGGTTAAATATTAAGGTTTCCACACGATTTGAGTGGCTAACTTTATTAATTGAACTGGGCTCACCCCTGTGGGTAGACGAATCCAAATTCTGAGTACCAGCACTTTCGGTATCGGCAAGATAAATATCATTCACGTATTGTTTGCTTATTTTGGAAACTGCTCTATTATGGAATATGCAAAAGCTTTTGATAGTTTCGTTATAATTAAACAACTGATTCTAATGAAATATAAACTCTCTTTGCTTATTTCTGTAGCTTACAAATAATCAAACATATTTTGATCAGTCCAATAATAAAATAACCTTTTGCAACAATCATCGCTAACACGACTTTGTGATTATAGGAATTTGAAGTTTGAATAGTTTTCTCAAATTCTAAGAGGTTTTGTCACCGGCAAAACTCCTTAAAGGATAAATGGGTAAGTTCACTTCTCACACCACAAACTGTGAGAAAAACTGAGTTATGTTCTACTTGCTATTACCAGAGCATCGTCTGCTACTGGATATCTATCTTGTTGTACACAGGGATGAGTTACTAGATACAACTAATGAAGGGTAGGGATGGCTACCAACTGCTAGGGAATGCAAAGGCATTTACTATTGATGTTGTATTTATGTTACTATTACGTAAAGTAATATTTTAATAATTTTAGTAATAATAATTTATTATTATAATAATTATTAATAATTTAATAATAGTTATTGTTATTAAAATTATTACGAATATTATTAACCCTTTGAATCCTGGCCGTTTTTGTCAATGCGTGGCTGTAACCCTGGGCAATCTGTCCAACAATCCGAAGTTTTTAAACTTTTATTAAATATATCTAAATGTGCTCATAATACAATGATATTTGGTAAAACACTATTAAAAAGTCGGGCAACCCACAGCATATGTCATCAAACAGAAAAAAAACAGTAGTTCACCATTATTTGGGCTAAAACTAAAAAATTCCAAAAGCCTTTATAAAATTCGTTTACAGTAGTACCATATCCATCGAACAAATATTCATCATCATTTCATGACTCAAAATCTACTGGAAAACTATAATTAGTATCATAAAATTCTTTATTTGTATCAAAATCATTTGTGACCGACATTCATCACATTCATTCATGACCGACCATCAAATGAGTTGTATCGATTTTTTCGCGATATCGTTCTAATAAAATTTGTTAATAAAACAAAAGAAGTAGGTAAAGATATTTGAAAACTGTTAAAAATGGAAGAGAAATTTCTGGTCTAACATCCTGTGCAAAAATCAATTCGATTGGTTTACGCTAGTGTTGGGCCGGTATTGGGTTATCCGCTCTTACCGATATCGAGGGATTCTCGGTATCCGAGGAAACCAATCATTTTCGGTGACAGCTAGGTATCCGCGGTTGGTTTAATATGATCGGTATTTATCCGTAAAAGCCTACCGGTAAATGGTTATACGGATATCCGGAGAGATTTTTAAAACGCTTCGTGACCGTGACGAACATGCTAATCTCAGCACGCTTTGGCGAACAAATTCAATGAAAATTTCCACTCTTACTGTATCTATTATTATATTACGTTACATTGATAATGCCACCAGCCTCGAAGGTTTGGGAGTTCTCCACAGATGGGAGGATGTATAAAGACTCTAACGGGACTGGACTCTAATTGGACTGCGTATAATTATGTGATTACATTACCTGATTACAATGTGTGATAGTAAGATTTCTGTAAACTGTTTCAGTATATTTAACAAAGAGAGCCCCTTGCCGTTATCTATCTGTTCTTTATTATACATAACGTTTGTATCAATAACTATATTTTTTAATAGAATAAACAATAAAAACATCTATCATGAAAATTATATTTCCATCTTTTTCTTTTTTGGCTTTCTAAAACAAGGAGTCTCTTTGTCGTAACAATATACTGCTGACTAAAGAATGTTTTTTTGCACAGGCTATTTTTTGCACAACGATAAAAGTTGCTCGAGACAGTTATGATTTAAATTTTAAACCATTAAACTTTAAACCATTTAAAGACACACTGATAACCATATACCGAACAATAGTACCGACAATACCGAACTTTCTTAGTTGGCAAAGGATACCGAAAATGGTAAATACCGGGAAAACCGATAGAAATGTGCAAGGATATCCGATCTGGCACTAAATTAGATACCGGCCCAACACTAGTTTACGCTCTTACTTAGAAACAGCTTTTGTAAACAAAGCCATGTGAAGGCCTGAAAACCGGCCGTTAGGGTTTCTGACACACGCTACGCAAGGCCAGAACACCGGCCGTTAGGTTTCAAAGGGTTAATAATAATTACTAATATTTTTTCATAAATTAATTTTAATAACAATAGTAATATGTTACTAATACGTATTACTATTAATGCTGCACATTTGTTTTATATTAATTGTCAGCAGGTCCAAAATTATAAAATGCTGCTGCCCGAGCGCTGTAGCTTGCTGTTATGTTAAGACGAATTATTCTAAAATTATCAGCATTACCAACTGCAATAAAACTTTGTTTCTATGTTATTTGATAGATAATTTTATACTGAACAATATGATTTACAAAGTTGTTATTTTTTTCTACGCCATTCAGTTTTGCACCACGTGTCTGATTCCTGCTCAATAAAAAAGTTCATTTCAGGTCTACTTCAAGAATGATTGGGAATAAAATCACTGGTTTTGTACTAACAACATAAGTGATAAGTTGATTCAAAGTTGAAATAGTTTTCTAACAGTTTCACACATTGCATTCATCATGGTAAAGCACATTTTAAATTTAAATAAATACACGTGTTTGATCTTAATATTTTTAGATTTTCACAATTATTTGTAAAGCCATGAAGATTTTGTCTCCATGTTGAAAGTGGCGCTTTACTGTCAATATTTGAGCATCAAATGTTGACGTAGAATAACTTGACCCATTAGATTTATATAACTTTGCCCTGCAGTCAATAATAAACATTCAACAATAAATTTGAATCTAAACAAAAATTATTTTGTGTTTGATGACAAATTTATTGTTAGAAGCCCACAAATAGTTCATTATTGATCTTTAATAACAAATACCTAGCTAATGTATTACAGCACAATTATTGATAACATTCTGTCAAAATGGTTACATAGTTTTTCACAACTTGGTTTCTGTTAATATTACTGAAGCTAAGAAATCACTTTTTTAGCTGTTGCCAACTTCCTCGGGCTGAACTGTTGTACAGGAAGTGTGAACATACACCCAGGCAAGTACAGTGTATTGTCAATTGTTTACTAATTTTATTGTCACAGGTTTCATGGTTCGGTTCGTTATAATCTATCAAGAATAAATAGGACATTCTACCTGCTTCTCCTCACTCTAATCCTGATAAGTATTGCAGTTAGTTTAAAACTGTACATTTTATATGCCTGTGGCATATCAAATATACCGTATTTTTGGTCTGTGGAAAGAATTGTATGTGAAAAGAATTTAGAGGTTCTTGCTATGAAAAAAGAAAAGGGAAACGATGAGACAGTTGACCTTGAACTCATTGTTATCATTGGAATAACTAATAAGAAATTTAGTACTAACTGATAATAACTTTTATTAACTGATAATTAAGAAAAAGGAAATGTTTAAGAAATGAATTGATTATCAACAAACACTGAATTCTCACAGTTCTTATCTGTATAGAGACCAGCTTGAAGGTATAAGTGCTGTCTTGGTCAGAATGGTCAATCCTCTTCCTATTAGTGTCATATCTTAATAGGAAAGGTTGATCCACTTGCTATTAGTGTCATCTATGTACAGAAAAAGTTGATCCACTTGCTATTATTGTCATCTCTTGATAGGAAAGGTCGATCCAGATGCTATTAGTTTCATCTCTTGCTAGGAAAGGTTGATTCACTTGCTATTAGTGTCATCTCTTGATAGGAAAGGTTGATCCACTTGCTCTTAGTGTGATCCCTTGATAGAAAAGGTCAATCATCTTCCTATTAATGTCATCTTTTGATAGGAAAGGTTGATCCACTTGCTATTAGTGTCATTTCTTGATAGGAAAGGTTAATCCATTTGCTATTAGTGTCATTTTTTGATAGGAGCGGTTGATCCAGTTGCTATTTGCGTCATCTTTTGGTAGAAATGGTAGACCCACTTCAAACTTTTCTTGGTATTCTATTTTCGGTTATCCATGATTTGTTTACAATGGGGAGTAGTTTATCTGGTGCTTGAGCTGATAACTTCAACAGGCTAGTTCTAAGCAGTCGTTTGATCAGACATGGTTTTATGTATTTGCAACACAGATAAAGCGATTAGTAGTTCGATGTCGACATGTTTAGTTTAAAACGTTCCAAATACATATTGTTGCTATTTTGAGAAGGATCTTTGAGTAAAAGTACCTTTAAAGATGTAGTTGCGTCAAAATTTAAGTTAATCTTGAAAGAAAGCATTTTTTTTCTCTATCAGTTGATATGTTGTTTGTTGTGTTACGCGATCGCATTGCCAAGATATTTGAAGATTATTACCGAAAAAATCTGATCGCCGTAAAAACGCTCAGGCCACAAAAACGTGCCCAGCCTCGCCAAAAATGATGTCACGCGTTTGGCAACCTGTCTCTATCTCTCGTATTCACATCGACTATTTGCGATAAAAGTCTAGTCTAACGCGGCTCTATTGGCATATATCTTATTTTGTATTTGCTCATGTTGGCTAGAATAAAATTTTAAATCCTGCTACAGATGCATTATTATGAATGTTTCAAAGGCCTCAAATAACGAAAATTGAAAATTTGTTCTACTCACTTTCTCCAAATGTTGTTTAAACATTTGGGTACCGACTACCAATTCTACCGGTCTACGGTAATTCTGTCAAGTCACTTTATGTAGAACGCGGTCTTTGTATCAGCAGTTCTGCAGCTACCCATACAAACGATATACAGCCTCCCATAAGCCCCGCCCACATTATGTCGCCTATTACATATTGCCTACGTACTAGTTTCTTACTAGTAGCAATGATATACAGCTGTATACATTGCTGTATATCATTGCTAGTAGTATTCTTACCGAATACTAAATTAGTGAAATAAGCAAGCCACCTCTTTGAAAAGAATATAGACAGGGATAGAGTTTTAAGGATGAGAAGTCTGCTGCAAACTGGATTTGAACTCACATTCTCCAGTTCTGCGGACACCCATATACCATATCCGATTCACTACAATATTCTGCAAATCATGTTTTGCATTATCTTCAACAATATTATTTTATTATATAATTTTTACAAGCAAAAATATTTTCATCTCGGCATAAAGCTTTTATTAAAAATATTCATCAAGTCGTGGCCACTCACATAGTATTAGCCGATACAATAAGACAAATTCATCTACTGCAACAAACTCAAACAAAACATCATCCAGCACGCATTCAAGTCTCGCTTTCTCCTTTATGGCAGTTTCCACACTGACAAAGCTTCTTCGGCTGGTGGGACGACATAAACATTCTGTAATCAGTAAAACAAGTAAATGTAAACAAAGTAGATGCAATAAATATGTCATTCATAGATATGTCATTCTAAAGCGTATCTATTGACAGCTTCCAAATTGGGAGTTGAATAGATTGCGAGTGTAATTTTATAAACGAATAAACATTTAATAAAGGCACAAGTACGCCAAGCCAACGATTCGAAGCTTTGGTTCTGGAAATTAAAGATTTGCAATGATCAATCGATTTTACCCACTTCCTACGAGTGAAAATAATTTGTAATCATGACTCTAATTTACCAAAGAAAATTCGAAAAAAATATTATAGCTAGGTAAAACGGCAGATAAGCTATGAAACGATGATTGGAGATAGCAAAGAATTATCATTTTATTAATTAGTATATGTATTTATGACTATAAAAAATATTACATTTACTAAAGTATAGAAGACTCTAAGTTAATTTACCTCTATTCTGTCTTCTTCTGCAGCAAAACGCTGCTGACGCCTGTCAGCTTTGGCCATAGGCTGTCTACTCTAATATTTTACTTAAAGTTGCTCAGAAAACTCTGAGTAGTGGTCGCTCGAACTTGAAGCCATTTTAAAACTATGTATAACTTAGTAATTGTTGAAACGCGTTGAATCAGAAATGATGAGAATGAATTCTCTATGATGAGAATCTTCGAGATCACAGACAACGCGTTTTACGAGTGATAACATTTATTACGGCCTATATAAAAATTTCGCACGCATGATTGGCTAACGAATCAACCTCATATTTATCGCTCGTGGTTTCGTTTCAGATAACAAGCTTGTGACGTCACGAAATAGGCACCCGCTGGAACGTGAGCTTTTTAAAAGAGGGCCTCATTCAAACGCATATATCTCTGGACAGGGTTGGTCTACAAAGACAAAAATGGCATCAAATTGTAGCTGATGTTTTAGCCTTTTATGGGTCCTAATTTCATTTTTGACGCAACTACATCTTTAAGAAGAAATATGATATGGTTGTGCGTTTGAATTAGCCTTGGTTGATATAGCCATAGAATATCTTCATACGTTAAAGACTTTTCTAGAATTCAACTATAGGAAGTTGGCATACCCTGTAGCGGTGAGGGGGTTTACTAATCTACCATCACGCCTATAATATTTACCATCAATTATTATGGCTAAATTGATCCATGGATTAAAAAAGGTGGTTATATCATAGATAGATATAAACCTTATATATCTATATATCTCTAGGTTTATATATCTATGGGTTAGATAGATATGCAACAGGCGTGAAGAATGTGGCTAAATCTGATTTTGGGTTAAAGAATGTTGCTAGATCTACCCCTGGCTAGCAGAACGTTGCTAGATCGGCCCCGGCATGAAGAATGTGGCTAGATCTGCCCCTGGCTTAAATAATGTGGCTAAACCTGCCCCTGGATTACAAACCGTGGCTAGCTTTAACCTGGTTTGAAGAATGCGACTCGATCTACCCAACCCCTCCCACCTCCCCCCCTCCGGCATGAAACACGCTAGTATTTATTTATCAAGAGTATCAGTTTAATTTTATTGCCAGACAACTGCTATATGTGCTAAACTGTTTTTATTTAAAAACGATTTTAAAAAAGTTTTCGAACTCAGCTACGTTTAGTATTTATGCCTAGCGGCTAGTTTTTAATTCGAGGCAATAGTTATTCTCCCTTGTAATTAAAAATAGAACTAATTATTCACGGAATTTAATAATTCGCGGAATTGACTGCCGCGAAATCGGGAATGTTTATATCCATCAAATATTTTGATCCTGTAGGGTATTACAACTAGAGATGCCCCGATTCTAAATTCGCCAGCCGATTCAGATACTGATCCAAAATACTGATTCTTATGGAAAAATAATTCGATTCAGATCTTTGGTGTTGTATAGATAATTGTTTATTTTATTATAGAAAATATAAATATGTATTTATTTGTTTGCATTTATTTATTGTTGTCAACAAAAACAACAACAACGTTAGCAGCACTTGCAAAAGAACAGCGTTTTTTAATTTATAGTAAGACCTGTAATAGTTTACTCACAAAAACTAGCTCAACAAATGATCTGTCGGATCATAATTATTTAGATCAGCTTCAAAAGTTAATATGTAAATAAATTTAAGAAAAGAGAGAAACAAATTACATTCAAAACACAACCAAACAAGAACAACCCAATAAACAAGCTATGTATTGTCAGGATCAAGAGAGAGATAGATAACTTTATGCATCGGCTGCTCAAATTACTTTTGTAATGCTAGTAAATAGAAATATTACGCTGCATTCTTGTTTCTCCTTTTTGTTATCTTGTTTGTGATTGGCTGCAATAAATCCCATCGCTGTAATCGGGAAATACCACACTTTGTAAACATGTCCTGACTAAAGCAAAAAGGTTCCTCAGCTGTGTTGATGTTGATCAGGCTATAGACATGAAATAAATAGTGTGGCAGGCCTGCATTTCATTAGGTAAGAGTGAGGAACTTGCAGCTGATAATATTTATCAGTGCGGCAGGCTAAAATACTGTTTTCTGCTCAATAATTGATCTGTAAAAAGTATCTGAAGTTTCAGATTTTTTAAGAAAAGATCGGCCGATACCGATTCAGATATTTAATAGCCATATCGGCACCGATTCCGATACCAAAATCGGGGTAACTCTCTCTAATTAGAACTTCACCTCTTTTCTGTGTAATCATCTGTGTATATATTTTACTTATCAAGTTCGGTGAGGTAAGAGGTTTGTGAATATTCCGTATATTATAGTGGTGTTTCAGCAGTTTAAATATGTGTAAAGTTAGTTTTTCTTTTTTGTTCCTATCATTATAAGAGTTTTAGAGTTTTACTGCATGACATATTCCCTTATGCATATATAATTGGGTTAAACAGACATACCCATTTTAGTTTTTTTATTACCACTGTTTATAATAAATATTAATAACTAGCGGAATTCCCGGTGTTGCACGGGTATTAAAAAGCAACTTATAAACAGTGGCAGGTAGTGTAATCGCCTGCCACTTGCCATTAGCCCGGCACATTGCCCATGATTAATTTGAGCAAGCTGGTATCCGTATTGCTAAACTTACTAATAAGAGCAGTGAGGGCAAGTTTTAGTAACGTTGCGCCGTAATGTAAAGCAGAGTCGCTATGCTATTGTAACTTAGATAACCACTCATATTGCCCAATGAATCCAATGCATCTCACGTAGCTCAATTGCTGAGCTTGTTGCTTGGTAAAAGGCAGGTTCTGAGATTAAGTCTTGCGATACGGATTCTTTATTCCAAGATTTTAATAGCGATAACTGGGCAGACCGAATGCCAGACTGAATAACAGACAGACACTGTGACATAGACTATCGTATGTCTCAGCTTTATCTGGAACAGTTTTAAATTCTACTGTTCACATTTCAGGATGAGCCGATGTAATTTACACCTGCATTTCGGATAAAGGTTGCAGTAAAACTCTATTGCAGCCATGCGGAATCCAGTTACCAAATCTTTAGAGTTCTTGATCTGGTTTTGATAAACTGTTTGTTCCATGACTTTCAGCAGTTCATTTCCATATTAATATCACCAGTTTAGTAGTCGCACTGAACTCTGAGGTAATTTTTATCTTTAGTTGTAATTGTCTGCTCGTTACTTTGGTTCTTCTATTTCTTCGTCAAGTTATGTGTTAACAAGTGCGCCAAAACAGCAGGCAACACTTATGCTTTTTAACTAAATGCTAAACGATGGGTTATGGTCTTTCTGCAAGTCTTGTTTATGCAACCCCTGGGCATTGATTGTCCCAGCATTGTTTGTAATATATATATTGATGACAGCAGTTTGGGTCCTTCCTTAGTCGTTCAATTCCTTATTTGGTAATTCCTTCTTTGGCCAATTGCTTATTTGGTCTATTCTTTATTTGGTTATTCTTCATTTCGTCAATTCCTTATTTGGGTTTACAACCTTTGATAATTTTCTATTCCAACTTGTTTTATAGCCTCTGAGAGATCGCAAGGAAATGAAGGGGGCCAAAGACCCGAAGACTCCACTCGGGTGCCATTACTACCGCGAGAATCAGCTGACCGCCCTCAAGTTCCGCCTGCACCACTAGCTGGGCCTTTAACTGAACCTACAGCAATTGTTCACTGCTTAGCTTCAGTACATCAGTCAACGGCACCTGACATGAGCCAAGCTTCATCGGAACATGCAGCACCTGCCATGAGTCAAACTTCAGAGGGACATGCAGCACCTGCCAACAGTCACGCTTTAGCAGAACATGCAGCACCTGCCATGAGTCAAACTTCAGCGGAACATGCAGCACCTGCCATGAGCCAAGCTTCATCGGAACATGCAGCACCTGCCATGAGTCAAACTTCGGAGGGACATGCAGCACCTGCCAACAGTCACGCTTTCGCGGAACATGCAGCACCTGCCATGAGTCAAATTTCAGCGGGACATGCAGCTCCTGCCATGAGTCAAACTTCAGAGGGCCATGCAGTGCCTGCCAACAGTCACGCTTTAGCGGAACATGCAGCACCTGCCATGAGTCAAACTTCATCGGAACATGCAGCTCCTGCCATGAGTCAAACTTCAGAGGGACATGCAGCGCCTGCCAACAGTCACGCTTCAGCGGAACATGCAGCACCTGCCATGAGTCAAACTTCGGTGGGACATGCAGCGCCTGCCAGCAGTCACGCTTCAGCGGAACATGCAGCTCCTGCCATGAGTCAAACTTCAGCGGAACATACAGCACCTAATAGCAGTCAAGCTTCAGTGGGACATGCAGCGCCTGCCAACAGTCACGCTTCAGCGAAACAGGCAGCACCTAACAGCAATGAAGCGACACAATTAACACCACCAGCCTCTACCGCACCTGTCTTCACACTCTCTCAATCCTCCAGTAGTGATGGTCACGCAGAAACTCCGTATAAACCCGTACAGCCAACATCTGTTCCAATTCAGGGTATGTTATGATAGGTCTGCGGTATGTGTAATCCTTTCTCAACTCTTAAGGCAACAGAATATGTGTGATAATAAGGCTAGTGGTTTATCTGGCCATGAGCCATCAGAATCACTGTGTGAATATCAGTTCTGAGGTGTTATGTTCTTTTTATGTCTCTAAACTCGCATAAAATCTTTAGTCTTCTGCTTTGTTGTCCGTATCTTTTTGTTGTATGATAAACAAGCAGCAGTTTTGTTCATGTTAAAACAGTGTAACATGACAAAAAAACTTCATTAGGTTTGTTTGTTGTTGAATATCTGCAAGTCATTCTGCTTTTATGTCTCAAAATATCTAATGAGCCCTCCAGGAAGGTTATTAATTAACACTGGCACTACAATGATCTATCATTTATATATCTAACTTATTACTGTTACAGATAAACTTACAAAAGTGTTGTAGATTTTAACAAAAAGTATCAGTATTTTCTATCATTTGCGATTGTTGTTGATGCTTGAGGTGATATGACTGCCAGGATGTTTCTAGAATAAAATCACAAAACTCGGCCGCGATTAAAACGCTTAGAAAAAAATTTGAGCCGAAATGACTCAACTAGTTGTTATTGTTGCTGTAGTGGATATCGACTATTGTGTTCAATATGCAGTGTTATGCATGTTTATTTTGTCAGTCTTTCTACAACTGTGGGCGTAATAATCGCACTTTCGGTTGATCTGATCATTTTAACCGTTATCAGGTTTTGTCGATTTTAATCTTGAAACATCCGGGTAGTCAGATCACCTGAAATATCAAAAACAATCGTAAATAGTATAAAAAATACCCATACTTTCCGATAAAATCCACTAAAATTTTGTTTAAGCTCTTTAAATAAGGGAGAGCATTGACTGTCACTGCAAAGTATCGTCATTCGCCCTCACTTTTCACAGACAGCCATAGTTCATGTTGTGAGCAAGTTCACGTACAAAATATAATTAAAATATTCGGTTTTGTCAATGGTGATAAGGAAAATGTTGCGGTGGGACTACACAGCCGAAATAATTTTTTAAAATACTCGTACCCTGGATAAACAACAAACCTGGCGCACGGTGTTTAGGTAACAAGTCAAGCTTTTAATCTAAATAACTTTTTTTGTTTGTACTAATTGTCATCAAATTCATGCAGACCCCCCCCCCCCCCCGTTAATCATATGCATTTGATAACCACACCAAACCCACACCAAACCCACCAACACACCCACACCAAACCTCTTTTCCAATCATCATCCATGCTACCTATCAGTTCACTATATTCATACCGCGTTATACTCTTAGCTCATCAATAATTTTATTGTAATTACATCCCTCACACAATATATCAAACTCGATTCTCAAATTTCGGTCTAAATCTCCCACAATCTTTTTCCCGTGCATGCCATCACAGGGTAGATTACCAACAGGCCACTTTTTGGAACCAACTCCCCAATACTATAAAGAACATAGAGAGGGCCAGTTTTAAGAAAAAACTTAAATTACATCTTTTAACCAGTGAATAATACCTAATTACCCATAAAAATGGAACCTAATTACACGATGACGACAAGCCCAACGGTATGACCAGCTATACCAATGCGTATTATGAGCTTCATCACTCTTCCAGCTTTTTCTTTTGTTTAATTACTATTGCTGATGAAAATAAATCAAAAATCAAAAACCCTCCTTCTGTCACTCACAATAGAATTGTGGCTATTAAAAAGCTGCATAGCAAAAGTGGCAGCAGATGTGGCATGAAGTAACAAAGGGTCAGCGTTTGATTTCTTCCTAGGCAACCCCTATAACCATGTATATGTGTCGTCTTGGCTATTTAAACTTGTTCCTTGTCTCTTTTTAGTCCGAGCAGAAGCTCTTCCTATACTTGAAAGTCAAACTGATATGTTTGAGGTAAGAGTATCTCACTGGTTAGTCTGTTGGTGATGATTTCTGCTTATGACACTTCCTGCCCACATCTTTATACATACATGTACATGTACATGCTAAGCTGATTATTAAATATTACTTGCTATTTATGAAATGATTAGCCCCAGTTTCAGTGAGTCGGTGTTTAGTTTTGCAAGATTTGTACATTGCTTGTCTTTCATTAGCTAATTTTGTTCACTGACATGTACACTTTTCCTAGTTGGATATTCGACTGTAAACCATAAGCTTGTTATTGACACACAAATAGGTATCGATAATTGAAAAAAGGTAGTTTTCAATGCTTTGCTGTTGTTCAATATATACACAGCACCAGAGATCGTTACATAACAGTAGAATAATATAAAGCAACATGAGAAGGACATCACTTTTTTATACATAGCCTGTGTAGCATCAGTACCTTGGGGCATATGTTGGTTTGACCAATCTACTAGTCATGCATTGATTACTTAAAGAAGCACAGGCTAGATTCTCATCTGTTCTGAATTTATGTTCAATTTTTTAGTTCTTAAGTTTACGTTTATCGTTTGGTGCATTTTAAAGATCTTTACACCCGCTTTAGGATTGAAGTTTTTTTAGAGCTGCTTTTATTTTATTATAAATCACTAACCAAAGTTTGTGTACATGTATTACATGTACATGTATTAGCACTGTTTTACCTTCTCTGCTAACCAAAGCAAGTGGTTAACCTACTCGATCAGCCATGTCTCCTACAAGAGAACTAATAGCTTATGATTTGCTGGTTCCGATGATTTGTTCAAACCCATAGATAGATTCAAACCAAGTTCAAATAGATAAATCTATAGATAAACCGTTAGATAAATCCAAACCCAAGTTTTATATAAAGACGATTGTAATATCATAACTCACTCTCTCCAGCCAAATTTTAGGGATTAGTAATTTTTTTGTGCAAAATTAATTGAAAACAAATTAAAATAAAGTAAATAAATGCATAAAATATATGGTATGTGGGGTAATATTGCATAATCATAATGTAAATTGTGAAGAGTAGATATGACTATATCGCGCTTACAACATTTCTCTCTATTTACATATTTGTATTACTCAGGACCATAGTTAATCAGAACTATCACTACAAAACTTGTAAACTACATGTCTCTATGTTTCCATGATGCACAAATTTGAGCCAATCCAAAAGTTAACCGCATCATTGAAACGACGAAATCCGCAAGCTAAGCAAGTTTTGCAGCTCACAAAACTTTATCGAATCCATCGCGCTTCCGAATGATGGAAACAGTATTTGTGAATTATGCGCATTAAAATGTCGGGCAAGCTATTCCATTATAAATATTTTCATACTTCAGTCGTTTTTATATCAATTTGAGCAGTTCTAATGCGCCAATGTTTCGAACAATTGCTGCTCAGCGTGACAAGACTGCGTAGCTATTTATAGGGTCATTAATTGGGGTAATACTTGACCTATGGAGTCAGGAGCTGGCATTAAATGCCCTTCACATCCATCACATCCTGTGGATGTTCATTGGACACCCAAATGCAAAGTAACTCACCTTGCGCACAGCTCAAAATGCGCATCATGAGCGTCAACGAAATATCGCGTGTGAGAATATCGCTCACCATGAGTATCTGAGTGGTGCTGTAAATCACCATAAATACACAATAAAAATAGGTCAACAAGATAGTAAATTTGCTCATCAGCAGACCTTGATATTTTGCATGAAAACTCATTAGATTTTAGTGAGCTTTGTTACCTATGATCTTCTTTGCACTTGAACCTGTCTGTAGTTATTTTTAGCACTGAAATCTGTGCCTGGGATAATTCAGAGACTTGTTTTCTCATCCGATCATACGCCTGAGTAAATTCAACTTCATTGTTTCATTTTGTTTTTCCGCACTTTTGGGTTATTATTTAGGATTACAAAATTTTGTTTACTAAGCGCATAATACTTTTTCCGTATAGTTCACAATTTCAAGGCAATTTATTATTGATTTTATAATATTGCTGAAATACTTAGGGCACTTTTTACCAACCGAGAAATAAAACATGGCTGCTGACTGAACATTAGTTCTAATGACACACTGGTTGAAATTTTTGGCAATGAAAGCTCAGAAATAGACAAAGCTAGAAACTTTCTCCTCATCATGAAGAGTTTTACATGACAACTATTTCTTTTTCTATTCATAACAAATATACACTCTCTATACACATTCATTGTTTCTTCAGTTGTCTCTAAATTATCACTTCTTTGAAAGATTGTGAAAAAAAACTGTTTGCTATATTCAACTTCTGTTTTTTTTATTGAGTTCTACAAGCTTGGAGCTTAAAAATGAAATTCAGTTCAGAAGGAGTTGTGCTATCACAGTAGATATAAAGTTGTTAATAAGGTCTAGGATCAGGGAACGAATTTTTCATTCATTCTGACGGAAATCACGAAATGAACAAAAAACACAGAATTATTCGGTCGAAGTTCACAGAATTGTCTGAGCTGTGCATGCACACCGAATCGTAGCCTGTCTTGACAAGCTGTTGTTTTTGCGTAGTTGTCCCCCCGTCGAGCGGCGAGCAACAACAGCTTGTCACAAGACGTGCTGCACCTGATGCATCAGCTGCACTTATAGGGATTTGTTCGCTTCCGTCTACGCGGCTTGGCCGCGATGTTATGTCGGTCGCTCCATTGGTAATCATAACAGATTTCACGCAAAAATTTATGTAGAAAAAAAACAAGATTACAACGTTTAACCAAAGACCAGTTTCTGTGATAAACTTTAGTAGAACTTAAGAATAAAATAAACTCAAAATAAAATCCATAAGAACAAATGAAACTGACTGATACAAAAATAGAAATAAAACTGACTGAGCGCACAAATAACGACAATTTTAGGAGCTGTTGTTGCCTAACTTCTCAAATTCTAATAAAGTTTACTGCAGAGATGGGTCGCCAGTTAAACGTTCTTATCTTAATTTTTCTACATAAATTTTTGCATGAAATCCGTTATGATTACCAATGGAGCGACCGGAATAACATCGCAGCCGAGCCGCGTAGACGGAAGAGAACAACTCCTTATAAGTGCAGCTGATGCATCAGGTGCAGTACGTCTTGTGACAAGCTGTTGTTGCTCGCCGCTCGACGGGGACAACTACGCAAAAACAACAGCTTGTCAAGACAGGCTAACCGAATCGTCGATGAAACGCTTTTAATTGGCTAAACAAATTATTAGCCGGCACGATTTTAGCAGCTTTTGATATTTGTATAGTCCAAAACACATAACGCGACTCGCAAAAAAATACTGCCCAAAATACTAACTTTGTTTTGGACTATATAAATTGCAAAAGTTGCTAGAATCGTGCTTGCTAATAATTTGTTTAACAAAAAAGCGTTTTGTCATCGATTCGGTGCGCATGCACAGCTCAGACAATTCTGTGAATTTCGACCGAATAATTCTGTGTTTTTTCGTTCATTTTGTGATTTCGGTCAGAATGAACGACAAATTCATTGCGCGTGGGCGTACTTCTAAGGTATAAGAGCTCTTATCATGGTTAGATTTAAGCATTAAACTCTTTCTTAAAAAGCTTTCAACTCTTTCTCTAGATAATGATCATCCTCGTGTTGTAGCCGGTACCGGAGATCAACAACTGATACTGGGGACTGAAGTCAGGTCATCTGTTTCCCTTAGCCACTCTTGTCGCCGTTTGATTCAGGAAAGTTGTCATATCCCTATGTTGTTTATAAAAGTCGCCATATCTCTTTGTTGTTTATCAGTTTATGATACCTAGATAGTCTTATATCAAGCTTTATTTCTGAAAAAAGTAGCTTTACTATAACAGGTTCCTAAGATTTGTTTACAATTTTGTGCATAACATCAATATTTTACTTTCTTTATTTCGATATAATCATTTTTAATATTAATGCTATTGCTATTTATGCTACAAAATATTTTGTTGACATTGAAACGCATATTTTTAATATGTTAAATCAAAATTATGTATTATGCTATTGTGAACCTCGCTCAGTTAGAACTAGTATCGTTTGTTAGTTGTATTTATTATTACTGCTTATATCAAGAAATATTTTCAAATATCCAATATTTATATATTGATTGATCAAAACACGGATTGTTTATGGTTAAAGATGAATCTTAATTTTGCCTTTCAGCTGTGCTCAGATTGTGCGCAGTTCTGTATAAAGGCGTGGTCACACGAGCACCGAACCGACGTAGGATCGGTTCGGAGGCTGGTTCGGTTCGGGGCACATGTCACACGGCCACCGAAGTAACTTCGCTTCTTAGATACCATACGTATAGAGACAAGACACGGTTTCATTAGTAGTTTTTATGTATTTGAGTTAAATATTTCTATTGTAAACAAAAAACTTTGAGGAACAATTATAATTACACAGCAGATTTATCAGAAGATCGTTCAGCTGCTCAAAATAAATCACTCGATACCAAGATTTTGCTAACCCTTCCCATCAACATAATTATATTTTTTTTATTAACATATGAATGTTTTTCTATGCTGAGTACATAACAAACAAAATCAGTCTTTATCATAGTACTGTGGTTTTACATAAATAAATCAGTCAACGATACTTCATCAGGATGAATATGACACATTACTTATATTCCACACGAAAGAAAATCACAACCATTCCCTTAAATTTATGCAAAACTTAAGTGCAACATCTTACATTTATGCAACCCAATCACAAGTCCGGGTGAACCTTGTCGTAAATTGCTTCATGTTGTTTATTTAACGAAATAAAAGTATCGTCCCATTTCTTTTTTAACTTTACTCACACGCACGTAAGAAGAAATGTGACGCGTGCTCGCTAGAATTCTAGAATTTTAACCAGCCAATAAGAGCAAGGGTTCGGCACGAAATTTCGAGCAGTACCGAAATAGTTCGTTTCGGCCAGAAATGTCCTCAGCCGAACTTTTTAGAGCTGAAAACGACGTCGTTTTGCGTCATTTAGTTCGGTTCGGTGCCCGTGTGACCACGGCTTTAGTTTGTTGCCAGCTCTCCATTATCAACTCAAACAATAGCAGAGATATGTTTACATGACTTTAAAATTATATTATCCAATTAACTGCTTTGCAATTAAACTACAGTCATACTTAGCATATGAGTGTCCCATCCTATGAAAAGATTGAGATATGAGCAAAATTTCGAGCAAGTTACTGCCTTGAAATGTGAGAAACCTTTGAAATAGTAGCATTCAAGCTGGTTCTCGGTGGTCATTAAACGGTCAAGTGTATGACCAAGTGGGCGAGAGGCCGCTTTCGAGAACAACTTCACTCACTCTTTTTCATCACATCAGTTTGAAAAAAGTTTCAATAAGGTCGGCTAAAAATTATAGTGAAAGCAAGGCAGAAAGCGCCAAGCCAGAAACAATAAAAAATTAAGATGACAATATTAAAGTTGAGCTTAGTAAAAGATTAAAACTTAGATGTAAGTGTGTGTTTAGTAAGTTGAATTCATTTAAGTTAAATTCAAAGTTTTATGTTATGTAATGCAGCGTCACAAAAGTCTAGTGTACTGAACGCTCTGTTGTCAGGTCTCTCACACAGCCATTAGTCACTATTGTGTGTCTCAAAGGTAAAAGCTCCATAGAGTACCATACATAGTAGTGTTACATTTTATTGCTGACCATAACAACTAAATAGGTATTTGTTCCTTTGTGGATGTAGGTACTGAATTACAACATTTAAAAACGCATTTTTCCATAGTAATATTCCGTTTTTAAGCGTTTTTTTGTAGTATGCGAACAGATTAAATTGTATTTACTTAGTTTATATAGGAGATTTGTACTGACATATGAGCGCATTAACATACGAGCTCAGCCCCGGAACACATTAAGCTCGCTTGTCAAGGTATGACTGTACTTTCATTGAACATCTAGCTATTTGCCAACTACTGCATGTCTTATTCAGAATGCTACTAGCATGATGTAAGGGCATACAAGTGTCTGGACTAGGCTTCTTGAGAATGCTTTACAGTCTATGAGCCCTAAGCAATTTTCAGGAGCATCATTCGTCTCTGCATAAAAGCAGTAAAATAGAACTCAATACACGGTAATATAGATATAAGTAGTATAAACAGTTGAATGATCAACTCTTTGATGATGTTCAGTGGAGTTTTCAATCCTGTAGAAGATAGTGCAGAGTTAGACTTCTGTCCTTTTATGGACAGAGTTAAAATTTCCAGTTGACATCAGCAATGATTATGAAGCACTAATAAATATAACCATTCTACATGTAATACAGCAAACAGGAACTTTCATCTATATGTAGCCGAGTGTTGGGTTGAGCGGCAAAAAGTAAAACCTTGTTATCAACATGCTTGACTTCAAAACAAAAATTTGACAATCTTTACTATACTAAAAGCTGTGTCCATCCGAAGACATGTTTAGAAAAAAGATTTCTTTTAATGGGAATTGAACTCACAACTTTCAGATTGGTATACTAATATTCTACCACCTGCACCATCCATCTGTCGTGATGTAATTCAGAATAGTTACCTATGATATCTCTACCGGACTGCCAGAGAACTAGTCTTCCTCACCATGGGAGCCGGTTGTCTGTTTGAAGCTACGATTGTTAGAGGTTGAAAAAAGGAATACTGTATGGATTAGAACTCATGACACTTGGATTACTAGCTCAATAAGCTAACACTTGCTGCAATCAAAGCTTTTTGGTACTCAGAAATAATTGTGCAGACGTTTACTGCCTGTGGTTTATCCTGCAGGTCTCTTGCAGCAGACTCCATTGCCAGGGTTTATATAATATAACCTCATTAGCTGTGTTTCTGGGGAGACGTAGTAGACATAGTTCCATTGCTTAGTACTATGTATTGTTGTTACTGGATGGGTGGTGTGATAAATTAGTCTCAACTATAAAAAATCTGTTTATTACATGGTTACACATTAGATACAAACAGATGATAACAATACCCAAGGAGGAAGTTTAAGAGGTTGATATTTGTTGAAGTCTGTCTGTAGGCTACTAAGATGATGTTTAAGGTCAACTTCTGGCGAGCTGATGTCTTGCATAGCCTGGGAGACTTTTATGTCCACTTTATATCCTTGTTAAGGCTGCAGTCTAGTAACTCGGTGTCGTTTAAGCCAATATAGAAGAGATGCTGTCTGCAGCGGTGCTGTAGCAGATTGATCACTTGTTTTTCTGGTGCTTTTGAATGTCTGTTAAACTTTTAATTTTTTGTATATCATATTTTTAGGCACATTTTTGTAAGGAAATAATTTAAAATAATAAGAGCATAAGAAATACGGCTCCATTTTTTATAGATGTGGCTGGCAGTCTCTTCAGCTACAAAATGAAAATATTGTTTGATAGCATCAAGAATTGACAGAATTCAAGCTGAAAATGAGCACCCTTCAAATAAATCATAAGATAAACCTAATATCTAGGCTTGGCTCAGAGATAGAGAAAAAGGACAACATCTCATACTGGCGCTACAAGATCTCTAAACTATGTCACATACTAGCCAACATACTAGCCAAAAAAGTGATTCGCATGTTCAAGCTAATTTTTCAAAAAATCATTCACTTTTCTTAGTACAAATGATGGGCTTTTCATAAGGGCAGGCTTATTATTTCCAATAACTTCTCAAAATCATTTACTGTAACTTCCCAAAATCATTTACTGTAACTTCCCAAAATATAAAAATCATTTGAGGCACTAAAATACTAGCCAATGAATTTCTACCCACCAAAAATGTCAGAACTCTGTAGCAACAACAAAACTTTAGACCTACTGATGAAGCCATAAAATGTATCTACTGAAGATACTTGTACTGTAATCAGGAACAAGTGCTGTTGTGTAACTCGAAATTTTGTGCTTTCTGTACCAAATCTTAGGTACATTCTTGGCTGCATCCAATATTGCAAACAACTATTTTTCCATTATTTACATGTAATAAATGAGTGTAGCTGCAGATAACTCTCACCTCTCAATCTATAAATCATACTTAGAAGGATAGACTGAGGGACAAACTTGAACTTTCAGCCATCAATTTCTTTTCAGGGACTGAAATCGTTTGCATCCTCTGCGCCTTGAGTATAATAGCAATAACAATAATAAACAATAATAGCAATAACAATAATAAACAATAATAGCAATAACAATAATAAACAATAATAGCAATAACAATAATAAACAATAATAATAGCAATAACAATAATAAACAATAATAGCAATAACAATAATAAACAATAATAGCAATAACAATAATAAATAATAATAGCAATAACAATAATAAACAATAATAGCAATAACAATAATAAACAATAATAGCAATAACAATAATAAACAATAATAGCAATAACAATAATAAACAATAATAGCAATAACAATAATAAACAATAATAGCAATAACAATAATAAACAATAATAGCAATAACAATAATAAATAATAATAGCAATAACAATAATAAACAATAATAGCAATAACAATAATAAATAATAATAGCAATAACAATAATAAACAATAATAGCAATAACAATAATAAACAATAATAGCAATAACAATAATAAACAATAATAATAGCAGTAACAATAGTAAATAATAATAGCAATAACAATAATAAATAATAATAGCAATAACAATAATAAATAATAATAGCAATAACAATAATAAACAATAATAATAGCAATAACAATAATAAACAATAATAATAGCAATAACAATAATAAACAATAATAGCAATAACAATAATAAACAATAATAGCAATAACAATAATAAACAATAATAATAGCAATAACAATAATAAACAATAATAGCAATAACAATAATAAACAATAATAGCAATAACAATAATAAATAATAATAGCAATAACAATAATAAACAATAATAGCAATAACAATAATAAACAATAATAGCAATAACAATAATAAACAATAATAGCAATAACAATAATAAACAATAATAGCAATAACAATAATAAACAATAATAGCAATAACAATAATAAACAATAATAGCAATAACAATAATAAATAATAATAGCAATAACAATAATAAACAATAATAGCAATAACAATAATAAATAATAATAGCAATAACAATAATAAACAATAATAGCAATAACAATAATAAACAATAATAGCAATAACAATAATAAACAATAATAATAGCAGTAACAATAGTAAATAATAATAGCAATAACAATAATAAATAATAATAGCAATAACAATAATAAATAATAATAGCAATAACAATAATAAACAATAATAATAGCAATAACAATAATAAACAATAATAATAGCAATAACAATAATAAAAAATAATAGCAATAACAATAATAAACAATAATAATAGCAATAACAATAATAAATAATAATAGCAATAACAATAATAAACAATAATAATAGCAATAACAATAATAAATAATAATAGCAGTAACAATAATAAACAATAATAATAGCAATAACAATAATAAATAATAATAATAGCAATAACAATAATAAACAATAATAGCAATAACAATAATAAACAATAATAATAGCAATAACAATAATAAACAATAATAATAGCAATAACAATAATAAACAATAATAGCAATAACAATAATAAATAATAATAGCAATAACAATAATAAATAATAATAGCAATAACAATAATAAACAATAATAATAGCAATAACAATAATAAACAATAATAATAGCAATAACAATAATAAAAAATAATAGCAATAACAATAATAAACAATAATAATAGCAATAACAATAATAAATAATAATAGCAATAACAATAATAAACAATAATAATAGCAATAACAATAATAAACAATAATAATAGCAATAACAATAATAAAAAATAATAGCAATAACAATAATAAACAATAATAATAGCAATAACAATAATAAATAATAATAGCAATAACAATAATAAACAATAATAATAGCAATAACAATAATAAACAATAATAATAGCAATAACAATAATAAACAATAATAATAGCAATAACAATAATAAATAATAATAGCAATAACAATAATAAACAATAATAATAGCAATAACAATAATAAACAATAATAATAGCAATAACAATAATAAACAATAATAATAGCAATAACAATAATAAATAATAATAGCAATAACAATAATAAACAATAATAGCAATAACAATAATAAACAATAATAACACCAACAATAATAAACAATAATAGCAATAACAATAATAAACAATAATAGCAATAACAATAATAAACAATAATAATAGCAATAACAATAATAAATAATAATAGCAGTAACAATAATAAACAATAATAATAGCAATAACAATAATAAATAATAATAATAGCAATAACAATAATAAACAATAATAGCAATAACAATAATAAACAATAATAATAGCAATAACAATAATAAACAATAATAATAGCAATAACAATAATAAACAATAATAGCAATAACAATAATAAACAATAATAATAGCAATAACAATAATAAACAATAATAGCAATAACAATAATAAACAATAATAATAGCAATAACAATAATAAACAATAATAGCAATAACAATAGTAAACAATAATAATAGCAATAACAATAATAAACAATAATAGCAATAACAATAATAAACAATAATAATAGCAATAACAATAATAAACAATAATAGCAATAACAATAATAAACAATAATAGCAATAACAATAATAAACAATAATAATAGCAATAACAATAATAAACAATAATAGCAATAACAATAATAAACAATAATAATAGCAATAACAATAATAAATAATAATAGCAATAACAATAATAAACAATAATAGCAATAACAATAATAAACAATAATAGCAATAACAATAATAAACAATAATAGCAATAACAATAATAAACAATAATAGCAATAACAATAATAAACAATAATAGCAATAACAATAATAAACAATAATAGCAATAACAATAATAAATAATAATAGCAATAACAATAATAAACAATAATAGCAATAACAATAATAAATAATAATAGCAATAACAATAATAAACAATAATAGCAATAACAATAATAAACAATAATAGCAATAACAATAATAAACAATAATAATAGCAGTAACAATAGTAAATAATAATAGCAATAACAATAATAAATAATAATAGCAATAACAATAATAAACAATAATAGCAATAACAATAGTAAACAATAATAATAGCAATAACAATAATAAACAATAATAGCAATAACAATAATAAACAATAATAATAGCAATAACAATAATAAACAATAATAGCAATAACAATAATAAACAATAATAATAGCAATAACAATAATAAATAATAATAGCAATAACAATAATAAACAATAATAGCAATAACAATAATAAACAATAATAGCAATAACAATAATAAACAATAATAGCAATAACAATAATAAACAATAATAGCAATAACAATAATAAACAATAATAGCAATAACAATAATAAACAATAATAGCAATAACAATAATAAATAATAATAGCAATAACAATAATAAACAATAATAGCAATAACAATAATAAATAATAATAGCAATAACAATAATAAACAATAATAGCAATAACAATAATAAACAATAATAGCAATAACAATAATAAACAATAATAATAGCAGTAACAATAGTAAATAATAATAGCAATAACAATAATAAATAATAATAGCAATAACAATAATAAACAATAATAATAGCAATAACAATAATAAAAAATAATAGCAATAACAATAATAAACAATAATAATAGCAATAACAATAATAAATAATAATAGCAATAACAATAATAAACAATAATAATAGCAATAACAATAATAAACAATAATAATAGCAATAACAATAATAAACAATAATAATAGCAATAACAATAATAAATAATAATAGCAATAACAATAATAAACAATAATAGCAATAACAATAATAAACAATAATAACACCAACAATAATAAACAATAATAGCAATAACAATAATAAACAATAATAGCAATAACAATAATAAACAATAATAATAGCAATAACAATAATAAATAATAATAGCAGTAACAATAATAAACAATAATAATAGCAATAACAATAATAAATAATAATAATAGCAATAACAATAATAAACAATAATAGCAATAACAATAATAAACAATAATAATAGCAATAACAATAATAAACAATAATAGCAATAACAATAATAAACAATAATAATAGCAATAACAATAATAAACAATAATAGCAATAACAATAATAAATAGTAATAGCAATAACAATAATAAACAATAATAGCAATAACAATAATAAACAATAATAGCAATAACAATAATAAACAATAATAATAGCAATAACAATAATAAATAATAATAGCAGTAACAATAATAAACAATAATAATAGCAATAACAATAATAAATAATAATAGCAGTAACAATAATAAACAATAATAATAGCAATAACAATAATAAACAATAATAGCAATAACAATAATAAACAATAATAATAGCAGTAACAATAATAAACAATAATAATAGCAGTAACAATAATAAATAATAATAGCAATAACAATAATAAACAATAATAGCAATAACAATAATAAACAATAATAATAGCAATAACAATGATGTGCTAAGATGAATAATGGTAATTATAGCCCCTAACTGTTTACATATTCTCCTATTCGCTCTGCAGAGATGCCAGCCAAAAAATAAAACTAGGTTAAATAAAAAATTGTGCTGAGCAGTTTGATAACAATCACGTTAGCCTATACTTTAAAATTACAGTACTTCTGGCTATAAAACAATCTCTAACACTTTTGTCAATGAGTACTACTAGAATGACAGCGTTAGAAAGTCTGACTAAATGGCTGAAACTCTATAAAAATTGACAGACACTCAGATTAGGGCGTTTAATAAAAACATTGAATACAGAAAAAGCCTGAGAGCAAAAATTGAAATATATTTTGAAACTTCAACATCTGTATAAACAAATAAATTTAAGAGAAACGTCATACAATTGTGATAATGTAGATTATGAGCAAGAAGGAATTTTCATACATTCTGCTAAATCAAGGGGTGAAAGTACAACTATCTGGATATATTAGGATCTGCCCAGCAAATGTTTGGAATACCATGAAACATGAAACCTCAGTTGATATAATAAATAACACAAAAGCCATAATTTTGTTCTCAAAATGAGTATCCTTTTATAATCATAGGACATCAGCATCCATTTGAGACAAAGAAAATGCTGCGCTGCTAGTGTATATACCCATGTAGTAAAGGTTGAAGTTAGCTTAATAAGTACTGTTAAACCTCTAATTGAACGCCACCTTTATCGGAACGCCACCTCTATTTGATCGCCACTATAGCAGAAGGATGAAAAAGGTAGAGCGCCACCCTTTAGTTTACTGCCACCTCTTTTTGATCGCCACTATAGCAGAAGGATGAAAAAGGTAGAGCGCCACCCTTTAGTTTACTGCCACCTCTTTTTGATCGCCACTTTGACATTCTTTGATCTTTACGAACCCATAATAGCGAGTGATTAGTAGAAAAATGTCTACTAAATCGTGTTAATAATGATTTGGTTACATCAATAATAATTAAATCTTTTGGGATTGCCGTTTGTATCGAAGTCGGTTTTCTATCTCCAAAGCTTACATTTTTTTATTTAAAACTTTGAAAGCATTGCCATAGAAACAATTCAAACCATATCACGCTAGTAGTAGTTCTTGGTTTAACAAGATCTTGATAGTTCGACGAATGTAAAAATTGGTTTGCACTTATGATGGAATTTGTACTACTATTTTCAGGCTAAAAGTTGAGCTTAGCACGCATGCAGCTGAACGTTTATCATTATTTTCGCTAAATATTTTCCATAATGGCAACACATGCGAGTTTTGCTTTGCTAAAAAACTGATTAGACGCTGATACCAACTAGTTCAGCAGCGCAGAAAAAGAGTTGAGGTCAGAAAACATTGTAAAAGGTATTGAACAGCCAGAGGAATATGAAATGGTTTCAAACGAAAGAGACAATCTGGATGCAACTGGCTGCGCATATGATGCAAATATTTTTGTTATGAAAATGTTAATTTTTGTTTTTGCGTGCATTATAAATACGATTTGGTTATGTCACTTGTTCTTGAATATATATTTATGGCTTTTGATAGATTATTATTATTCTATAGCTTTTTAATTTGGATGTTTATAGCATGTTGAGCATAAACTCGGCATTTTAAGCCGAGTTTGGATATCCATAAGGATGTTATCAAACAATATGTTTGTTTGTTTGTGAATATTATTTCATTAAAACCTCAATACATAATATTCACAAACAAACATATTGTTTGATAGCATCCTCACGGTTATCCAAACTCGGCTTAAATTGGATTGTCACTCATTCATAATACCTCTTCTATTACACATAAAAAGCCAGTCAAGTCTGCAAACTGTAGCAAACATATCAATGACTGCACTGAGCTTTAATACAACATTGTTAAATATGGTTATAAAAAAATATGCCTTCAAATTAAAGATCATATAAAAGATTGAAAGATCCAACAAATTGCAACGCATACTATAAGATCATCCCAGATTAATTGCGAGCAATATAGCTATTAACTGGTAGAGATATTTCTCAGCTTCCCAATGCATACTTATTTAAAGTTCTACGATAAGTTGGAGGTAAGCTATCAAAGTTTTTGCATCCAAGAGAGTTACTACCACTTCACTCAAAGGAGAGTACAAAATATAAGTACTATTCACTTTGACCATAAAAGGGTTAAATTTAGTTTCTCATAAATCTGTTGAGATATTTGAAAAACAAAACGCAAACTTTTATTTGACCGTCACTTCAAATAAAATGCCATTATAGAGGAAGGGTTGAAAAGTAAAGCACCATGGCATTCAAATATAGGTGTTACGATATTCTGTTTTTCTAACAGCTACCACAAGTTTTCCAGAGCAAAATTAATATTATTTTAAAAGGAGACACTTTACCTGAAAAACCAGTATTTCCTATGTCACCACCCAGTTTACGCAAAAAGTCACTCGAAAATTAAAAAACGGTAATCAAAGGTTTACACAAAATTTATTTGGTTGAAGTCTGAATAACTAAAAACTCATTTTATTGTAATATTTTCAGTATGTGGTTGAAACATACTGTAAATCTTTTATTAGTTACCAGCAGTGATGTGAAAACTGGAACCGGTCATTCTCCTCAAATTGTAGACTTCCGAAAGAGGAATAAAACCTAACTTGACCGAAATGTCTGTCACCTGTGGAGCCACTGAAAATATTTTAATTAAGGAACTATAGTAGTTTTGAAAGAGAACCTCAGAAACATAAGAAATATTGGTGTATTTATATTCACATTTAAGTGGAATTCTTACTTGGATTCGCCTCTCTTGGCCTTTATGCTGTTGACTAATTATTTGCAATAGTATTGCGCTCCCCGAGTCAGCAGATATATTATGATGTTTGCAAACTTCTCGTGCAACAAAAATGTGATATTGGCCATGTCTTGTTTTTACAAAATGTTATATATATGTTATATATTTTATAAAATAAAATATATAACATATTTTATAAAATATATAATTAATCAATAATATACTTTGCTAAGTTAAAAAGTATTCCAAAAGTTGAATAATCTGAATTGTAACAATAGGTTGGAATTCTTTCACGTTCTAGAAAGTAAAAAGTATTAATTTTCAATTTAAAAATCAGAGAAATGCGACTTTGCATACTGAGTTTCTGAGCAATTCGTACTTTAATGTAACTCGCAAACCGTTTATATTCAATGGTGATCTGCACAAACAACGTAAGTAAAATATTTCACAATACTTTGAGCAAGCTTTTGTTATTGCTTGCAATAATCTGTTTGTCAATGACCTCACTACAGCTCTTACTCAAAGTTGAAGTTTACCTGAGAAAAGCATTATTATTATTATTATGCTATACTAGCAACAAGCTAAAAAACTTTACCATCACAGAATCATATGTGTGAAACCCATATATGCAGCAGGTGGGTCTCTAAAATCCTGGTTCTCTGGAACCAAACGGCTTTTGAAACTAAATATACTACAAATGTATATCGTTTATGCAGACTAAGAAACAAACTTTAGCACACAACGGGTAAGGACGCGCACTCGCGCACGCAGACACGCTCCCCACACACACGCGCGCACACATGGTATCGCGTGCACACATGGTAACGCGCGCACACATCGTAACAATGCGCGCACAGATCGTAATGCGCACATGCGCACACACACACATGGACACACGGACACCCATACACGGACACACACACACGGACACACTACACACACGCATGCGCACAAAGGCAAAATGGGACTTGTTAATATATAACCATTTTTGTGTAAACCTTGCTGTTGTAGAAGTATTTTAAAACGGCTAATCTTGATACTAACATCGTGAGTTAAATAAGCCCCATTTTGTTTCTCGTCCTGAAAGAAGTTGTACTTACCAGATCGTTTTTTGGGTTATTCTTTTTAACAACCTGAAAAACATAAGCAACAAAATTCTAAAAATAGGCAACCTACTGTTCTCATCAAAAGTTCCAAAGTTTGTTAGTTTCCTGCAGAAGTCTCTTGTCTCATCCAAAGTTTCTGGTTTTCCTACACTCTGGCTATGACTTGCTCTTCTCATATGCTCTGCTAAAGTTTACAAACTAACTCTAGATGGTCTCAGTGAAAATCAGACAAAGTTTAGTAAATGGTTAATAAGGTACAACACATCAATTTGATGAGATACCAACATCATAAGCACCATAGCAAATACAAGACATTAAACACTATAGCAAGTACAATACTTTAAACTCTATGGTAAGTACAATACTTTAAACTCTATGGTAAATACAATACTTTAAACTCTATGGTAAGTACAATACTTTAAACTCTATGGTAAGTACAATACTTTAAACTCTATGGTAAGTACAAGAGATTAAACACTACGGTAAGTACAATACTTTAAACACTATGGTAAGTACAATACTTTAAACATTATGGTAAGTACAATACTTTAAGCACTATGGTAAGTACAAGAGATTAAACACTACGGTAAGTACAATACTTTAAACACTATGGTAAGTACAAGACTTTAAATGCTATTGTAAGTAAAATACTTTAAACACTATGGTAAGTACAATACTTTAAACACTACGGTAAATTCAATACTTTAAACACTATGGTAAGTACAATACTTTAAACATAGTAAGTACAATACTTTAAACACTATGGTAGGTAAAATACTTTAAACACTATAGTAAGTAAAATACTTTAAACACTATGGTAAGTAAAATACTTTAAACACTATGGTACGTACAAAACTTTAAATAATATGTTAAGTAGAATATCTTGAATAATATGGTATGTACAATATTCACTTTACAGACAATATTACACTCTGTAACAAGTAAAATATTCTATGATCAATATTAAATATATTAGAAATGAAATGTTCTATGGTTTACACAGAGTTCACACAAACTTTCCCAGAGTTATTGAGTGTGGCTATGTAAAGGCATATTGAAGACATGCATGTATATAGTAGGCTTGTGAAACATACCATTCATGTCTCCGAGTCTTATCGCTTGCCTTTTCTTGAAAGCCTTCCATGTTAACCAAATAATTAAAGCAGTAGCTAAAATTCCAAAAATGAAAAGCAGGAAAACGGACCAGTCATCAAAAGCTGGGTTAGGTGTTGTATCTAATACCACGGGCTGAGTTGGTTCAGATTGAAAGACTTCTTGTGAGTCTAAGAGTCCGTTTGAAGCCTCCTCAAGTTGAGGGGTTTCAAGCGCATGGATGATCTTTGCAGGTTTAGAAACTTTATGAATTTGTGATCTTTCATCTGATTGGTCAGTAGCTGCAGTTTGATCCGCCTCAAACAAGTAACGGGCAGTGGCATATACTAGTTTAAGGGAAGATCGATGGGAACCAGCTTGTGTGATACCATTGGATGCTGTTCTTGTCGCAAACGAGCCAGCTGACTGATACACTGGCAGCCCTCCTACAGCCAATTTGAAATGCTATAGTATAGCTCATGGTCAGAATGACATGCATTCATGGCTTTATTTAAATCGGTCATTTAGCTCAAAGCATCTATATATATGCCTAAATATACCGATATACGTTGTATGTATATATACACTTTTTTATGAGGAACACACACACACCTGTCACTTTGATACATATAGCTTTAAATATTGCTACTTACGCTCATCTTAATTTTGAGTAGGTGTATTTATATATATCGGTATATATATATCAATATATATCTATATATATACTAGCAAAATGCCCGGCGTTGCGCAGGTATTACAAATCTACTATATAAACGACAATATGCGTGTGTTTTTTTGTCGTACGAATTTTGGTCGCACGAAGCGAACTGAACTAACATGAGTAGTAAATGCCGTACTTTCAGACTATTAGCCGCTACTTTTTTGATGGTTTAAGCCAAGCGGCTTATATAAAGGTGCGGCTATTCTGTGGTTTTTCTTTCATCGCTAGGGCGCATTAACCGAAATCTCCTGTTAGTGCACCTCTTTACAGTATCCAACCGCTCTGTTCTGCTTTAAACAGCAAAGTTGCTGCCGTGTTAAAAGCACCATTCTGAGTTCTGTGGCCTATACAATAGTGCTTATACAGCTATACAAATGTACTACTCATTAAATAAATAAATGAGTAGTATTTTACTTGTAATTAATATTTACTGCCAATGTGTACCGGGAAGGTCACATAAACATTTGTTTCTTGCGGCCACTGAAAAAAACACTGTTCTCACCTACTAAATTTTTACATCAAAAAGGTAAGTACTTCTTATTCAATGTTGTATTGTCTATGAATTGCCACACCTCCACTACATAACCCTTTCGCTTCCGTCCATGTACAAATTTAGCTATCGGCCTACTGCCAGCCATTTTGCCGATATTGCTTCATGATATGTATACAATATTTTTTCAATTTCTAATTCCATCTAGAACGTTTGTTTCGGCTATATAGTTCATTTAGCCAACATGTTAACAAACATTGCTATGCAAAAAATTCATTGTATCTATACTTTGTGCATTGAAAAAGCCATGTGAAGCTATGAAGCTAAAACGATCCTCTACAATGCCCCTTATTCTTACAAAACCATCACTTTCACCCCCATCAGAGCCAGTGCTCTATTGCTATTTTAATTAGCTGTGTAATCACAAAAATCTGAATCAGCTATAATGTCATCAACATAAGCAGATATTTGTTTTCTAACTCGGAGGCGTTTACAGAACTTACACGAAAAATGTTCGTTTTTAAGTTGGAAATTCCCAAACAAAGATCAAAAAATTAAACTTTAGGCCAATTTTATAGAGAAATCTTAGGACAACACTGTCATTACCATAGAAGTTCTAAAGATTGTTGGTTATGTTATCAACAAATAATAAAATTCAGTTACTAGCAATTGCTGGGATAGTCGCAAAAATGCGTCTACGGCAGTCGACCATAGAAAATGCATAAATGAGCCTACTTCATTGAAAGAGTTAAAAATGTTGGATTTGCCACTGTTTGTGATAGTAAACATGTTCATTTCCTTTCGCAGCCGAGTTACTTTTACTTTTTTCCAGCTACGAGTACTACAGAACTACAGCTACTACAGAACTTGCATGGGTACTGCCACTGCGTTTTACCTACTAAATTGCTACTTCAAAAAGGTAAGTAATTCCCATTCAATGTTGTAGTGTATTGTCTATGAATTGCCCCACCTCCACTACTTAAAAGGTTGGATTTGCTACTGTTTGTGATAGTAAACATGTTCATTTCCTTCAGCAGCTGAGTTACTAATTTATTTTCTAGTTATGAGTAGGCCTACTGTAACTTACTACTACAGAACTTGCACGGGTACTCCGAGGGTTGCGATAGGCAATGGTGAGAAGAAAGAGAGCAGCTGGTATTGATTTACTGTCACCCTGCTTTAGCCATGACCAGCTGTGTGTCGTCTGCTCAAAAGTAGGCACAAGCCGAAAACTGTTTGTTCATACACCCGACAGAAAAACGAAAAATGTTGTCTATTCGCAAGTGTTGCGTTGAACTAACATTGTGTTATTGTTATGTCATGCTTGCATTGAATTAAAATTGTGTTATTATTATGTCATGTTATGCTCTTCATGTTCTGCTATACCTACATATTATTCACATGCAGCATTTTCAAACATATTTTTCAAAATATATATTTTCATGCATTCGTTTTCCTTATTGTATCTCATAAAAAGGCTATCATGTTGGCGTTATGTTTTATTATTGTAAGGTGCTAATGCTGTATCTGCCTTGACACCATACTGTCTGTGCTGTTATACATATAAATTTTATCGACAAAACCGCATTACTGTTTGTATATACCATGTCAAAACACAGGCTATAGACAAAGAACTGGTGAGCCATGATTAGTGTTTTAAGCATGTAGAAGTCTCCAGTCAATAAATGCTGGCGATAGCAAAATATTTTGTAGAATTTCTTAAAATATGCAAAATTTTTCAATACTGCCAGTTTAAAGAACTTTGCTTAGCAGTTTGCTTAGCAATGTCAATTTCATTATTAGTTCTCTGTGCACGAATAGGGCAACTCCGATTTGAATGGTTTGAGACTGATGCATTGTAGACTAGCTGTCAAACATATTGCAGATTTTCATTGTTCTCCCCAACATTATTCACATGCATGACTACATATGTGTATGCATAGTCTGATCAGGGCAAAAAGTTTCAGTAGACTGCATATTTGGAGTTGTTTTACAGTATGAAAGACAATTCTCAATAAGCCTCTTGCTGTACATGAATCTGTTGCCGTGGATGGGTAATGCAGCTAGCGGTTTGGATTTGGGGCTGTGGCGTCACTCGGGGATACGCGTGAAACCTTTTTCGCCCTGAGTGTAACGAGAGTTTCCAGGCACAGTGCTCCGGATGAATGAGTTGGCAAGTGTGAGGCAATTGATTGCGAAGCGATTGAGTGCTAGGCGATTGATTGCAAGGCAATAGATTGTGAGGCGATTGATTGCGAGGCGATTGGTTGCAAGGCGATTGGTTGCGAGTGCGAGGTGATTGATTGCAAGGCGAGTGCAAGGCGATTGATTGCAAGACAACTATGAGGCAATTGATCGCGAGGCGATTAATTGCGAGGTGATTGATTGCGAGTGCGAGGCGATTGATTGCGAGGCGATTGATTGCGAGGCGATTGATTGCGAGGCGATTGATTGCGAGGCAATTGATTGCGAGGCGAGTGCAAGGCAATTGATTGCGAGGTGAGTGCGGGCCGATTGATTGCAAGGCGATTGATTGCGAGTGCGAGGCGATTGATTGCGAGTGCGAGTGCAAGAGCGCGATTGTCAACTGCTTGGCGGGTAAAAGACTGGTCGGCTGAGTTCGGGGGCTTGGCGGCAAAAGTGCGCGATCGTCAACTGCAAATATAGACGGGTATGAACGGATGCATGAATCTAGACGCATGAATCTAGAATATTTACTAGATTTTACACGCATCTAGCTGTAAAACATTATTGACATACACGTATATGTGTATGCATACTCTGATCAGGGCAACAATTTCAGTAGATTGCATATTTGGAGTTGTTTTACAGTATGAAAGACAACTTTCAATAGACTTTATGCTGCACATGAATCTGTTCCGTATGCGGGTAATGCAGCTAGTTGGCTTATAAACAGTGACAGGTAATGCACACTTGCCATTAGTCTGGCACATTGCCAATAGCTAATTTGGGTAAGCTAGTACTAATAAGCCTATTAAGATCTATTTGAAAGATCTTACTGATAAGAGCAGTGAGGGCAAGCATACAGTGACATTGCGCCATAAGGGAGAGCGGTGTGTGTATTTTCACTCACATAGTGACATGTATCGCCAAAGAAATCCATCAATCTCGGGTAGCTTAATGGTTTAGCATTTCATCTAGGGTATGGGAGGTCCTGGGATCAAATCTTTTGCGATACGGATTCTCCATTCCAATATTTTAATAGTTATAGCTGGACAAATCGGATCGCACACACGCCTGCGGATGCACAGGTCACACAGGTACACCCACAAACTTTAAGATATACATATATATGTAGAATGTTTGATAGCATTATTGCAGTTATCTTAACTCGGCTTACAATGGATTGAAAATCATAACTTCTGTTCAATTGCACATAAAATGCCAGTTTTGGCTCCAAACTGTAGTAAACATAAAAATGAGTGCAATGAGGTTTTTGCAACATTGTTAAATATAGTTATAAAATGAAAAAATACCTTCAAATTTAGAAGGTGATAAAATATTTAAAGCTCGAACGAATTGCGCTGCAGGGTAAGGCTATAATATCATCACAGATTAATTGCGAGCAATAGCTATTAACTGGTAGAGGTATTTCTCAGCTTCCCAATGCATATTTATTTAAAGATCTTTGATAAGTTCGAGGTGACTGAGCAGATTTATTGCATCCAAGAACGGTTAATGTCGCTCCGCACGAAGGAGATCAAATCTTCTGTGGTACGGATTCTTCATTCCAAAAATTTAATAGCTTTAACTATATATATATGCTATATATATATATATATATATATACTAGCTGTACCACCCGGCGTTGCTCGGGTAATCAAAAAGTCTTTGTACAGAAAATTTACTTCTATTTAACATATAACAACATTTGCCATTCTAACTTTCAAATTACATATCATGAAAAAAAGTATTTTGTGTAAATGAAATAAAATAAGAGAGAACATAACAACAACTGTAAAAGTTTTCAAACTTTGTCGAACGACTTTTAAATTTCATATCATGAGGAAAATGTTTCATGAAGGTCAAATAAATTTAAAAAAATAAAACGACTGTAAAAAGTTTTCTATGTACATGTAAATGTGAAATATTTAGCAAGTATAACAGCTAATTTAAAGTGGTTTTGCTTTGATTAAAATAAAATATGATTCGGTAATGATACAATTACTACAAACTGAAAAAACAAAATAAAAATCCAGAATATGTAGAATTAGTAATAAAAATTCTTGCATAGAAGTGTGTGTGTATGAAAAAGGTTACTGTTCCACCAAGAGCTCTCCATCAAAACTTTGAATACGACGATACTGGTATCTCTCGATTTCGCTACAAATGTCAAATGAGCTATCATACTGACATTGTCTGACCGGACTGAGAGATAATGTCGAAACTCTTCTCCACAAAAACAATATATATGTCCGCGTGAGAAGACCTGGCCTTGACCCCAGATATAGTAATTGAACCTTATGAAAAATATTTTTAACAGTGACATCGTAATGCGTGACAACATTGCTAAAGTAATCATCATGCGCTATAGCTATAGCCGGACTGACACGTATAGAAATTAGAAGACTATAGTTCATATTGGAAAAAGTTCGTTTCAGGTTACAACGGTTCCTTAGTTGACTCGCTGATTGCCACAAAATATAAAATGTTCGCTTGAGTAGTGAACCTACATGTAAGTTACCGTTTGATTATCTGAAAAATATACAATAGGAACCTGATATAATCTTTCAATAGAATCAAAATGAGTGATGATGGAGAAAGTCTGACAGGCAAAGGAGAAAGCAATAAGGGATGGTGAGCGAATAGTGTTGTAGATACTAGAAGTTTGTCTATCTCTGTAGGGTATCTCCAGTGGCGTGGTTAGCTTGTGTAGATAAAATGGTTCAATTTTAGAAAAATAAAATACAAAATGCCGATGCAACGTATATATTTTGGAAAGGTGGTGGCGGAATATTTTGGAGAAGGCAGTAAAAAATGGGCTACTTGTTCAAAACGGATGAAATAGACTGGGTTATACTGTATACATATTCAATATTTATTTACTGTATATATCTATAGGTTTCAGACTGTAAGCCTGTTACATGTAGGCTTACTCATATAAGCCTGTTACATACAGGCTTATATGAGTGTAAGCCATGTTCAGAGCAAAAGCTGCTGTGTCCAAACTAAACAGTAAAGCTACTCATCTGAACAAAGAATCATGAATTGTACACTCCTGTGCTCAAACTACTCAAACAAAAGTATGAGCATGGCATGTATAAACTATCTACATAGTTACTGAGAAGAGTGTCTAATCAGGTTAAACTTACCAAGAGGATTAATACGGAGGAGCTGATCGGCCAATTCTATACCTGAAGCATAACACACATTTATTATTATACACATCAGTATATATTCATAATTGTATCATACCGAGTTATTTTAGAGTATGAACTGCATAGATTATCGAGAAGGAAAACATAAAAAGATGAAGGTCCTATGAAGATGAACTTACACAAAATTTTAGAAAATGTTTATCAGCAATTATCAATATTTTTTTATCATTTGTGATTGTTTTTGATGCTTGAGATGATCTGATTGCCAGAATGTTTCAAGATTAAAATTGACAAAACTTGATTGTGGTTGAAATGCCGAGAGGAAAGATACACATAAAATGACATCACTAGTTGCTATCATTGCTGTAGTTGATATCAGCAATTGCAGACATGTTGAAGCGTTATATGTGTCTGTTCGGTCAGATTCTTTGCAACTGTCGACATCACGATTGCTTTTTGCTTGATCTGAATGGTTTAATCACGATCAAGTTTTCATTCAATTTTAATCCATAAGCATCCTGGCAGTCAAATCATCTTAAACAAAAAACAATTGTGAACTATCAAACGTACTGATACTTTTTGATAAAACTTACTAAAATTAATTTTTTGTGCAAGTTCTAGTAAGTAGTAGGAACAGGCAGCTGTAATTGGCAAAAACACAAAAAGCCAATGAGGGAGTCAGTCAGACTCATAGAAAAAAGTGTCTCAAACAAGGATAGCTATCAGACACAATGATTTCAGAATATGCGTATTCGATGAGGAGCTGTAAAACTTACATAACTGCTTTCAACATCATAACAAAACATTTAAAATCAAAGAGTTGCTCACCCGCTTTCAAGGTCTCTAAAAGTTCATTTTGCAGGCCTGTAGCTGTCTGATCTGCGGTGTACAGTAAATTTGCTAAGCCCATACCTATGATCAATATTCTATTATTAGAGTACAAGTCCTAGTAAACAACAAATTGTAAAGAACATACCAAGTAACAACCTACCTATTGTGTTCACATTAATTTCATTACAAAAAATTATTATTCTTTTATCATAAATAATGGACGTATTTGGGTTGTACATTTAACATACATGTACATTGCGCTTTAGGAGTCAGCATATTTCACCACAGGTACAAGAGATCAAACAAAGTCTGCTTCAAGTAAATGTGTGTGTACGTTGGTATGTGTAGAATGAATGTGTAAACTGATACGTATAAAATGAATGTGTAAGTTGGTACGTGTACAACCAGCGTGTAAGTTGGTACGTGTACGTTGGTATGTGTAGAATAAACGGTGTTTAAACATATTCTTAATGCTAATCAAAGTAAAAGTAAGTTTTTTTAGGAACTGTCAGACTCAAACCTATAGTTCCAAACATCGGCAAATGCGGTACGGTTTAGATTCTCTGTACATACAGTTATATGATTAAATGAATTAATTAATTTAATTAATTAATAAATCTAATTAGTTAATTGAAATTTTGGATTCTAATCTTCATGCTATTCAAAATTCTAAAAGAAATGTAGGACTTTTTATTTTGATTACGGATCATGATGAAACTTGATTACTGAGCCGAGATGAGTGAGCACGAGCACGATGATACATCTTTCACAACCGTGGCATAAGACCTTTACAAATATTCTAATGCTATTAGGTTGTGAAGAAAACTCACAAGAGTGGGGTAGGGACAACCCCTAGCTCTAGTCTCTGCGCTGTAACCAACGCTATAACCTGCTGAAACCAACAGGAGAGAACACAACTCTTGTAAGTATAATTATTTAATTATCCAATTTATTTGTAGTAATTTTGTGTGAGCTTGCTGTTAGTGACGATTATAAACGATATTTCTCCAATAATAACGACTTTATTATAGTAATACTAATCATGCGTCTAATTCAAGAGTCAAACACAAGCTGAACTGCCTAAAAATTAGTGGCAGTATTTACATTACATAAGCGATTGGCTTAGAGATTGACGGTTATCGTTTAAACCGACCAATCATATAGTCTTACTGACTGCCGAGTTTCTAAGAATTTTCCCATTCAGAACAATAAAAAATTATTGCTAGAAAATGAGCCACTGCAGTGTAACAATCTGAACACTAACAAAAAGACCAGAAAGTTCTACATATACTAGATAAGGAACAGTAATTGTAACAAAACAGTATGACATATCTCGATAATGAAAAGGGCTAATTACCAAATCTTATCTCGAGAAGATGTATGAATAATAACGGAAACAATATTGTTTAAGTAACTTAAACAACTGATACTTAATGGGAGCAGAAACTAGATGATTCTGACACGTAACCATAAACATAAGAAAATTCTTCAAAAGAGCGAACAGTCAGAAATAAATTATAAAAGATTGTTCACTGCGTAAAAATCTTAAAACATGGCGTTTGTTATCTTTCCTAGATCAGCCACTGTCCCAGAATTTCTCTATATATATCGCCTATGTCATCTTTTCCTTTTATCAGTCTATTATACTTTTCTGCGTCGGGTGTCTGAAGCGCCTTGATGAGCCTGACGTCCATGGGACCGATAGCATCCAAATAAGACAATTCTTCGGAGTTATTCCCCCCACAGTCTTTTTCATGGCCACCGCTCCTTTCTTAGAGTTTGTTCTTTAGAATATCTCGCTTTATTTTTACATTTACACAACAGTTGCAACAACAGAACGCATGCATTACAACAAATCTTTTCATTGTTTACTAAAAATACAAGTTCATGACTAGAAATAAGCAAATAAACATGCATATGGTGTGATCATATCTGTACAGATTGTTATCTTCAACCATTAAAATAAGAAAATGTTAAAAATTTGGCCTGAATAATAATTCAAAAACATAATTTTCAATTGTTTGCATATTTGAAATCAAAACAAAATGATGATTGATTTAATATATAATTTATGAATATTGATTAAATTCACATTGAGTAACACTTGTCTAAATATTTTAGTATTTTTAGCTTACAATAATTTAATACTTCTTTTCTAACAAACGCATTCATTGTATGCTAAAATGCTTCAATGGATTTGTCCTTTTTATGCCAGTCACATCATACTATGAGTGGCAAGCAGAAGATAACTCCAAGTTTATGGATAACTCCAAAAATTCATAATTTTTTCAATATCTGTTCATTTGTACCTCCTTAAGTTGTGCATAGAGAATTCACATATAGCTCTAATTATAAATGTAACTTACCGTAACTAAAACTAACAGCTAACACAATTAATGTTAACACAAAGCTTCACTCGATGTACATGTATACTACATACCTCACTGTAACAAGATTTCTGTGGCATTTCTTGTAAAACTTAAAACTTTGAGTAGCAGCATAAATTGACTCTTTTCTGTTTCTGTCTTACATGTAGGTTCTTCATACAGTTGAAAGATGACTGGGATATTAGTGCTTATCTGCTTACAGCCTGAGAAATGGCATACCATCTGACGTATGATCATTCATTTGTGCTTATGATAGTCTGTTGACAGTAAAAGGCTCTAAAATCACCAAAAAATGAAACGGTTAAAACAATAAATTTCTTATGTAATGATTGCAATATCAAAAGATGCCATACAATAATAATTCTTCATAGTGTAACATAATATAATCTAACTTAGTACAATAATAAACAACAGAAAAGAGATAGTTAAATTAGCTCTATTGCTAGGTACTATTGGATATTATCACTTTTCAAATGCAAATCATCCCAAAAACCTTTCATTTCTTTTATAAAAATTCTGATGCAGCTTTTGAAATGTTTTCACAATGATTTACTCATAATTGAAAACTGTTTGTACTGGTTGCAGTTTTTATTATAATTTGGTGAAATTACTGGTATGTCTAACATTTCTTGTAGTTTCGATCCATTTACGAGTGAATACTTAACATTTTAAAAACCTAGTATGCAAACCTCAAACATTTTAACGTAGCAATCTCAAATTCCTAACAGACGTTATAAGTTACTTCTATTCTGGCAGTCTTGAGAGCCATGATAGATTGTCAGATCTACCAATAGAGCGTAGAGAATAATTGTATGCACAATACTTCTATAATAATGCAAGATGAAGGATTTGTAGTGTAGTATGATGGTAGTGAAGATGAATGTCTTCGGTTCAAATCCTGAATGATGCAATATCTTTTTTCAAACTTGAACTTGGTTACGGACAGACAGACAAATGAACTAGTACTCTGACAGTACTGGCAATACTCTGGCTGACAAAGCACAGAGAATAACTATTGACACCATTATTCTAAAATGACATCAAGTGGCTGATTCACCCTGGTGCTATAATATGGGTCTACCAAGCCAGAAGTTGCGAGTTCAAATCCCGTTAAACTCAATATTTTTTCCTCACCTCTAAGTGTCGCTTTGGCCTAATGAATTGATGAACAATTAGATGGAAGGACTGATGAACGGAAGGACACAGATCTTATTATGTTAAAGTTTATGAGTGCATCATGAAGAGGTTGTATTTTAACAACTTTGGTATGTGTATCTTTAGTTCTATTTAATATTACTAATCACTACAGCATGGTATAAGTCTTTGTGTGGGCTTAAAGCAACTAAACAAACATTTTTCTACTACAGACCCGAGCAAACTTCAGTCAGCTGGCTACATCCAGCCCTTTGTAATGTGTAACTTCTCTGCCATACAAATCTTGAACACCGTAATTGAAAAGCATTACGCTACTTTGGTATGAACATAGCGGCATAAGAGAGAGAAGGTTCACTCATTTCTGACCGAGTGCATAGGGTTTCAAAAGTACCGCAAATATGAAGCTATTTAGTACCGCAACTTAGACTTGGAACATTATCTCTAAATTGTTTATCGCCGTAAATAAATATGCATTAGAAAGCTGAGAGATTTCTTTGCAAGCTGATATATTTTGCTTGCAGTTAACATATAAAGAATTTAGTTATAATTTGTTTAAGCAATCATTTTTTGCGACATGCCAAGTGTGAATGAATTATTGTTTCTATAAATATATTTAACATCGTGGTAAAAAAACCTATTTCACTCCCTTTACTAATTGTTTTTTTTATTTAACCTATACACCACAATTTAACAGACCCTATTATAAATATTTACAAAATGCTTTATTCTCCTGATTATCAGTACTAGCTATTCAAATTACGGTATTTAATTGAGGACATTTTACAATGAAAGAAAGTTGGTGGTCCTCTGACATAAATCAGGGTTCTTATGTGGCTCCTGATAGAAATTAAATGCCCACCCCGCTTTACCACAGTGTTTTACAGACGGACAGTTGCTAGCCTGATGCAACCAGCCAAAGAAGTTACACCTTTCAACTCCGTAGTAGTTCTGCTCTAAATGTTGAGAGTTCAAAGAGCGCAGTTTAAACTGCTTTGCTCTATCAGTTTCATGATCTACAAAATAAGTCAACAGTATTGAACTCTGAGCAGCTGCCTGACAGCAGATCCTTTAGCACAAGTCAGAGAGACAGTGCACACTAAATGTGGTATGATGTCTATTTTAATCATTGTATTTAACCAGAGGTTCAGATAGATGCTTCCTGGCTGCCGCAATATTAATGACTGGATATCAAGCAGATAGCCAGTCATTAATACTGATTCATGACACATGTGTATATTAGTAGATGGTCCATTAGTAGAATAGTAGCAGCTACAATGGTGTTTTGTGATAGCCATTGTAAAGGTACTCCTCTAGTGATTCAGTTCTGCAAAAGCTGAATGAAGAGTCAGCGTGAACTGCAAATAGTAGCATAATCACATACGTGATCTCACTATTGTCAGCATTCACATGAACTATGTAATTACGCTCGCAGGCAGGCGTGTATACATGTAGATCTTAGCGGAAGTAACCAATACCGTTGCTACAAGCAAATTTATTGATTTAGGGTGTGCCAGCTATGTATTTTCTGATTGGTCACACAATGCATTCTTTCGCATGATTGGTTAAAAAAGCATTATGAAGCTAAACAAATGTAAACACAAAGGTGGCAGCATCACCAAAACGAATGAGTACTACCTGCCTAGCTGACACACTTTAATCTAACCTTGTGCGGTTGAATAGCTTCAAATCATCAACTAGTGGCAAATCTTTTGTCTATAAAAATGACTTTCATTGAGAATCTGGTGGCGAACTCGAGACTTCATTGGTCGGATTACGTGGTTCTGGCTGTCTACTTTGTGCTCGTTATAGCAGTAGGCATATGGGTATGTGAATCGCAATGACAGTTGTTTACCATAGATTTATTCATAGAGTTTACACATAGAGTTTGCACATACAAGGCTACTTGAAATTATAGGTAGAATGGATTTACATTACTATCATATCTGATGCCCTAGTGTCTTTTTACATTACCATTCAAACAGTACCAAGTATTCTCAATATTCATTGTTTGCCAGTTTTTTGACAAAAGCTTTAAAAAAATTTAGTTATTCGCTTTCCCTTGCTCTGCAGAGATTAACTTTTGTATCTCATGTTTTGCTGTTTCAGGTTTATTACCGTTAGTTTTTGATGTGTTGCTACAAATTCAAACAGTGTAATTACAATTGTTTTGTTTATTTAGTTTTCCGATTTACAGAATAAGTAAGTAGAAGTATTTATAACAGTACAGAGTTTTAAGTAGCTGCCTGACATCAGATGCTCTAGCAAAAGCAAGCGTGAGTTTCTTGTAAGAGAGACAGTCCATTCTAAACATGATATTGTGTCTATTTCAGTCATCATGTTTAAACAGAGGTTCAGTTGGAGGATACTTCTTAGCTGGGCGCAATATGAACTGGATTTTGGTGAGTCACACCTTAGTATTTCGCAGTTTCATTGTTTTTGGAATTAATTCCATAATAATAGATTTATAAGATTTGAATTTGCTTAAAAGTATTTTAATTTTATAACAAATTGTGAAATTAACTAATATAATATGTGGTTTAGAAGAAGAAAACTGTTATGCTGGTGGACCTGATTTTTATACTACTGAGAGCCACTGAAAAGCTTAAAGTACTTCTGCATGTTTTTACAAAATATCAGCAAAAACCTTTTAGCTCAGCGAATGAAATATAATTACTGAACATGAGGCAAGAAACTGACCTTCAAGGAATTTCGTAAGTTCGCTCACCCTGATTTCTCACCGGCCACACGCTGACCGACTATCCATTAGCCATTAATGTTATCCATAAAAAGATTTCTGACGTTTATGCTATTACGGCTAATTAGAAAAGTAAAGACGGTGTCTGCAGGTGTCTGCAGGTGTCTGCAAGTGCTTTCATTCATTACTGTATCATTTAAAGACAGTGTGCTTAAATAGCTTTTAATGTACAAGAATCATAATTGAATAGAAAAGATAGTCTTCTGTTTCAATATCCAAAATATGTGTTGTCTACAAAATTGTATAACTTTCATTAAACAGCCGGAAGTAAAAAGTTGAATATATTCAGCTGTTTTTGGTCGTTTGTAATAGAAAAATCTACATGACAGTTTTTGAGTACAAGAGTTGTGTATCCCCATTTATTTGATCATATGCTTGAGTACAGCCATATTATTGTTAGAAGGTCCTTTGGTCTATTTCTTATGTAAGAACATCCACATTGTCACTTTTTTTGTATTCTCTCTTTTGGAATAATTCTACCGAAAATCATCATTTTTTGATGATTACCAAAGACAACTGAAAGTTATACATACCCGGAAATTGGATCAATGTCTTTGTATATACTTAAGTGTGAATATAATTGGTTGTAGCACCATAGATAACTACTTGTACTTGTACCAGGGTTGTTTAGGTAATTATTCATTTTGTTCTACTGGTGGCACTCATCAGCATTCACAAAGAGGCTTGTAGCTGCCGAACTGTATGAAACTATCATATCTTCATTTAGAGTAACTTTTAAAACATGTTAGAATTAATGTTGCTTAAATTTGATATCGATAAAACCAGATCAAGAGATTACCGTTCAAAACTGCATCCATTTTGTTTGCTTTCTTGTAAAGCTATTTGTATTTCAGGTTGGCGCCTCGCTGTTTGCTAGCAATATTGGCAGCGGACACTTCATCGGCTTAGCCGGTTCTGGAGCCGCATCTGGAATCGCAATTTCCATCTTTGAGCTCAGTGTAGGTTCCTAATCCTTTATACAAACCGTCTAAAGTGCTTGCTGGACAAATGCCAACGAATGAGAAAATTAGACTATCAGAGGGATGCAAAATATTCCATGACGTAGAGAGTGCTATAGATACTAGCCTAACATACTTAAATAAATCAATATATATATGTGGTCTGATTGACGTAAGTGTGTGTCTCTATGAATAGCTTCTCATACATAATACATCTATATTTAATATGTTTGTACGGTGTGGGCCAGTGTTGAACAGCTTCATTCATTCTTTATCATTCCTCTTTTTCTTCAGGAAGTATTGAACAATATTTGTCTTTGTAAAAATATGATAGCATGCTAATGAGGAAGGACACAACTCCTGCATTGACTGCTTCTGTTATTCAGATAAAATGGCTTCGTTTTACCATATGACACTCATTTTCCAGTTCAAAAATGATATAAATAATAAAATTTTTAACTATTGTGCTTAGAACTTTTTTTTAAAAATTAAAATTTAATTAAGAATTATCAAGGAAAACAGTGTATTCAAATTGAGTTTGTAGATACTGGCAGTCATTCAAAAAACCTTTGGTTGTATCTCACTATATTTCTCATAAGAAGATTCAAACTTACTTCAGGTTTGCTTCTGAGCAGGAACTAAATCAACATTACCAAGTAAAATTCAAAGTGTAATGATTTTGTCAAACAGAAAGCTACACTAAAAAACTAATCTAAACCTATTATACTGTTTTGATCGCTAAGCTAGGGAAATGTTGAACGACTCAGAGTCCCATGACTTGTAACATTGATTATCAATTAGCAGTTGATTACGCCTCTTCAATTAATCTCTGCCGTAATATTGATTACTAGTTACATAAGCTCTTCTTGATGAGATACCTCACTGATAGAATTCGCTTCTCTTGTGTAACTCTACCACAACCAATTAACTAATGCTGTAATTTATCCAAGTCTTTAATACATTTATGTTTCAAATTTTAATTTTGAATGTACAAAAATAATGTTTTGTATTATTTTAGGCCATCTACATTCTGCTTCTATTAGGATGGATATTTGTACCAGTATATATAACAGCTGGGGTAAGTTTGTTACCTAAATTCGTTATATTTGCCAACAAAAGTTCCCCTTTAATAGAATAGCGCTTACACGGTGTACAGATAAACAATGATGGCCATTAATTCGACATTTTTGTTTTATGACACTCTTTGCAGGTGTTCACCATGCCAGAATATCTAAAGAAAAGATTTGGAGGAGAAAGGATACGGGTTTATCTTGCTGTGTTAGCCATCATCCTCTATGTATTCACCAAAGTATCTGTAAGAACATTGTATCAGACTGTAGTCTGTTAAACTACTAGTAGAGTTACTAATAATGTGATATTGATTGCTCATTTAGGTGATTCTCCTGAGAATTGTTAAACTTGTCCCACTTTCTTTCTATGAATAGTATAAGTTCGTAATGTGAGTAGACAGCCTGAAAACTTCTATGAATAGTATAAGTTCGTAATGTGAGTAGACAGCCTGAATACTTCTATGAATAGTATAAGTTCGTAATGTGAGTAGACAGCCTGAAAACTTCTATGAATAGTATAAGTTCGTAATGTGAGTAGACAGCCTGAATACTTCTATGAATAGTATAAGTTCGTAATGTGAGTAGACAGCCTGAATACTTCTATGAATAGTATAAGTTCGTAATGTGAGTAGACAGCCTGAATACTTCTATGAATAGTATAAGTTTGTAATGTGAGTAGACAGCCTGAATACTTCTATGAATAGTATAAGTTTGTAATGTGAGTAGACAGCCTGAATACTTCTATGAATAGTATAAGTTAGTAATGTGAGTAGACAGCCTGAATACTTCTATGAATAGTATAAGTTTGTAATGTGAGTAGACAGCCTGAATACTTCTATGAATAGTATAAGTTAGTACTGTGAGTAGACAGCCTGAATACTTCTATGAATAGTATAAGTTCGTAATGTGAGTAGACAGCCTCAATACTTCTATTCGTGTAATTTGTATTTATTTCAGACTACTTTTATCTAAAGTTGTATCTGTTACTTTAGTACATTCACACCATATATCTCACACCTTAAGTTCTACATCTTGTATCCTGTATTCTGTATCCTGTATCCGGTGTCTTGTATCCTGTATCCTGTATCAGGTGTCTTGTATCTTGTATTTTGTATTTTATATCTTATATCTGTATGACAATATGCTCAATTGTCAATTTTGTAAAGTGTTTGACATTGACAATTGAACATAATTTATGTTCAAATTTCAATGTCAAACACTTTACCAAATTCAAGCATAGCTACCTCAACATCCTGCTATAGTTATAAGTGAAAAACCTTATGTTTCATGTAGTACCAGGTTTGGTATATAACATAGACACATAATGATAGCGATATGTTTGGTATATAACATAGACATATAATGATAGTGATATGTTTGGTATATAACATGGACATATAACAATAGTGATCTATGCATTTTAAATGGTGTTTTCTATGTGGGCTAACTTGTAGGCGGATCTTTTTGCCGGCGCTGTTTTCATCAAACAAAGTTTTGGCTGGGACATATGGGCATCAGTTTTAGCACTGCTCGCGCTTTCCATGATCTTTACTGTTGGAGGTAAGAATATGCATTACAAGAAGTAGCTTGTCAGTTGTCTGTTGACTCATATTATATTACAAGCGTACTAATAATACTTTAGAACATTCATTCTTTGTTATATAGGGACCCCTTTACTAGTTTGTTTGCCTTCAGTAAGATATGTTTATCTTTCAGGGGGCCTCAGCGCCGTTATATGGACCGATTTCGTACAAGTCTTTATCATGGTTATCGGAGCCTTTGTTCTCATGGTCATAAGTAAGTTGTCTAGCCTGAGGGTCTAGCCTTTGACTTTCATGTTTAAGTAAGTTGTTTAGCCAAGTGAAACATATTTTGTGCCACAGACTATGAACTTAAATTTATGTATTAGATCTCCTAATTGACTTTCAGTGATCCCTTGCCATTTGACGTTTCATCTTTCATGCTTCAGTATTTCACGGAATAAAAATATTAATTAAACACTTAAAAATAAAAGAGAGTAAATAAAAACACAAAATAAAAAATAAAATGCATAAATATCTCTCCGATACTGGTTTCCAGATCTCTCCGTGAGCATCATTATGCTAGCATGCGCCACAGCTCTCTACTTCCCTGTAATGTTTTCTGAGGTACAAAATTCCAACCAGCTTGTGACACTCTTCATCATGCCTCTTTAATTAACCCCCCACCCCCAACATCATCGAATGCACTTTAGAACAATAAAAACAATGCTGACCATTTAGTTTATATTTGCGGATGATCACTAATCACGGTGGCAGCATTCGCGATTAGCCACAAGTAAGGGAATAAGGGAATACTGTATTTACAGCCACTCGAGACTGTCGATACCCTTAGATATTAACCTCTACTGCAATAAATTAAATAGCCTCATGTTATGTCAACAGTATGATGTCGTATTCAAAGACTCCTGATTTGTGATAGTAACCAGAGCTGAACATAGCTTAAAGATCTACCTTTTTGCAAGCTTTCAATCTCTATTGATGTTATATGCAGCTATAAGACTTTGACCAAAATACCTTGCTGATGATTTTGGCTTCCAAATGGCTGACATGAAAAGTAAATTTGGGTCTTCTTGTGCTCTATTAACAACAGCGCACAGAAAACCTTTAGCATGGCAACCGTGAACAATTGAATGATTTGTAAATAGTAAATTTCAAACAGCTCCGAATGTGTGATACCCTGACTGCTTTCCTGCAAAGTTAGATTTTGATTGGCTTTTCATGAGAGCTTTCATACTCACAGATGAAAACAATTTTATTTGGTTGCAAATATATATGGTAACATCTTATTCTTAAAATATTTAAACTCTTTTGGCATAGCAAATATATGCAGAAATCACCTAATTCACATCATTTTTGAATATATCTATAAATAGTATTCGCGAAACATCAGACCCAAAAGCTGTACGCTATGCTGGCTGTTGGAGAAGAGTCTAGCTTCCGTTCTTGTTTTATTCTAATAAACTTTTGTACTTGATGCTAGTTCAAGATTACTAAACAGTAGTGTACAGTTTATTTGCTTACAAAGCATTGTTCATACCCAGTGCTTACTCAATTGGAGTTTTATTCAATGGTCATGACTCAGTCTAATAAAATTCTACCTATTGTAATGAACCTTAGAGCCAATAAGACATATGAGGCGATAGCAATAGCTTTTTATCTTATGTAGCGGAGTCGTCTGATGATGTGATTTAATTAGTTTCCGTAAGAGCAATTAATATTATGTACTCAATATACGTAGCAGACATTGTTTCTTCCAATCAGATAATTAAATCTGTTAAATTTGTTTATGGCTCTCCTGTTCATATTATTTTGTTCTAAAAAGTTGAAAAAATTGAATAATTTTATAATAGTTGCCATTGTCATAGCTTTCCTTCAAAGGAATACAGACAACCATCCTTTGTTCAGACTAATACTGCAGACTAGGCCATGGCCGTATATTGAAAATTGAATATTGTATATTAAGCAGCCTATATTGTTTTGCACACTTACACACCTAGTCTACAATGTGGTACAATATGCATATAAAGTATCCATGAGAGAGTAAATTATGCAATAATTACTACTAGTTATGTAATACACATGCAATAGGTACAGTATAATATGAATAGCAGCTATAATAATAAATGGAACATACAGTACACCACTGAAGGGAAACCCATGCGTACAATTCGTCTGTCACGAGAGCCAACTATTCTCATGATAGGAGAATAGTTAGCTCTCAAAGTTTCATTCTTTGAACAAACATGGCCTCTTCAGACAATCGCTCAAACCCCAGATGTTGTCCGGGCAATTGAAAGCCCGAAGAAGCGGGATCAACTGTAATTTATATAGTGAATTTAGGAAGTTATAGTTGACATTAAGTGTTGCTTACGCTAACAACTCTACTACTGGTTTATTCAACTTTGGGTCACTCTCTGAACAAGTTCCAATAAACTTCGATCCAGCACATAGAATGCTATGAAACACTTTCACTATTCATACTATATATTAATAAAACATTTCAACCAACGTGCTAGGTTTTATGCAAGAGGAAATTGGTGGATATGACGGGCTATATAACAAGTTTGTTGGACCCGCTGCCTGGCCTGAGTTTACTAAAGTCTATGAAAACTTGACTGAGATGGGGCTGAATACAACAGACTACCAGCATAGATACGCTGAATGTGGTAAGTACTATCAGTGTTCCTAATATTGCTACAATTTTGTTTGAAGATAAGATGTCGGTTGGTATTTGTCTAGATAGAAAGATTAACCAATAAGATGTTGAGATTTGAATAGTTAAAAAGGTTGACCAATAATATATTGGTATTTGATTAGTGAAGAAAGTGGACCAAGAAAATATTGAGATTTGATTAGTTAAAATTTTGACCAATAAGATGTGGATATTTGTCAAGTTAAAAGGGTTGACCAATGAGATAAGGGTTGAGCTAGTTGAAAGAATTAAACACCAGTATTCAGATGCCAATCTAAATATAATTTGACAAACTTAATTTAATACTCATGATGTCACTGGTCTAGATAATTAGGTTCCAAAAAATAAAATATTCATAAATCTAATTTATATATATTGAATTTACCAATAATTAGTTAGAAATATTCTTATATTCTTTAATGAAACTATGGGCTATTGTGGCTATTTCATTATGAGATGGTAAGAGGCGATGGAGTAGTCAAAGACCTCAAACTAGATTCAATACAATGAGTGAACATGTAATAAAATCAAAAGGCTTGGGAAGTTGAGTTTGAAGCCTTGCTGGTTTTGGTACCGTGAGTCAATTCTTGCTCAATGAAGAATCTCAAAATGACAATATAAATATGCACAAGGTTGATTAACTTCCTCTGCAATCCTTACATAGCTGGATATTTCTGCAGAGACTTGAGTATTTGTACAACAATATTGTGTTCGGCTATGGTTCAATACATGAGTAACTCTTTTATGTAATAGGAAAAACTCCCGAAGACTCCTTTCATCTAATGAGACCCGCGACAGATGGCAACTTACCGTGGACTGGTGTGATCTTTGGTCTCACCATATCCAGTATTTGGTACTGGTGCTCTGATCAGGTGAGCCCTTGCACCAATGTTAGATTGATACCAAGTAGCTTTTATTATTTCTGCGAAAAATAGGTTGCATATATTTATATACTACAAATAGAATGTTAGGAGAAAAACTAAAAGGGAATGTGTCGTGACTTCTTTTCCAAAATAAGTCAAAGTTATAGATGAATGTACATATACTTATATGAACTTTATTATCTCCATAAAATGCTGTCGCAAGCAAATGTGACCAAAAGACAAAAAGAAACAGCAGTTTTGTATTGGTGGTTTAGAATGCTTAGAATGAAATTAATCCCACGCAGCTAGTATGTTAGTCTGTTCACAGTATGCATTATTCCAATCCATAGAACTTCATCAAATTTTACTACAGAGATGTTTGAATGTCAGTCCCACATTCGCTGACTAGCCTTTCTTGAGTAAATCATCATTACATGTAGAACAGAACTCAGAATTGTTTGTAGGTTAGTTCTAATGCTCAATTATAACTAACACAATTGAAACAAGTGTAAGATATTTCACAACGCAGGCTGATGTCACTTACCACTTTCTCTGCCATCTGTGTGATAACAAACACACTCTTCAATTTTACCTGAGCTCTAGGGCTACAACACCTGTAATTCCAGATTTACCTGGACTCCAGGGTTAAAACCCATGTCATTTCAAATTTACCTGAACTCTAGGGCTACAACACCTGCAATATCAAATTTACCTGAACTCTAGGGCTACAATACCTGCAATATAAAATTTTCCTGAACTCTAGGGCTACAACTCCTGTACTTTCAAAGGCTTTGAAAATGTAAAAGTAACAAAATTAACTGTTGAATGAATAGTTTAGTAAATAAATAGACTGCATCATGAAAGCATAAACTAGGTTTGCATATGGAGAGTCAGGTTTTCAAGGATAACAAATTTGATTTAGAAGTTATCACACCTTGTACTTTATTTCTTGTTAGGTAATTGTACAGAGAACACTCGCTGCCAAGAATATGGTGCATGTCAAGGCAGGCACAATACTCGCTGGCTGCCTAAAAGTCCTACCTCTTTTCATCATGGTTTTTCCAGGAATGATATCCCGCCTACTCTTTCCAGGTCAGTCCTCTGCATGCATTTAAGGCTATTTATATAACTGTAGGTGCTTGCAGGCGCTTGTATTAAAACTATGGGGTATATTAGCTGCTAATCATATAATCTACACTCGTTCAGGTTATCAAAGTACAAGCATTCGCTACAATCAAAGCTTTATGTTTTTATGATATAGCACGGAACTTTTTGGAACCTGCTGATTAATAATCAGAAACAATGTAATAAATATAAAATGCAGTAGTTTAATTTTTGTCTTTAGAGCCAGATAAAAATAAACAGAACTTAATAGGGAGAAGACAAATTTGATTTAAATTTAACTCCTTAATAAGTAGGTATTCCATGTTTAAGTTTACAATGATACTAAGTTTGATTTGTTTACAACAAGTCAGGTGACCTAGAAGCTATTTTTATTTAGTTCTCTCAAAAATTGAAGTAATTTGCTAAGCATACCTGAAATATCTGAGAAACATCATAATATGTAGTGAAATAATGTAATGGTGTAAACTAGTGTAATAATATGAAAATGTTAATTTTTTGTTTCAAGTCATAAAATATAGGCGCAAATGATGTAAATTGTTGTTAAAGGTTACTCTTTCTGGTCTATGTTGAAGTTTTCCACTCAAGTGAATATTTATGGTAGGGCCAATCTAAAAATCTGTTGTTCTAATGTCACATGAGATACTGTGGAAGTTATCTTAACCACAGATTTAACCTGGTTATACAGGTTGTTATTAGCTTTGCACTATAATCACTTCCTATCGATAGTTTAGACTAGACATTTAGATAACTTTCAACTAACTTTCATAGGTAAAAGGTTGTTCCAAAATATAGCATGAGATTCTTAATTTGAACATTATTACTAGTATTTCAGCTAACTAAAGGATTTGCAATGTATGAATGATGGAGGTAGTTTGGCTCTTAGTCTACATTTTAATTTGCCATTCATATCATTACAAAATGTAGATCCCACAAGATTAACTCAAGGTCACGTGCATTGTGCAGTTTAACTCGGCCATTAATAATTTCACTAGCAGCAAACTATCTGTATTCTGTAACTTTTAGCTAGTATTCCAGCAAAGCACATGGCTACCTTTGAGCTCACTATCGGGAGAGCTATCTAATAATATTACATAGCTTCTGGTCTCCAATTGCAGATGAAGTAGGGTGTGCTACTCCAGAAGCTTGTGAAGAAGTCTGTGGAAATAAAGCTGGATGCACGAACATCGCTTATCCCCTTCTCGTAGTGAAACTGATGCCTCATGGTGCCAGAGGTATGAATTCATAGTCTGCGCTAGAGAGCAAATCTAAATATCACAATGTATCTGTGTGATGTTGGTAACTAGAGCTGCCTTTTCTGATTACCTTTCCAACATATACTACACTAACTAAGAGCTCATAATCATCAAACCATCAAGGAAATTTGAAATTTGTTTTTGATCATTCACAATTAACAGTTTTAATGAGTGTTAACACAACTCACTATTATTTTATGGTGAGTTGTATACTTTTGTTTCTTTTATGATTAGAATGAGAGGAAATACATTAAATCATTTGTTTTTCTTACTACTTAGTAACGAGTTATAGTTGTTATTGAAATTTGGAATCTTGTGAGCAATCGCATAAGTTTCAGACACCATCTTAAAATATGACAACGAATTACAAAACAAAAAAATAATATTTGTCTCCCATTTGGTGCAAACCACTTGTAGGAAATAAGGAGACAGTACAATATCTTTTTGTTCCTAGAACTTGGATGAACGCTAGTTAAAACCAATATTTTATTATTGTTTACTTTAATTGTACAATTTAAAAATTCATGAGGCTCCTTATTGTAAAAAGATTCAGCGAAAACCGAAATCTAATTGTACATTCTACTTGAGCTAACAACCCTAACAGCAGATGCCTAGGTTTTATATGATTAGTATCAGCTGTTTACCTAATCTTGCTGCTGTAAAAATAAATATTAGCACACCAACATCTGCAGTGCTCATTAGGTTTTAGCCTCTTACCTAGTTGCTAAGCTATCTTTCCTTGCCTATGACTTCTTTATATACTACAGGACTTATGCTGGCTGTTATGATGTCTGCCCTGATGTCTTCTCTCACTTCCATATTCAACAGCAGCTCTACAATATTCACCATGGATATCTGGAGACGCTTTCGGAAAAATGCCTCTGAGATGGAGCTAATGATTGTGGGCAGGTAGGTAGCCGACTCTTTTGTTTGGGCAATGCATAGGTTTGTAAAATGCAGATGAATAGTGACTTGAAGTAGCTGCTACATACGACTTGAAATGACTGCTAAAAGAAAACAACAGTAAATGGTGAAAAATTATATTACGGTACGTGACTGCTAGGAGGTGATATAAAGTATTTGCTAGGAGGTCAGATACACTGTCTATTAGAAGGTGGCATTAAGTATCTCCAAAGAAGTTACAAGTGTTACCTGTTAGAAAGTAATAAGTATTGACATGAAACCAACTTGGTAATGCCATGGAAGTGACATAAGATATGACTTGAAAGTGACATGGCAGTGACGTGGGAGGTGACATCGAAATGACATAGAAATGACATGAAAGTGACATGAAAGTAACATGAAAGTGACGTGGAAGTGACATGGGAATGACATAGAAGTGACATGAAAGTAACATGGAAGTGACAAGCTATGACTTGAAAGTGACATGGATAGTGTTGTCTAAATAAATCATAGTTTAACTAAACAACAATTTTTAACATGCAATTAGCGATAACAAAAGCATTACCTTAAATTAGCCTAAAACATGATTGCTATTTGCAGGGTTTTTGTAGTTGTAATAGTGGCACTGAGCATTGCATGGATACCCATAATCCAAAATGTTTCTGAGCTGTTCCACTACATTCAAGGAATCACATCATTTCTCGCACCTCCTGTTTGCGCAGTTTATGTGCTAGCAATTTCCTGGAAGCGCATCAATGAACAGGTAAAACAATTATTTTAAATAGTAATGTTGTTTTCAAGTAACATTGTTTGCACCCGACATGTAGAACACATGTGTGAAAAAATAATCTTTTGGAGAATGAGGGACATGAAAATATGTAAAATATCATGCATATTTAATAATTCTCTGAGAGATGACTGATTCGATATACGCAACAGTCATTCCTGCATGCATACAACATGTCTGCATGCTGGCATCAATTTATTCCTTTTATTTAGTGTTGCTAGTTCTGGTCTGACTAAAACAACAACTATGCGACACTATTAGCCTCTGTGCATAGCTCATCACATTTATGATTTCAGCACTCTGGCATCAGTACATTGACTTTCTTAAAGTCTACGAGGCAACTTAGTTGTTTCATGGCTGGAAGTCAACTCTCACTGGCAATGGGATTTATCTCCCTTGCCTGCTCAATAGCTTCAGTAGAGGTTTCATAGAGGCTTCAATAGCCAAAACAGTACTGACTGTAGCATTAGTATATATCAGCGTTTGAACACAATGAGTTTCTGCTGCAACAGTAACCTTTTTATAAACCTACTTCTATTTAATCATTGTTATTATTAATTAAATATATTCATGATTTTATTTTGTTTTCTCAGTTTGTTTTGATTGTGTCTGTATCAAATTATTTAATGTTGTAATCATTGTAGTAAAACGGACTATTTAGCCATTACTTGCTAATTATTTTACATTTAAACAACTTTACAGCTGTCTTAATTTTTCTCTAAATTTATTGGAACTTCACAAAACACTTTTCTCGTGATATGAAATTAAAAAGTTAGAATGGTAAATGTTGTACCCGGGCAATGCCGACCATTTGATTAATATGTTAATAAAACTTTACTACAAATATTCTGATAAATTGAAAAGACAAAACATAAAACTAAATGTAGAAGTTTAGAATAAAATAAAAAACTTTTAATAAAATCAGTCTGAAACAGATGAAAGTTTGAAAATGGGTTTTTTTGTTGGTAAAACAAATCAAGTTGAGGCACAAAAGGCGTAGTCTGCCAGAAAATAGTTAGATAATATTATTCATTTGGGGTTTTAAAGCTTGCTATAAAAGTAGTAATCTGAAACCAAAAACCCTAAAGCAATAATAACTTTTTGTAGGGAGCATTTTGGGGTCTAATGGTTGGGCTCGTTGTTGGAATGATAAGATTTATATGGGAGTTCAGCTACGGTGCAGCGCCACCTTGTGGAGATGAAGACATGAGAAGTCCAATTATCACCAAAGTACATTACCTACACTTCGGCATCATTCTTTTTGTCATCGTTACTGTTGTCTGCATCGCTGTCAGCCTGCTGACCAAACCTATCGACCCTAGACATGTGAGTTACTCACTCTATACATTAGTTTAATAACTCATTGGTGCACTCAATTGTTTACGAAGAGAGTGATAGAGTCACTTTGTCACATGGTATCTTGTAGGATTGCCTATAATAGTAAGTTACTACAATTACACAAACGCATAAAATGTGTTACAGGAATTATCTGTGACTAGTTTAAGAATTTCTTATAATCTAGGACAATAACGTGCAGACTTTGTTTTGAGAATGTGCAGATAAATGTATATCTGACAGCAGTTTAGTTCACTGTATTCATGTTTCATCCGAGTATGAAGTGACTATTCATGCTAGTAACTAGTACAGCTGTGAACCAGGTTCTTGTTAAGCAGCTTCTAGCATGCATGTGACTGTATTATGAACTGATCTAACCAGTTATAAGTAATCTCAAGTATTGATAGGTACATTTGCAGCCTTACAATAACCAAAATTTACTGGAGATACAGTGATGGTGCTACAATAACGGTGTAAAATATAGCCGCTACATGTTATATCTTACATCAGCATACCAAAGTATCAACCAAATCTTATACTTTTGTTGACTTGAAAAAGAAATACTAGAGTGAAATATTGGTACTACTATTGGTACTACTAAAGTAGTACTAATAGTAGTTAGTTAGTCCGAGTAAACATGTTTATCCATATTTTTTGGGCAAATTTTTTCCAAATTTCACACTCATATGCTTTGTTCCTGCTGCCATTCGTTGAAAATGTTCTGTTTCAACGAATGGCAGCAATGGCGAATGGCCTCTTAAACACCCATCTGATTAGAAACTCCAAAATACACTTTCGCAGGCATAAAGGATATTTACCCTCAATCAACGGGTTTATGAGTGTTTGTCATGAAAGCAGTTTAGCAGTTTGAGTCGAAAATTTCAGGCGGAGGTAGCTGATTAAAAATGGAAGAAGGGCTGGGCAACACTAGGCCTAATACTAGTTACAGTTATGAACAGAAAACACGAAGATGACAAAACAATATCTGACACTGATACGCATGATATATATTTTATGACTAACAATGGAGCCATAAGTTTCTGCATTTGTGACACAACTGAGTTTAGTCAAGTCATATTACGCATTTTACTATGCGTTACGCATTGTAAAATGCGTTTAAGTTTTGCCTTTTAAAATCTTTACTATAATAAGAGCTGTGTCCGTCTGTTTGTCCCAAGCCAACGCTTAAAGTATTAGGACAAAAATTGCACCGGATGGCACTCAAACCCAGATATTCAGACCTCAGACTCAGCAGAGTACCATCTACACGACTCTTTATACATGTAAGAATAATTGTGCCCATAGTTATTACACATGATGATCTCTCATGGCACACAAAACTATCAGTCTATTAATAATAATAATTTGTGATAGATCTCTGACTGAAGTAGCCATGGCTATAGGGTTACCTTGTTACAGGATAGTATAAAATGTGCAATCCTTTGTAGTGATAAGTTCTGAGGTCTTATCGTGTAGTGGCAAGGGAATAAAATACTCATAAAAAGTGCTAAAAAAGAAAAGCTATCTTTAGACAGTACGTTAGACTGAGTCGATTGTTTGTGTGAGTTCAGTGCTTCCAGCCTTACACTCGGGCTGATGGTCAGCAAGTTTTAGTGTAAGTTATAAAGATGATGAGATTAGATTTGATAATAAGTTTTGTTAGAATACCGCTAGTTCATGGAACCAAATCAATCAAGCGACATGTCCAAAAGTAATGAAATTTTAAATAACCAAAGTTTAAATATAAATAATAGCAAACTTAATACATTTTATAGAATTTAGAATGACAACTTGATTTTTCTTTGATTTAGATAAACAGTAAAACTATACACAATTCTCAAATAGTTGGAATGCAGCATTATAAGTTGTAATTGCAAATTGTATATCACATAATTATATTTTGATTTCTAGCTTCGAAGATTGACCTACTGCTCTCGCTTTGAAGAAGGTGAGAGGGTGGAGATGCGAATGTCGCAAGAAACACTCCCAACATCGGATGAGGAAATGGGAATGAATGCATCTACTCTGCCACTCAAAGAGAAGTCAACATGCAATAGAGGAGAGAACTGTCAAGAAGATAGCTATGATGCCGAACTACCCCAAAGTAAGCTCAGGAGTTGCTTTTTTATACATGTATTTCATCTATAAATTTTTGTTTTTGCATTTACAACACCACATGACAATACCATTTTATTTGTTAATTTTGTGGCACCTTGTGTAAAAAAATTATTACTGACCAAACGCATCTATAAAGTTATAAATTGCTACAAATTTAACTAATTTTTCATTTTTCTATAAATGTTAAATACACTGAATTAAAGTGTAGCTATTTGACAAAAGATGCACGGAGATGTTAAACAACTCAAAGCCAGCAGGAGTACTCAATGGCAGCTGAAAACAGCATCGAGCGAATACCAGAACTATAATACAATTTTTAGCAGCGCAAGATTGTATAAAACTTGTTCAATTGCTTTTCAGCTACTGAATATGGCAAATAGGCTTTATGCTAGATTGAGCTATTTTAACTATTGAACTATATTGAACTTTTATGAACCATATTGAACTTTAATGAACTATATGGAGCTGTAATGAACGATATTGAGCTATGTTTGTACATTTTCATGAGCGTACTTTCTCTTTCCAGTTTTGTTAACACAACTCTACAATGATTTTCAGGGAAAGTTCCATGCTACAAGAAAGCTCTATACTGGGTCTGTGGCATAGAAAGGCTCGCTGGACAAAAAGGCAACTCTAGAAACAGCTCGTCCACTGCAGAACCAAAAATGGATATAGATGAACCTTCATGCCAGTCTACCTTAGTTAATGTGGCAGCCATGATTCTGATGGTGGTTACAGCCTTTGTCTGGGGTTACTACGCATAGCCTGTGTTCATAAAACATTGCCTTTATACAAATAATTAATTATTGGTCATACTTCAGTCATCAAAAGTCAGAAGCAGCAGTAAACAGGCTGGAAATACAGAAAAATCCAAAGTCAGAATAAAACACTAAAAGTCGAAATCGGTGAACAGTATGTACAAAATTAATCAAAATTTTAATAGATTGTTTTTTTACAAGCCAGTCTTTATTGGTAACACCCTGACTTAGTCTATTTGTAATCAATTACTATGAACCTGACCTTGTGACCTTAGGGCTTCCAAAATAACAGAATGATCCAAAATATTTCACTGAATCATTGTTCAAATCATATTCTGCCTGTAGTATTCCAAACCCACAATTTGAGGACAGTTTATGTTTCTCTTGCTAGTGTATGAATACTTTTTGTATTTCTCGGGTGCCAAGGTCTAGATAAAGGCATATTGACTTACATGTACATGTATATCTGTATTTTAAAATTAAACTTTATAAAAACTTTAATAACTTTTTGTTTGATAATCAAAATATTTTCTTGAATTTTATTAACCAGTGTTTTAGAAAAATGAACTCTGGAATATATTTTTAATAATGGAAACTATTTTTACCATTTTTTTAGCAAATGTGATAGATTTTTTGAGTTTTTAGTGCCATCTCAACCGATGCTAGTCTATGGTTGCAGCTACAAAGTCTTTAACCGTGACCTGCATGTTTTTAACTCCGGTTGATACATTTACTTTATGAAATACATCTGACAACTCACAGATCAAATACATATTTATCATGCATCGACCGACTCGAGTTATTGTGGTCTCTCAGCTTGGCAATCTTTACTAGAATAAGAACTGCTGTCTGTCTGTCCGTTTGTCCATCTATCTACTTGTCTTTCAGTTTGTCCATCTATCTGAAGCAATCTATCTGGAGATTAAAAAAAAAATTCATTGTAAGAGATTTGACCTTGCAACCTTTAGTTTGGTGCACCAACACGGTAACACCTGCGCAAACTGACAGCCTTGTGGTATTTTGGAATAATTATGCATATACTTATTCTCTTTGCTTTATTGACTCACCTTCCGATCTCTCACAGCACACCAAACTGCCAGAGTACCAATTCCTAAGGAAATGATCCTACCATTAGTCAGCACTTTTTATAAAATGTTAGAAGCGGCATCTTCATAGACTCAGAAAAATCTAAAAGCTAGCCAGAAATGGTTTTGTTCTTGTTCATGACCACAACTCGCTTTAAAATATTTTCAATGCTCCACCTTTGGAAATATAGACTTAATCTTTACAATAATGAAGAGCGATATCTGTCCATCTGTTCAAATGCAAGAGATAGGGATAAAACATTGCTGCATACAGGTTTTGAACTTAGAACATTCAGCTTGATGGTCAATACTCTAACTCCTGCACTAATCAACCACCTTACATATTTTCCAAATACTGATGATTGCACAGATACTGATTATCTCTTCTTTATCAACATACCCATCAATCTCTCACAGAACTCTGGACTTCCAGTAGACTTGTCCTAACTGTTATATGAGTAGTGTCTGTCTGTCCGTCTATCCGCCCGTTCGTCTGAAGCTAGGGTTAAAGGTTGAGATAAAAGATCGCTTTTGGCAAAGTTCCAACTCATGCCATTCAGCTTGGCAGACCAACAATATAACATCTGCACCAATCAACCATCTGCAGAACTTCTTGCGATATTATCAGTGCTTTATCTCTAAAACAAAGGATCTCTCACGACACTCAAAGGGTACTCAAATACTAGTATGTATAAAATCAGGTTGGATAAATGGCTGTAGTGCTTATTTGTGAGATTATTTACTAGTTTAGTATCCGCATTCAAATCACATTAATATTTTATATTAAAATTTCAAATAGTAAAACCATTCTTTACACAAAAATTTCATTATTAAGATGATTTGTCTATTTGCCTAATAGACCAATAACAAGATCTAGAGCTGCATACTAATGTTTACGTGATTCCTGATTTTTGCTGGACCGGAGTCTCTCTCTACAGGAAGACAATGGTATTCAGTCGGCAAGAACAGGTCGCGACATAGTAGCAATTTCATCCTGCTGAAGTCGCTGGTCGATGGGCACGTATGTTTATCCTCTCCCTATAGATGCTGCTACGGAGCTTAAAGGTAATAGCGCAGTGCTTTTACAGATATTACTTTTCGTTCTGTAAGGGTGTCCAGTACACCCTCCCCATTTGTAGGGGGGTTGACGGTTTAATCACATACACAGAGTGAGCCAGATTACATGTATGACTGGTAGCATGTTTCTATAGCCTTATAGACCTTATAAAATGACAAGAACTTAGCTAAGGCTACAAAGATAATAAAAAGATAAAGATAAATATTACAAACTATTAAAATATTATTAATTGTATTATTAAATTCTTAAATGCTTTTAAATAATAATCTTTGTGAAATTAATGCTACCTATCGATCAAAGTTTTTGGTGGTACCTACGAGTGTTATTACAAGTTATTTAAAGTCAGAGGTCAAGTAATCTAAAGTCAGAAGTCAAGTAATCTAAATTCAGAGGTCAACTAATTTAAAGTCAAAGGTAAAGTAATCTAAATTCAAAAGTTGAAGAGTTTCCATGGAAACATTATTAACAAGTTGTGTGCTTTATTAGCAAGCTGAAAAGCTGGGATATTAGCTGATAAGTACAGAATTGCTTTGTTGAGTAGTGAGCGGGTGAGAGGCTGTCTGTGGAAGAGGTAAGTCACCATCATTGCATCATCACCTGAGTATTATACTGGTGGCATGCTAAACGGTTAGTTATACTGTTTGTTGACTCCTAAATGTAGCAGCCAAAAGATAGGTAGTTGTCCAAGCTCTATATTTAGAATACGCTTTGGCTGGTACAGATCAATAATGTTCTTTTTTAAATATTTTATAGCTTAAAGCAGGAAAAAACAGCATGCATTAAGGGTTGCAGAATAAGAACAAGCAGTGACTGTTATAGAAACCGACTATATATTGAATATTGCAGTTTCAATAAACACGCAATGAATTTTACAAAAATATAAAATGACATTAAGGTTTAAATGTGCATTAAACTTTGTGGCAAAAGCATATTTATTGACGACAATAAAAATATAATATGTAGTTTCTGTGCTGACTTACCATTAGATTACTGGTTGGAGTCACAATAACCATTAGTCGGACTAGGAAGGGCATCAGTCTATGATTTATACAGGTAAAGTTTATGTCAGCCAAGCATGCTTTCAGAATTGTTGCTTAGATTTCAGCCTTTTAGCAATTATCTGCAGCTAGCACCTTAACATTCGGATGTGTGGTGAGAGATTGTCAAGTGAGCAGATCAAACACAAAGAATGGCTGCGCACAATTATTGTATTTTACAATATCTGGCAGTTTATTGGCCCAGATGCTAGTACCGCATGTCATGAGTTCGACTCCTGTATGTTGGCTAGTGACATCACAACTAAAAGCATCAACTAATCAACTTTTGAAAGTAACCAAATGCAATTCGGAAAATGGTTTAGTCTAGTTTCCCTTCCTCTATTCAAATGAGGCACAACATTAACTCGACCTCAAAGGAAGTGTATTAACAGTTTGTGACCAGCACAACAATTCAGTTAAAGCATAGCTAAACATGTATATACACATATGTATATGTATGTATATATATGTTTATACAGGCTGAATGCTTGAAGTTGCAAAAGTAATAAAAAGTTTTGGCACAGAAAGTTCATTTTTACTCAATGTAGACAACATTTAGCATTCTAATTTTTAGATGAAGGTATTTTGTTTATTTTTGTGTATTGTTTTTATTTTTGTGCACTATTTTCTTTCTGTTTAATTTATATCTTGGATGCAGTACCTACTACAAATCTATACTGATTATTATAGTCTTGTTAACCATGCGAGTTTAGGCATTTTTCTTTATGTATGGGCACACAGTTTTATTTTGGTATGGCTTCACGCATAATGCTAGCTAAAGTGTTAAGCGTGAAGCCAGGAAATATTGGCATGTGTAACAAGTATGTGCCCTATTTATTCCATAGTATAACTAGTTGGTAGCATAGTGCATTGGATCAATGCCTGTCTGCAGAACTGCAGGTTCCGAGTTCAAATACGCTGTGCAGCGGAGTTCTCATTTTTCAGTTTCCCCAAAACTTTATTGATGCAACTGGACATGCAGACAAACGAACTAATGTTGAGATTTATATATATATATCCTGTATATACATTTCATTATATATGATATAATGAAGTTTATCATAAATATAACTAAAACCACAGAGCTCAACATAGAATAAAGCAGTATAAATTAGTAAAGTAGCTGTGCTGCCCGGCGTGGACCGGGTATTAAAAATTAGCTTATAAACAACAACAAGAAGTAATGAGAGTTGCCTGCCACTTGCTATTAGCCCGGCAGATTTCTAATGGAAAATTTTAGTAAGCTAACTAACGGCAATCACTTAGTTATGCAATCACCCTGCGTGGTATGCAAAGCTGTTGGGCATGTGCTCCCATATATCGACTTATATCGGCAAGTGAATAATGCAACCTCTGTGGCCTATTGGGTAGAACCTCGGAGTGGTGAGCGGTACAGTTCACGATCAAATCTCCTTCGGTACGGATTCTTTATTCTAAGATTTTAATAGCTATTTACGGAATGCAAACAGACTTATGACATAAAACATACTTTTAGAAATATATTTATATATGTACATATGTATATATATAGATTAGATAAAATACTTGGTTAGCTACTGGCAGTTTAGTGCTTGCGCAGTCATCAGGCTTTAGATCTCAATTCAGTTGAGGTCAACAGCATGATAACTGCACAAGCACTAAACTGCCAGTAGCTAACTAAGATAAGTATTCTATAAAAAAATACAAGCTTATGTTTATGACATTTTTTTATAACTCATGGAACACCGGGTATTCAACTAGGGCACACATATTTATGTATAATTTAACTTTTGATGAGTGATTAGCAAGCCCTATTAAAAAAAATTAGGAAAATTTAAACTTTTTTAGCCTCAGCCCAGTCAGGGTTAATGAAATATTGAAATAAATTTGTAGGAGTTTATTGCTAGCTAGCCCAAATAAAACTATGGTGCTTCATGGCTGCCAGGGTTTGTTTGTCTTCTTCTTTAGAATGGAGGAAGAAGACATGTGTGACGACTTTTCAGATGAGGAACTTATTCATGAAGCTGTGACATATTTGCCTCCAATTAAGATTTTTCAGAAGGACTATCAGTCTGACAGGATCAGCAGTCTAAACTTAAGGTTACCAGGTAATAGTAAACAGTCCCGCTTTAACAATGTTTATGACACATTTCATACTTATAATAATTAATAAACATTACTGTTGTTATTTTAATACACAAATGGACCTATAGACTTTAGACATAGCAGTTTGACTTATAATATACTTTTGACCTACAATAGCCTTTTGACCTATAGTAGTCTTCTGGCCCATAGACTTTTGACTTATAACAGCCTTCTGACCTACAATAGCTTTTTGATCTATAATAGCCTTTTGACCTATAATAGCCTTTTGACCTATAATAACCTTTTGACCTATAGTCGCCTTTTGACCTATAGTAGCCTTTTGACCTATAGTAGCCTTTTAACCTATAGTAGCCTTTTAATCTATAATTGCCTGTATTCCTGTAGTGTATTATAACCTTTTGACATATCATTTTTTAGCAGCAAACCAACTTTTAGAGAGGTTCAATTGCTGATAACTTTGGCACTCTCATGCTAGCTGATCCTAAAGACCATGTTGCTATGTTAACAAGGATGCAATCTTATTGGTTCTATTTATTGGCATTGCACATGTTTTAGAGGTCAATGCCGACTTAGCGCAGCTTCCTGGTGATAAGTATGTATGTGAATTCTGTGATATGGAATTCGCTGAACAACTCAACTTAGTACTCCACAAGAAGAGGTCATGCACACTTGCACAAATTTATGAGGCGCAAGGTTTTTCCACTGAACTCACCCCACCACCTTCAAAGTCGCTGGAAGATTCAGCAATGTCTGACGAGGAATTTGACGACAGGATTAATTCTCCTCCTGAGTGGAAGCACAGCTCACCCCTTAACAACTTCTTACCTAACCCAGGCCTTTTAGGAAGTGCAAAGAAGTTTTTACAACAGCCATTTTTAACGAGTTCCGTAAATGGAAAGTCGCTTTTATTCTATGGAGATTCTGCATATGAGATTCCAAAAGGATTCGAAGACGTTTTCAGAGAAGATGAATCTCCGGCATGGACAAACGAGAGAACTAGGGCCCCTGCAACTATTACTCTGAAGCAGTTCGTTGAGCAACAGATAGAGCGAGGAGAAGCAGTTGATGAAGACCTACTAAACTCCGAATTTGAAACGGACCACCTTGAGTGTCTCACACCTAAAAGTAGTGTATTTCCACCCGAGTCATCTCCTGGCTACTTTGATACGTCTTCCCTAGCATCCTCTGTTGCTGAGATTGAAAGGGTTAAAAGAAAAATCCAATTTGAGTTCAAAAGCAAAATAGTTAAAGAGGACACGCCCAGACCACATCCAACTGCCCAGTTAAAGCGATCAGCACCAGCAACAGAAAATACTACAGTTTCCCACTATAAACCCTCGGATGGAAGAGCTCCTGACTCTATCTCAAAATCACAGCTCAAACTTGCGCGAGCGAAAAAAATAACCTCTTACAAGCCCTCGAGTACAAAAACAAAAAAGAGGAAACCAGTGCTATTTGGCAGAAAGACATACTTACGGTGCAATGTATGTAAGTGTAAGGGAAGGATAGGGAGAGAGTTCTCTGCGATTACTCCTTGCTCTAAGCGCCGACTCAGTTGTCACAAATGTGGCAAAAAGTTCAGGGCACGACAGAAATATAAGAAGCACGAGTGTCTACCTAAGTAGAGTTCATGTGAAATCAAGGAAATTAAGTTTCCACTCGAAACTGACTCGCCCAGCTGCACCGTGATGCTATTCTTGTTATCGGCAATAATCCAAATAATAAGTACTTCCCAGCTGAAACACTTAGTAATTTTATGTATAATTGGTTTTAGTTGCTCATTTTAGTTGCAAAAGTTCAAATAAATATCACTTGCTTTAGTTATCATTGCGTATAAATTCTACTATTGAATAAACTGGGTGGTCTGGACAAAAAACCTTGCATCATCCTTGACCAGGATTTAGCAATCAGCTGTTGACACAAGCACTGATGCATCAACTCAGCAGCTCATTGGTTGACTTGCACCCTAAACTTACCCTTGCAGTCCGACTATTTACCAACCTAACATCTTTGTGACTTACTGTCTGATTTGATCAGCTATACATGTATTGACTTACCTCCTAATTATGTGCACTCCATACTCTCACTTGAGGTTGTACACATACTTCAGAGTGTACACTTGAGACTGTACTCTCTGTCATGCCTATACACTCGCTTGAGATTGTACACTCTGTCATACCTATACACTCACTTGAGATTGTACACTCTGTCATGCCTATACACTTACTTGAGATTGTACACTCTGTCATGCCTATACACTCACTTGAGATTGTACACTCAGTCATGCCTATACACTCACTTGAGATTGTACATTCTGTCATACCTATACACTCACTAGAGATAGTACACTCTGTCATGCCTATGCACTCACTTGAAATTGTACACTCTGTCATGCCTATACACTCACTAGAGATTATACACTCTGTCATACCTATACACTCACTAGAGATTGTACACTCTGTCATGCCTATACACTCACTAGAGATTATACACTCTGTCATACCTATACACTCACTAGAGATTGTACACTCTGTCATGCCTATACACTCACTTGAGATTGTACACTCTGTCATACCTATACACTCACTTGAGATTGTAGACTCTGTCATACCTATACACTCACTTGAGATTGTACACTCTGTCATGCCTATACACTCGCTTGAGATTGTACACTCTGTCATACCTATACACCCACTTGAGATTGTACACTCTGTCATGCCTATACACTCACTAAAGATTATACATTCTGTCATACCTATACATCACTAGAGATTGTACACTCTGTCATGCCTATACACTCAATGGAGATTGTACACTCAGTCACACCTGCACATCACTTTAGAGTGCACACTCAAGACTGTACATGCACTCATGTTTGCACACTGTCTTGTACCGATACACTCATTCAGAACAACTATGATCCATAATTATAGAAAACTGTAGACTGTATTTGAATAGCAATATTGACAAAACTGGAGATATTAAATGGACGGAGAAAATGGCAGGCAATCACACAAATATGTCAGCAATGGACGGTTGAACACATCTGAGCAAAGCCAATATAAGTGGCTTCTTGAGTAAAATGCAGCTATAATGTATAACATAAAATAACTATAGGCAATAAATAATTTTATAACAATCTAAACCCAGTTAACTGCAGAGCAAACCCAGAGTTTGACCCTACATACAGAAACGTCTTGCAATATTAGTGTAGTCTCTCATCTATTCTGGAAGTTGACAGAGACAAGCAGCGCCCATGTTTATCCAATAGTCCTGAGGCTTCAGTGAAGGTAAATGAATTGCCACAACAAAGTTGGTAGAGTGACCTGTGAGACAATGAAAAGAACACTGACAGTAGTTCTCTAAGTCCCTCTAGCGTAGACCAAGACAAGCTCTCTAGAACTATTACATACAGAGTAGAGAGAGTGTCACAATAGATGATCTGAAAACATCGTTCGCACTCTTTCGGTCACTGAACTGTTTGTTGCCAAAGGGCTGTATGCCCTTACGCACTTGCACATATGTTACTACTAAGTTCTATACCCTAGTATACAACTGTATACTAATTTGTGTGCGCGCACGCACACACTTTATGCTAGTTGTAAAACCTTGCTTGTCTTATAATTCATGTCTACATCAGTGTGCACAATAATGCGAAGTTATGTACTCTTGTGTGCACAGTGCTGTGATACTTTTTCTCAGAATTTAACTAGGACACTAACCAGTTGTAGACAGAGTTCCAGCTCGAGCTCCAGTCTTATAAAGAGGTGCTATGTATTCTTCCTCATCAGGAACAAAATCCATTTTTGGCTCCATGTGCAACATTACTAAAGGTGGATTCATCTCCCCTGGGGTTGAATCAGCTAGTGACATTTGATCAAAATCCCATCTGAAACATACAATCACTAACCTCGACACCAGAAAGATAATCAAACAAGTGGATATGTGGTAGAGTACATCGGTGTAATAGCCCAGAACACAGAAGCCACACATAGACTCTATGTTATGGTGTCAAATAAGACAAGTGATTGATGCCATTTGACTCCTCATGACCTGTTTGGTATAGTAGCAGCAGCGGAGCTATCCCGACAATACTGGCTTAGTGCCTGACTCTGTACTGCATTCAAAGGGTAAGTAACTCTGCCAGGTTTAAAGCAAGGGTGGATGAGCTACCATGTAGCTCACAGCCAGCCATCAACTGGAGTGAGGCCCTCATTTTAAGGCACTATTGAGAGCTTCCATAAAAAATGATTGATCAATTTGCAGACCAGCCAATTGTGACGACATGTGTGATGTCACGATGTTTCAGTTCTTTTTCAGTTCTAGCAGATATTAAAAGTATAATACAACAAGAGTTACCTCTGACCTTTAGCATTGTTGGCCACAACAGGTGCTTGCCTGAACTGATCTTTAATCTACTAGGAGAAAACCTACCAGTGAACATATTATCGATAAGAAATATGAAAATGTGTTTGCAAAGTCATAAAATAGATGTTATGATGAAATCATACAACTGAATTAACCGAACTAGTAAAATTCAAAAGCTGAAAAGATTGATAAAATCATTGGAGATGAGGAAATTCAAACACCATAATGTGGTTCGACCTGGAGATCAGGCACGCCAGAAAATATTTTCTCCTTCAACACACCTGCAGCCATCGAGAAATAGCCCATGAACAATGACTCCATCTTCTGGTTTTTCAAGATCCTTGTCCATCTCCATTTCCTCTCCAAACTTGAGCTCTTCCATGGCTTTTTTCACATCAGCCTGCTGCCGGTACCGCTTGAGGGGATGAAACTCAAAGGTCAAGTGATCTATGGGTAAGTTGTACTTCCTGGCGTGGTTCTGCAGGGTGCCCGTTAGGAAACCTGATTAAAAGAATATCAGATTCAGAGTCTTATTGAACCAGACTGGAACCTGTTCCATGACTCTAAGTCTTTATATAGAATGACTCAATTACAAGTCATTTGAAGCTTTATTCTTTTTATATACATGTATATTACTTTATTAGCAACAACTTCATTTCAAGCAAAAATGTTTTTAAATTATGTAATAAAACAAAAAAGGGCTAACAGTAAATCAATCAAATGGTTTTGCATGTAGCGTTGAAAATACTTTTCGCTGCGAATTGAACACTTGAATCTTAATAAAATTTTCATGCATGTTATGGATACAGCTTGAAGAACCTCTCTGCTCCCAACCAGTCATCTTATGATTTATGCTAATTGTAGATGACCAATGAATTGACAGCATGCCAGCCTTACATATACAAAAATCATCAAAGTTCTGGCCGTTCTAGCAAACTATGCTATAGATGCTTCGAATGACCTAAAATTGGTGATTATATGTTATCACTGTTGCTTCACATGGTGAACATATGAAACCATACATTGTATATGAACATATGAAACCATACATTGTATATGAACATATGAAACCATACATTGTATATGAACATATGAAACCATACATTGTATATGAACATATGAAACCATACATTGTATATGAACATATGAAACCATACATTTTAAATGAAGATATGAAACATTTTCTTAATTTTTATTTTCCCATGGTCAGTTTCACATGAACAGAGATCAATAAAGTGTTGAACTTTACCATTTGTAATATATGAGCAGACCTGACTTGATTACACACTGTAGTCAGCGTTGTGACACTATGAAGGGAAAATAGTGGAAGAACTAAACATCCATCATACATTCAGACAAGCACCGACCATGTCTTAAAAACACAGCTACATTTAAGTCAATCATAACACTTGAGGAACAAATAATGAAGAGAGACAAGCTAATAAGACCCAATATAGCCTCACCTTGAGGAAAAAAGAATCCGGAAATCCAAAATGATCTAGGAATTCCTCTGAGAATCCATTGGTGAATAAAATCAAGCCTTAGTACTAGATCCTGAACCCAGAAAGATAAAGGCTTAGGCGATGGGTATGCAGCCGTCTCCCACTCCTTAGGCACCTGATTGTTGAGGAAGGCCGTGTATATAAGCTCGAGTGAATCACTCATCACCACAAAGCCCTTGATAGCCTTCAGCAACTGACTTAATGAACTCTGCAACAGAAAATGCAGTAGTTAGGGGATGCTGGCCGTGTGTGAGAAAATCCTTTTAGTAGCAGCAGTGAAACAACTTGACCTTCATAGATGAGTCTATTTTACCTGCGATGAAGCAACTCGATACATTGACTTAACAACCAGACAAACCTACCTTGATGACTTTGATGAGTTTGTTATATCTGTCTGTTTCTTGTGTAAGGACAGTGGTCAATGAATTGACTCGCCCCTTATCATCAGTCTCAAACATCTCACTGTTCGCTTCTTCTATGTCTAGTTTGTCTATGACCTTCTCCAAAATACTCTCCGCAAGCTCGTAAACAATGTCATCATTGGATTTGCCTCCACCACCGGATGACAGTCTCGGTTGCATCTCAAGTATTGTAGCGACCAGGGAGTTTGTTTCGTTGATCTACCAAAGTAGAACAGGAAATTAATTTTCAACATGCTAACACGATCCGAGTAAGATTTACAGATTCTCCTAGCGGCAGTACCACAAGCACCTGTGGACTGTGGCAACCCTCCGACTAAAAAACAACCTTCAGGTCTAATCTCAAAGTAGTCTTCAACATGGTGATATAGAGATCTAATAATTTTGGATATACTTTGAAATCACGAAAATTTTCATAAATTCTGTAGAGTTTCCCAAACTAACGTTATTTAACAACTTCTAAAGCTAAAGATTTTCAAAAGAGCAAAAACAGTTTTGAGTTAAAATAAGTCAATTAAAGGACAACAAATTGTTGATTGGTTGATTCTAACATATTTCAAAGTTTCATTGACTATGTTTGAATAGCAGTGACGCAATCATTACCTGAATATGTCATAGATCAAATAGAAACCATTACACATTTCAAACTACAATGTAATTCTGACTAAATCTTATAATTTTACCCATTTACAAGTATCTACGCATGGGAACAGCTAGAGAACGAGAAAAAAAACAAACACGCCTTTTACTAGCTACCTGTTTGAAGTGTCGCACAATGCCACCACCTACCTGGAAGGCTATATTAGCATTTTCATGAAGTCCAAATATCTCTGGCTCATCTATGAGAGGAAGACCATCGATATATTGTCTGTATTCTTGTATAGTATTCATGTTAGGGGCGTAGTAAGCTCCTGAAGGAGAATACTTGTATCCCTCATCTAGAGTATTTGGTGCAAAGAACGTCTTGAGGATTGTAGAGAGACACCTCTGATCCCACTTATCTGTGACTCTACCACCGTATGTAATCTACAAATGGTAGAGTCCAACCATTTGGTCAATATAAAAATATCTGAATATATTACCTAAGGTAAAAAATCTCCTACATAACTAAGTGAGCGGCACTCCCTTTATTGGTCCACTAGAACATATGCTGCTGCAGTGAAAGAACTGAAACAAAAAACTGACACAAAGACTGTATATTGAGAACATTTTGAAAGGTAATCAGAAACAAACTACTAAAATTTTCAACTCTAAAACTTAAGCTATTTCTATGTGTGAGAGACTGTAGAATGAACATAGGAATTTACCTCTCCAGTGATGTAGATGAGAGTATCCCATGGAATCACTCCTTCCTCACAGAACATCTGCATGTTGAGCAAGGCGCACTCTCTGTCACTCTCACTGAACGGGTACTGCAACACACATTTAAAATTATAGCATTAACTTCGCATGACTTTACTGAACCCTGCAATTCTTTTGGAGTTGTCTTCTGTCACCATTCACTAAGGACTACTACTTAACTGATTGTACATGCTAAAACTACTGTTGCAGGCTCTTTAGTGTGAACAGAGGATGAGCAGTAGCAATCTTTTATTACATACTTTTGCTTCAGTGTCTCGTGGCTGGACAATAATAGAGTACTACCACTTGGGTTATTGTAGTCATCTCCTCTTCGCACAGTTGTTTTATGACCACCTATAGAATCGTGCTATCACTTATAACTAATGTAGTCCTCTTCTCTACACATGGTAGCTTTTATGACCACTATACTCTTGTAATTGTCTTCTCTATACAATAGTGTTATCACCTAGCGCTAGTTTAGTCGTCTTCTTTAGACAAGGTGGTTATAGTATGAACATCCACTAGTGCTCTCACTGAGAACAAGTGTAGTTGTCTTCTCTATAGATATCTGTCTTTATGACCTAGCTCGTTGGAGTAGTGTAATTGTTTTCTCTGAAAGCAGTTGTTTTATAACCACTACACGGGCTAGCATTAGTGTAGTTGTCTTCTCAATACATGATTATTTTATTCCCATTCAATATTGTTGTCACTTGGCTCTAGTTTAATTATCTTCTCTACACAAGGTTGTTTTACGAACACACAATAGCATTAGTTATGCAATAGCATTGCGAACAATCACTTCCCATTAGTGTAGTTGTCTTCTCTATGTTTGTTTATGAGAGTGTTCAGCTCTACTCCTGAGCAAGTATAATTAGTATTGCATGACTACAGACTTGCAAGTGTGACTCAGCTGGAGGATGCTAGTGTTATTGCTAGTAAACATACCTTAATGTTCCAGCCAAGAGGACCAAACTTCTTCCTTTCCTGCAGGATAGCATGAAAGAAGCAGACACCAAAGATCACTTTCCGCCACTTCATACCCAGAACTACAACACATCACCAGAACTGAGAGCATAAACAGGGTATACCTGAATAAAACATCCTATTTCGTGACACCAATATAGAAAAAAGATATGAATTTTGTGTCAATTTCATCGTTGGTTTCAAGGACTATGCGGTGCAATCATTTCGCATCAGCTAGATGAAAAAGTAATTGATTGAGATCATAAGATGAGCATGTAAAAACTCAAACCTGAGAGTTGAGCATAACATTACACATGAGTAAGGAAGATAGTGCTATCGCTCCCACAGAAACTTCATCTAGATCACTAAGGCTAATTAGATCACTGAGCTAACATTAATTCAAACAAAATCAACCTATAGACCAGATAAGCTAGAATATTCTTCCCATCAAACTACCACTTACTGTTTTCCTCAAAGAACTTTGGTGTCATTTCAGTAAAGGCTCTTCTCGTGTTGGCCCTCAGTCCTTTGGGGGGCTCATTGGTGACCTTCACGGAATTCTGAAGGACGCTGACAGGGAAATGTTTAGCAGGCATAGATGAAAGGAATAGACGGAAGTCTTCATGAATATCACGCGGATTCTCCTGCATTCCTTTCACGACATTCTCTAGCGGTATCATCCAACTAGCAGCCAAGTGGCAGTTCTGCAACAAGCCATACTCGGAGTTGTTCACTCTCAAATTTAACATTCTCAAAATATCCCACAGGAATGTAACCTCTAACTTTTAGTTAGCTCACATGACATGAATAAAATCCAAGTTCGGTAGCCATTTTATAAAATCAATGTTCTGTAGATACAAAAAGTGTTTGTTATCTTTCCTTAAAACTGATGTGGATTATGACTGGTAACAAATTATCAAGACAATCACATTTTTAACATGAAACTAACCTGAAGGAAGACCCAGTCACCATCTTTCGCAGCATGAGTGATCATCTTCTCGGCAACTGGCCCTTGACCTTGCCCTAGAGAGATGCTGTGCACCTTGTCTGTCATCGCTCGCTCTTTGGCAAACCTAATAAAATTATCAAAACAATGAATAGAGTGTACCCCCACAGTAGTGAGACAATGAATAGTGTGTACAACCACAGTAGTGAGACAATGAATAGTGTGTACTACCACAGTAGAGAGACAATAAATAGTGTGTACCACCACAGTAGTGAGACAATGAACAGAGTGTACCACCACAGTAGTGAGACAATGAATAGAGTGTACCACCACAGTAATGAGACAATGAATAGAGTGTACCACCACAGTAGTGAGAGAATGAATAGAGTGTACCACCACAGTAGTGAGACAATGAATAGAGTGTACCACCACAGTAGTGAGACAATGAATAGAGTGTACCACCACAATAGTGAGACAATGAATAGAGTGTACCACCACAGTAGTGAGACAATGAATAGAGTGTACCACCACAGTAATGAGAGAATGAATAGAGTGTACCACCACAGTAGTGAGAGAATGAATAGTGTGTACCACCACAGTAGTGAGAGAATGAATAAAGTGTACCACCACAGTAGTGAGAGAATGAATAGAGTGTACCACCACAGTAGTGAGACAATGAATAGAGTGTACCACCACAGTAGTGAGAGAATGAATAGAGTGTACCACCACAGTAGTGAGACAATGAATAGAGTGTACCACCACAGTAGTGAGACAATGAATAGAGTGTACCACCACAGTAGTGAGACAATGAATAGAGTGTACCACCACAGTAGTGAGAGAATGAACAGAGTGTACCACTACACTAGAGTGATGATGAATAGAGTGTACCACCACAGTAATGAAATATTATATAGTGTACCACTACACTAGAGTGACGATGAATAGAGTATACCACCAAAGTAGTGAGACAATGAATAGAGTGTACCACCACAGTAGTGAGACAATGAATAGTGTGTACCACCACAGTAGTGAGAGAATGAATAGAGTGTACCACCACAGTAGTGAGAGAATGAATAGTGTGTACCACCACAGTAGTGAGACAATGAATAGAGTGTACCACCACAGTAATGAGACAATGAATCGAGTGTACCACCACAGTAGTGAGAGAATGAATAGAGTGTACCACCACAGTAGTGAGACAATAAATAGAGTGTACCACCACAGTAGTGAGACAATGAATAGTGTGTACCACCACAGTAGTGAGACAATGAATAGAGTGTACCACCACAGTAGTGAGACAATGAATAGAGTGTACCACCACAGTAGTGAGAGAATGAATAGAGTGTACCACCACAGTAGTGAGACAATGAATAGTGTGTACCACCACAGTAGTGAGAGAATGAACAGAGTGTACCACTACGCTAGAGTGATGATGAATAAAGTGTACCACCACAGTAATGAAATATTATATAGTGTACCACTACACTAGAGTGGCGATGAATAGAGTGTACCACCACAGTAGTGAGAGAATGAATAGAGTGTACTACCACAGTAGTGAGAGAATGAACAGAGTGTACCACCACAGTAGTGAGAGAATGAATAGAGTGTACCACCACAGTAGTGAGACAATGAATAGAGTGTACCACCACAGTAGTGAGAGAATGAACAGAGTGTACCACTACACTAGAGTGATGATGAATAGAGTGTACCACCACAGTAATGAAATATTATATAGTGTACCACTACACTAGAGTGACGATGAATAGAGTATACCACCAAAGTAGTGAGACAATGAATAGAGTGTACCACCACAGTAGTGAGACAATGAATAGTGTGTACCACCACAGTAGTGAGAGAATGAATAGAGTGTACCACCACAGTAGTGAGAGAATGAATAGTGTGTACCACCACAGTAGTGAGACAATGAATAGAGTGTACCACCACAGTAATGAGACAATGAATCGAGTGTACCACCACAGTAGTGAGAGAATGAATAGAGTGTACCACCACAGTAGTGAGACAATGAATAGAGTGTACCACCACAGTAGTGAGACAATGAATAGTGTGTACCACCACAGTAGTGAGACAATGAATAGAGTGTACCACCACAGTAGTGAGACAATGAATAGAGTGTACCACCACAGTAGTGAGAGAATTAATAGAGTGTACCACCACAGTAGTGAGACAATGAATAGTGTGTACCACCACAGTAGTGAGAGAATGAACAGAGTGTACCACTACGCTAGAGTGATGATGAATAAAGTGTACCACCACAGTAATGAAATATTATATAGTGTACCACTACACTAGAGTGGCGATGAATAGAGTGTACCACCACAGTAGTGAGAGAATGAATAGAGTGTACTACCACAGTAGTGAGAGAATGAACAGAGTGTACCACCACAGTAGTGAGAGAATGAATAGAGTGTACCACCACAGTAGTGAGACAATGAATAGTGTGTACCACCACAGTAGTGAGACAATGAATAGAGTGTACCACCACAGTAGTGAGACAATGAATAGAGTGTACCACCACAATAGTGAGAGAATGAATAGAGTGTACCACCACAGTAGTGAGACAATGAATAGAGTGTACCACCACAGTAGTGAGAGAATGAATAGAGTGTACCACCACAGTAGTGAGAGAATGAATAGAGTGTACCACCACAGTAGTGAGACAATGAATAGTGTGTACCACCACAGTAGTGAGACAATGATTAGAGTGTACCACCACAGTGGTGAGACAATGAATAGTGTGTACCCCCACAGAAGTGAGACAATAAATAGTGTGTACCCCCACAGAAGAGAGACAATGAATAGTGTGTACCACCAAAGTAGTGAGACAATGAATAGTATGTACCCCCTCAGAAGTGAGACAATGAATAGTGTGTACCCCCTCAGAAGTGAGACAATGAATAAAGTGTACCACTACAGTGGTGATTAGATAAACATGTTTCTCTTGACAAGGAGGTTTGGAACTTTACATCCACAAAATGTCGGATATGAAATAAATATTTAGAGTAGGTATCGAAGATCATCCTAACACTAATTGTCTGTAATTATATTATGTACTGGATAGATGCGAGAAGCTCACTACATCTGCCTCAGCACTGCTGTAGCTTCTTGTCTCATGTCTGTGTTCAATTACAGAGTGTGTATAGAAAATGCATAAACACAGCAAGCCTTGAAATGTTACTCTTTTTGAGCAACTTGTTTCAAAAGTGCTCAACTCTAATAAGTCTTGAGAAGATGTGGTTAGACCACTTGACCAGTAATCAAGGTCATTGACAGGGTCTTGACATTCAACCATGCATACTAGTTTGCAATGGTAATAGCGAGCTTGACAGCATGGCGAGCATTTCCTATTCCTAACTGGCATTTATAGTAAAGAGTGAAAATTGTTGAAAAATTCCTATAAAAATACTTTAATGTGGATTGACATTTCATTCATGCTACGACTGAACCAGCAACTAACTAATTTTGGAACAAGGGTTACAACAATAGAAGCTGGAACATCAGATGCGTTACAGTTGGTAGTGTCATAGCCTATGTTCCAAAATCACAAAAAAATGTTCCTCAGTAGGAACCTGCTAAAGCAGGAAACCTACCTTAGGAAGTTGCCCATAGGGTCTGTACCTGTGCTGAGCACAAATACCAGAGGTGTGACCTTGGTCATGTTGTCATACAGAGTGGCCAAACCCACTTCTGGAGATTCTACAAAGCGCTGACCGAGATTGGCACTCACAAAGTTGCTGACTCCAAACACAACCTAAACAGAACAACAACTAGTTGTTAGCCGAAGAGTTGACAATCAAGGATGGTCTATGCAGTACGTATGACCTTGTGTGAGGTTGCAGCCATTTGAGCTAAATTCAGCACGAAAGCAAACTGCAAACTAAAGTTGTTCAGCTGCGCCTGCAAAAAAGTTTTCTTTTCACAAGAGGTGCAAAGAAATCTTTTCCTTTCCTAAATTTTCCAATAAGCCATTGATGAGCCCTGGCAAAAGTTAATCTTTTAACTGCTGGTGACAGGGGGACATACGCTATCAGGTAAAATGTTGTTACAAACATTTTAGCTTTCAAAATTCGAAGTTCATTTTCTGGCAATTAATTCCAACTTCTACCACTATTTCTTATTGTTATTTCCTTACTTATCTTTTACATTCTAGTGAGCAACTTTGATGTAGCAAAAGAACTCGTGAGTTTAGAGACAAAGTGACATCGCAGAACAAGTGATTGATAATCCTTGTAGGTGAGGTGTCATTCAAACAAGTACAAATGACATGCAGATGGCAAAACCACATTACAATCACTCTTGTCATGCGTTATCATTCAAGACAGAGTGGCTTATAGCAAAGGTTGACAAGTAGTTACAAGTAGGTTTTTAACACTAAGAGATGACCACTTTTTTCAGATGACAGTCTACTAGCCAGACATGTGTATAACGATGTAGCTCAAACCGACCTTCTCATCTTGGAAAGCTTTGATGAAAATCAGCTTTTGAAAGGTGGTTAGCCTCAAATTCCAGTGCCCTTTGACCTTTCCTTCCTTAGCCTCCTCTCCCTCTTGTGGCTCAGGGGGCAATGGCCCATATTTCTCCCATTCAGGTGGATTCGCATAGACAATAAGGTCTCCTGTTTACAGATATGATGAACAAACAGCCCTTTTGACGACTAAGCACAAAAGCAATAATTCATAAACTGTATTAAATACTTTTCACATACACGGCATTTGTCTTTGTAATCTTAGAACTAATTTTTGTGAATCACGCTAAGACATCTTTGACGATGACCAGGCGCTGCACCCATGATTGATCGCTACAATGTGTGTTTGGCGTTTTAATAGATTTTCAAATTGTTTTTGGTTTACATTAAAATTGTCTGTTTACCACCACATCTTTCAACACTACCAAAAGAGACATGAATAAATTATGTTTTTGAACAACCAAAATAGATGAACAAAGAGTATAACACATAAAAACTATAGAATTAGTTTTTCCCTCTGCTATGTTTTTGTTCCCAAAACACAAAACCTACAAAATCATGTAGGAATACTACGTAAGGATTAATATCCAAGATATGATATCTAACCGTACAATTTTTACAGTAGCCTGCAATAAATGTCTCTGAATTACACAACAAACTTGCACCAAAATGACACTCACAACTAACCACCTTGTAATAAAGGTTTTTATAAAACGTCATTTCAAGGTGGTAAAATAGTGATTTAATTATTTCATAAGGTAACGCAATTACCTTATTACAACTATCGATTCCCCATCAGCTCTATGGTTAATTTATCTATACAAATATAAAGAAACCTTCTGATAAATATTGACAGATTAATCATAGAGCCTACTCCATGACTTACACCAGAGAGCCTACTCCATGAAGGTCTCCACGTCTTACATCAAAAAGCCTACTTCATGAAGGTCTCAATGGCCTACATCAGAAAGCCTACTCCATGACTTACATCAGAAAGCCTACTCCATGACTTACACCAGAGAGCCTACTCCATGGAGGTCTCCATAACTTACCTAGCGTTACAAAACAGGGAGTATGAAGGAGATCATCATTAATGCCAGCAAACGCGGGCAGAACAGATGCGAGATCGCAAGCAGTTTCCCATATCTGTTTCTTTAGCCAAGGAGCTCCCTCTGGTAGAGCTGTTCGATTCTGAAAGCCAATAAATCCAAAACAATGGCTGAAACTTGACCCATCAACGAATGACATGTTATATAAAAGAATCGGCATGACAGTTTAACATGAAGAATGATGAAGACGAATGATGAAGGGTTATCAAATACAAATGTTTTAGTACAAGAATTAGCATATTAAAGCTCAATAATTACTATGACTATAGTAAGTAGAGAAAGGCTGCCAATTTCATAGCTGATAAACGATTAACAGCTATGTTGGTTAAAAGTGATTAACAGCTATGTTGGTTAAAAGTGATTAACAGCTATGTTGGTTAAAAGCGATTAACAGCTATGTTGGTTAAAAACGATTAACAGCTATGTTGGTTAAAAGCGAAGTATGAGCTCATTTTTGTCATTTGTTAGTTACCAAAACTGCTGAAAAAGTAAATTAAGGCTCACCGTGTCCAGTCCTGCTGCGCCTCGCAGGAAAAAGTTCCACTCGGACTGTTCAATTTTGTCAGCAGTTCGCATAATTTCTGAGCAAAGCATGAAAGAGAAGACGAGTTTATCCTTCTCAAACAGACCTGCAAAAGTACACAAAAACCTATAAAATAAGTTAAATAAAAACAGTTTTCTCAACTTGTATTAATGAAGAAAGCGCGAAGCCATAAATAAACTTTTACAATAAAAGCATATACAACTGAGTAATAGTTTTGTTTATAAAGTAATGATAATCCACATACATGTGTCAAACTCAGGCCGAGGGTTAAATTTGGACACAACTAGGTGATAATTCTCGTTAACTCTTAAATAGAAAAAGTTACTCGCTTCGAGTAGGTATACTACTCGGTGCATCTTGGAAAACAAATTAATTAGCAATATAAAAACTATTTAATTATTTTTGTAGTTTAAGAGAAAAGAGGTCTTCAGATACACACAGTCATTGCCATGGTTAGTAAGGCGGTTGGTTTTCATCCAGATGATGCCATTATGAAAATGAATATTTGATAAATTCTTGTGAATTGGATCAAGAATAGTTTATTTGTAACTGTGATGCGCAGTTAGCAAAGAGTTAAATGCATGCACTGACCTCTAGCAACATTCTCATATATTGTAATAGTTGTAGTCTTGAGCAAAATTTCGAGTCTCTCATCCAAGTCATTTCCTTTTTCACTTGTTTCTATAGTCGCATTGAATAACTGCAAACACAACAAAGGAGATGTGTAAGTATTTAACAGAAACAGAGGAAGGGTTGGCCTCTGCAAACCTACAAATATTTACCATAACTTTACAATTAAATGAGGCTGCCGTAATTCTGATATAATGTCAAAAAACAGGCAGGCAGTTAGAAGATTGATCTTATAAGTTGAAAAACAGCATATTTCCACAGAAATGCGTGTTGTAAAATTCTGTATCCATATATTAGAAAAATGTATTAATTTTCCTGTCAAATGATTGTTAATACAAATGGTTTAGAATTACCTAACAACTTAGAATATAAATACATTTATAGACCAGCAAACATACGGTTAAACAATTACTGACATAGTGGAAGCATGAAACACCCAAATATAAAAATGCTGTAATTATTTATAGCTCTACATTGTTAATATCTGGTGTTTTTGGCAATCTCAGAATCAGAAACAAAAAGGTTCCTGTCCATTTTTATTAGTGCGGCAAATTAATAACACCAGCAACTAATCTAATAACAATGGAAAGACTGTTTGATGATTTGCCAACCTAGTGACGTATGTTTAACTTTGTATTATTAGTAGGTCAGCATCTCACATAAGCGTTGAAAGATTAATCCACAGATATAATACCTAAGCAGGAAGCAGCCAAAAATTAACATAGAAGCTCGAAAAATTATAAACGAGAGAGTCTTTTACTTCAGCGAGGCCACCCTTGCTTCTATCCCTAACTAGATAGCTTCTATCCCTTCCACCCTAACTATCCATGCTCAAACAAAGGGACTACCCAGATTATGACATCACACGGCTAGCTAATTATATGCAACAAGCTAAAAGACCACCCACCTGTTTGAAGTACTTCAGAGAGAATTGGTACATGGGGTCAACAACTCCCATATCAGCCACAACAAAGTACATGACTGATCCTCTGGTGGCAACAGATCTGTATTTCTCTCTCGCTATTGTGATGTTTGCTTCAGTCTGCTCAGCTTCTGCCAGTCTCTTATTGATAGCCGCTGAAGTCACCTGCAATACGTTTCAACAATGCAACCTCTGCGGGATGTGCCATGTACTGCCAGTCAGATAACAGCCCATCATTATATACTACTACTTGATTAGCTCTGTCAATTGACAGCCACACTATTAATATTATTACTATTGTGTTATTACACTATTACTATATTACCATAGTGTCACTATTGTTTCTATATCATTATTGCATTATTATCAATATTACTAAATCATGATTGTATTACTAGTGTATTATTATAGTGCTATTATTGTATCATTACGTAATGATTATTATTGTCAAGTATATATTAATATTACTCTAACATTATATTACTATTGTGTTATTAATACTATTTTATTGCTGTACCATTACATTATTATTATTGTTAAAATCCTGAATTACCTTGGAGTCATTTAGAGTGTTTATCAAGTCCTCGTTATCAAGAATATTCCCTTCAGATTCAAAGAGCAGCTTTAGAATCTTGTCTTCAATAGCGTTTAGCTGGTTCTTGTCAGCGTTGATCTTGACTATGAGCTGAGTTCGCTGCTGCTCCAGATCAGGTCTCTCCAGACTCACAACATCTGATAGAATCTGATCTTCCAAACCTGGTAGGGGATATGTGCTAGTGAATACACTGAATTACTATTTCAAAGAACAAAGTCTACACAGACTATTGTTTGCTCTAGTGCCAAAGTTTTAGTCAAGTGTGTCAGTAATACGGCCTGAACATTATGAAACATAGAAAAACAGAGGCATTGTGTGAATAGACAGTGGCAAGGCTAGCAGCAGACAACGACAAACAGCAATTTTATGGATGATAATGATACCATATTTTGTTGTCTACAGAGAGATCAGTGGTAACTATGACAACTAGTCAAACCTCACCTACTATAATACTAGCAGAGTTGCTACATTCTAGTAACTAAAGATGCAAGTTTATTTTATCCAACCTTACCGTAATAACCCACGTATAATGCCGCACAATGACCCAATATTGTGGATAATAAACCCATAAATTTTACGTTCAAAATGGTTCTTCTTGACATACCATAGCATAAAGCTTCCTTAATAGATCGCACTAAAATGATCATCACTGAGGTGGACAAGACAAGAAATGAACTAAAACTATTTCTTAAAATCAACAGGACCAAAGAGAAATGACGATGATCACAAACCTTTCTTTGTTACCGTGAAGTTGATGATGGTCACCTTGATGCAGACCTCAGGCAGGTAGTGAGGGTTGGCCATCTTGGTTGTCATGTAGAATCTAAAGTTGCGGTCATAGTCGATATCCGAGTCACCTAGTCGGATTAGAAGTCGTCCTCCCTAAAATAGGGGATCGGATATGAAAAAGGCAAAAAAGGTTTGTCAAAATTTTTTATCCTTTGATGAGATGAACTCTGGAATGACTGGTTTACAATGTATAACTAACTTGGATCCAAACTCTGCAGTGCGGTATATTGAAGTAGAATTGTTTCATGCGAGCACACAAAATCAACACAAAATGGTCAAAACCGTGAAAGCTATATGTTTGACAACAGTGATGCAATAACACACAACAACTAGTTAACCAATCATATCGCATACTCGCACAAACATACAATTTGATTTGTTAATTTCAATTTCTTGTATTTACAAAGACAAACCACTTTTAATAACTTATATACTGTAATATATATTATGAAAGCCCTATTGACTGTAGGCGAATCAACCTAATTGATCTAATGTGAAAATACAAAAGCAAGTCATTTACAAGAGCAGGTAAAAAACCAAAGATAAAAGCCGCAAGTCATTAAAACAAAAGAAAAAGTTCTGCAAACAAAATTCAAGCTTTTTGCAGACTGCTCTACCCTAAAAATTGACTCAATGAACACCATTCATACCCCACGTCATCTATAACATCCACAGCAGACGAACCTGTACAAAGGTCTGCTTAAGGAGGACAGGCTCAAGGGAGGGGTCAAGGAACTCTCCGAGCTCCTCTAATAGCACTGGCATTCCTATTCTGATACAGTTCTCTAACGTCCTCAGGAAGTTACCATCTGTGAGCTTGATTATCTTCAGGCCATTCTTCTGTTCCTTGTTCCTGATCCACCTGTTAGACATGACAGTAGAACAATTGTGTTACAGACAACATAACCATTATGTAGAGCGTCTTTGCACAGGTATTGCATCACACTCAACATTTGACAGAGTTGCAGAAACGTTAGCGCTTCTCAAGAAGATTGGACATAGAGCATCTAAATATCCTAACATATACATGTATATGTAAAATATAAGGATCATATATATCAAGTTGAGTGTAGTATTGTAAAGGAGTGTATTCACTCACCTCTTTAGAATACAATTACTATATATAATGCACTGTATATATAAATATACACATAAACGAAATATATGAGCAACAGTCATTCCAGTAATTATTGGTATGTTGGGTGCGATCACACCAGCACATCAAATGTGGATTGCCAAAATGCCGGCAACAGTCAGCACGAACAGGTTGCAAAAAGTACGCTATTGGAAATGGCTAAGATCTTACGCACTCAAATTTCCAAGTCTCCAGAAAAAAACCCGAAGTTATGTGGACATTACCACCAGTTTGGGTTAACAGGGGTAAAGAGACAAGTATATATATATATATATATATATATATATATATATATATATATATATATATATATATATATATATATATATATATATATATATTAATAAAAAAGCCTGCAATAGTTGAACCAGAATAAGTATAATTTTACCGATAAAGTGCCTTGACAGGATCAAGACAATAAATTATGTAAGAAAAAGGAATTGTGCTAGTGAATCTACCAATACGTAGCCTGAAGCACCTACCTGTTAGCTTGATCTTGAGGATCGATCATGAGAGGCCACCGACGCCCCCTGGTAACGAGGATAGCATTCTCAGTTGATAGGTTGTCTCTGGGAAGACCCTCCGTGTTCCACTGTCTGATCTCAAATGGATCTGCTAGGACCTGTAAGAGAAGCCAACTCAGTAGACACAAAGTAGCTTGACCATTGTAATGACTAGTTGGTGTCAAGGTAAAATTTCCATATGAAAAATCAAAGTCGACGTAACAACAATAAGCTTATATAAATTGTGTGAAACAAGTTTATTGTAATCTGGTTGCTAAGTTCTACGACAGATCTAAATTTATTCTCCTTACTTTTAAGGTCAAATAAATAAAATAAGTTTAGATGTAGACTGTTTAAGGTTTATTCAGTCCATGATTTCACGAGCTTGAAGATATTTGGAAGGTAAATTTCAACGGTTATTAGTATTAAAAGGTTTTTAACTAAAATCCCAAAAGTGCATGTAATAAAGGTAGTGTTACAGTTGACCATTTAAATACTAACTATGAAAGACTACATGTATAACATATCAGTGAGCTTCTTGGCCCGAGTAGATGTGTAAACATTTTGCACATTTACTAAACTGTCTTCTTAAACCTGCGGACGACTTTTTTCAGCTGATGCAAAGCTGAGAGAGTTTATGGCTATGTAGTTAACCAATGATTCACCCACCTTGACCAAAGAGAACTCTCCGGAACACGGTATCTCTAAATCAGAGCATCTGTTTGTCCACTGTTCGATCAACTCAGCCCGATAGATCGAGGTGAAGGCTCCGTAGTAGGCCACACACGCAGCAGCAACAAACACATCACCTACCACATTGCCGAGTGCCTTGTTGAAATCCTGAAATACCAAAGCCATCCTTGTCAATTTAGGTTTTACCAAAAGGGCTGATTCAACATGGGTGCGTAAAACAGTCTAACTCTAAAAATAGCTTCAAACTGAAAATTACTGCAAAGACTTTTAATCAAAATCAAAAAATATAGATATAGCGTAGCATAGTATAAAGTATCTTTGGATTGGGTTGATAAAATAAAATGGTTTAAAAGACAAAATTTTAATCATTTGCGAATTCCAAATTTCAACCTTGAGAGTAACTAATGAAGTCTGTTTTTCATGCATTTCCTAAGCAATGGTCTGCAATACCACACGTGTAACACACTCACAATACCACACGTATAACACACTCACAAGCATGAGCACAGATCGAATCAGAGACAGTTACGCATTGAGATTCGAGTTGGCGCTTGTTTCATCAGGTCGGACACCAATGCTTTTCACCACCTTAGCTAATTATGCGAATAAAGTTGTGAGGCTAAGATACATTATGTAACGCCTCCTACCAGCTATGTTGAAGGCTTTTGACAGTACTCTTGCTATTGCTGAGATGAACAAGTAAATGTGTTAAATGTTTTGTCTGTTGAGAAAATGACTTTGTGTCATACCATGTGATCTTATGACATTCACAAACAGTCACTTCCTGTTATTTGATGAAACTCTAAGAATAGAAAAACACACATACTTTAGGGTTTGATGACTGAGATATGGTAATAAGTATGCCCCACTGACCTTTACATTCTGGTCCCATCTGATTTGTTCATCACCAAGAGCTGATGTTAGTTTTGATGCTCTCTTCAGTCGAGCTCCTGTTTGAGCGATAGATTTCTCTAGTCGACTCTTCTCACTCACACTGTCATCGTATGTTTTCTGTAATTTTGCAATTTCATCCTCGACATCCTTCAGTTTGGCCTGCTTTTCTCTCAGTGCCTCCATGACAGAGGCGAGCTCTGTCTGCGCCATAGCAAGCCTAATGAACAAGAGGTAAGGTCATCCCTATATATAGGTATAAAATATTAAATGCAACTAAGGAACCAGGGCTAAAAACAGGTCTTACTTCTGTTTCTTAGGCTGTACAGTTCTGAAGACGGTGGCATAGAGCTCGATGGCACGTACCCACATACAGAGGGATTTCGCAGCCTTCGACACTTTCTCGACAATCTCTGGCTTGAACTTTGGATTGTCGATATATTTCTTGATCTTTTTTAGTAGACTAAAAATAAAGGAGAATCATCGGTAGCAAAAAGATAGCAGGTAGTTAGCAGGTAGATAGCGGGTAGATAGCGGGCAGTTAGAAACTTAGAGGGCGGGTAAACAGTCGATTACAAAAATGGTGAAAAACAAGTCAATATTAAAGTTATTGACATGATTGACTAAACTCTAAATTTGTGCAACAATTAGGATAGGAAGATTCAGCAGGAGTTGCCCTCACTTGTCTGGAATATTGTCCTTGTCATAGTCATAGAGCTTCTTGAGAAATTGGCCATCCCCTAGAAACTGTTTAGCCGAGGACCAGTCAGCTTTTCTGTTGTTGAGGATACAAACCGCCTCCATAACAGTTTCTACAAGTTCGGGTGGATTGGTGAACACCCTCACTTCTGATATGTCATTCTTGTCTAAAGCGTCGAGAGCCTATAAACAGACATGTTCATTTATGTTCTTAGAAAGGTCAAATAGATACGTTACATGGTGACCAGGATGTTCAAATAACTTTGAATAATCTGCTTACAAAGCTAGAATAGCTAATTGCTCTCAAAGCAGTTAAAATAATTATTGAAATGTATTCAAAACAACTTGCAATGGCATTAATTATTTCTTCTCAAATTTGACGTGGTGAAAAATTAAACAAAAACATTTGTACATTCAAGTTTACACTTTGTAATAGTACAATTTATTTAGCATTCAATATGAACTTTGTAAAACTTTTACTTGATGTAATTTACTTTGAATATTGATAATAGCTTCCGAAAAATAATGCAGAGCAAACCATAAAAAATAGCAGTTTTTTACAAAATAATTTTATTGGCTGATCAACAATCATTGCTATATATAGTTTTTCGAATCATGCAAATGCATGACGCTTATCCAATTGAATAACTTATCCAACCAACCAATTGGAGGACTTATCAAACCAACCAATTGGATGACTGACCATACCAACCAATTGGAAAACTTATCAAACCAACCAATTGGAGGACTTACCAATCTTGCTTTTTACCGTAAAAATCTGGCATGGCTTTACTCTTAGCTCGTAAGAATTACATTAGTTTGTCAACCAACCAGAATATTGTCAATACCTGATACATTTGAATATAATATTTTGGATCGGAATCTTAGAAGTTCAACCTGTAACAAGTTATAATCTGATGAGAGGTCTTCAACTTAAACAGAACTCTCTCGCTAACTACTGTATCCACTGGTAGATAATACCTATTAGTTAAAGCTTGTCCACAGATGGTAACCTAATGCGTTTACCGTCACACGCCAACTGCATAGAGTGCAACCAGATGCCATATCTGCAGATAAGTTCTCAAACTTATAAATTCATCTGTCATTGTCACCTTACCAACTTACCAAACTATGTTGACCTGCAGATATCACCTCTTAAGTTAGCAAAAGCTTTTTTACTTGTATATACTGCTTATTCACTTGAAAACTGATTTATTTGTATAATTGTTTGTTGCGGCAAATTCATCTGCAAATATCCCCTTATACCCTTTGACACTGCATAAAGAAGCATACCTTAACAGCAGCATCAAGAGCAGGAAGAGCTTCGTCTAAGTCAGCCTGAGCATCATCAGCTATAGCCTGAGTTTCTTCTGCCTTGGCCTTTGCTACCGCCTCGTCCTCCATGACAACGCTTCGTACTGCATCAGCTTTTTCTTGATCAACGACTAGTCGCTCCATAAGAGATGTCGTGTCAGCCTACAACAGGTCAAGTATTATATTTAACTAGAGCCCTGGCAGTCTGGTGCATCAAGAGAGACCATCAGGTGTAATAAGTATCTGCATAAATATTCCAGCATACAGCAAAGTGATTGAATGGTGCAGTTGGTACCGCTCCTGCCCACTAAGCGAGATGTTTATGTTTGAATCCTGTGCGATGCAATCTTTCTCCCAACATCCACCCGCGTCTTCGGACAGGTGGACAGACAGACAGACTCTTATATTAAAGATTCGAGAAGACTACGAAAATTGCTTCCAAATTAGAGCTGCTTTGATAAATAATGTAGAAACCAGGCAGAGAATATATTTTATACAAAAGTCGCAGAAGTGGTCTCAATGGTTGGCTCAATAAAATTGAAATTAAGTCCAGTTACTCTCTGAGCACGGTTCAGTTTATCAGAATGTCAACTGCATTCTTCATAACTGATAGAGAGATTACAACTCACTGCTGTAAGATGTATTTAAACACAGTGTGACTACACAAGACTGGCTGTCTTATTGATATCTGACCACCGGAGCGAAGTAAGCTTTAATCATTCTACTCTTAACTTAGAGTGTTGAACAATCTAACACTTTGCAGCTTCATAAAAAGAATAAAAAAACCAGCTTTAAAGGAATCATAAACAATCCTTAGTACATATTTGGAGGTTTCAAAATTTTGCAAGATTTAATCTAACATAATACGGATTCTATGGATGATGTAACATACATGTATGATGATGACATGACGGTTTCATGAGATCTATGGAGTACGTACTACCAGAATGTTCTTAAGAATTCAAATATTGTGCTCTATGTATTTTTAAAATTCAACCAGTTCCATTAACTGCATTTACTGTATTCATTATATTAACTCGATAAAAATATATCTTAACTATAATAAGAACGGTGTATGTATGTCTGTCTGTCCATTCATTGAACGTCAGGGTTAGAGGTTAGGATAAAAAATTGCTTTCAAGAAGACTCCAACTCGTGATAAAATTCCAATAAGATTATTTCCATTATTACTATTTATATCGAAAGAACCATTAGAGTTGCATCTGCAGGGCAGAAAGTATCCCGACCTGTTTCACTTTAAGTTCTGGCTCCAGGGCAACAAGCTCTGTTTGCATCGAATCGACAAGCTCATTGGTTTCCAGAATCTTCCGCAGACCATTCGCCACACGGTCTCTCGCATTCACTAGCTGCCTGTAGAAAGAAAAGAATTTTAAAATGGCGATTTAATTTACTTAAAATCATGCGTATCTAAAATAAAAGTGACACTCACTTGAAAATCTTCACAAGCACAAAAGTAAAGGTTAGTAACAGCAAGAAGGCAGCGTTGAAGCCCGACCTACTACAAATGCTGATATTAAAGATGAGCTTACGCAAAATTCTAGTAGCTTTTATCAGAAACTATCAGTATTTTTCTATCATTTGCGATTGTTTTTAATGTTTGCTTATCTGACTGCCAGGATATTTCAAGATCAGAATCGACAAAACTTGATCACAACTAAAGTGCTCAGACCTAAAACACTCGCAAAATCATGTTACCAGTTATTGTGATTGCAATAGTTGATATCGGCTATTGTGTTCAAGATGCAGCATTACAGGTCTCTTTTCTGTCAGTCTCTTTGCAATTATAGACACCACAATCGCAATTTCGCTTAATCTGAGTGTTTCAACTGCGATAAAGGTTTTTAAATATTAATCTTTAAAAATTCTGGCAGTCAGATCACCATTTTAACCTTTAAACATCCTAGCAGACCACCTCAAACATCAAATACAATCGCAGATTAAAGAAAAATACCGATAATTTCTGATAAAATCTACAAAATCGTTGCGTAAGTTTATCTCAGAGAACCAGTAGTCTAATACATTTATCAGATGCACAAATCTAGCCACTAATAATAAGCATATATACAAGTAAACTTTTATATCTACATTACAAGGGTGAACTCACTTCTTTTTGTCTGCTAGCATGCCAACATAGAGCGTGATCAGCTCTAGGTAGCTAGTAGGGGTCGTGTAGTAGCGCCTCTTCAGCTCATCGTAGAATCTTTCAGCCATGGTTGTGACACTCATGTGAATCGCTACACACATCTCTGATATCTTGGTCTGCCACACACAGATATGGTAAAAATAAAATTAGCTATACGCACAATCTATCTACTATATAGATCTCAAAGTTTGTGTGTGTGTCTGTGTGTTTTGTCTAGCTATAACTATTAAAATAGTTGGAATGAAAAACTGTACAACAGATGATTTGATCTCGGAACCTCCTGTTCCCAGATAATATGCTCAACCATTGAGATAGCAAGATTGATGGGTTCATTTGGCGATATGAGTTGATATCTGGGTGGAAATACACATGCCGCTATGCGTTACACAAGTGATTAAAGCTTGCTCTCACGGCTCTTATTAGTAAGTTACTAGCTTACTCAAATTAGCCATTGACAATGTGCAAGGCTAATGGCAAGTGGCAGGTAACTACCTTACCTCTCACTGGTTTTTAATACCCGTGCAACGCCAAGCATTTCGCTAGTCAATTTATAATTTGAAATTTTCATCTTCAACAAAATAACATGTTCCCATAAAAATGGGATTGCTGAGTGAAAAAAGATCATTTTAAAGAAAATAATAAAGTGTTTACCATGCATTAGACATGCATATGGTTTATCCAAAACATGACAAGGTTAAATTTAAACGCAACATGCTTGTAGATGAACATATCAACATGCTGTACACGACATGCCTCTAGATGAACATATTACCATGATGAAAAAAAAGAAATGCTTAGTAAGAACCTGACACCCATTGAAAAGCAAGGAAATCACATCAATTGCATGCAACTAGATTAACAATTGGAAATAAGAGATTTCATAAGGAAAGACTACATCGGGGGAAGGAAGTGGAAATCATGAGACAAAGACGAGTGTGACGAGTTACTAGGCTATGGAAGGAATAAGAAAGATACCTTTAGATCTCCTCCCTGATAACACAATAACAGGTTTTAAACACAACTTCTGACAGCGCAATACCAAAAATGTCAATTGAAGCTTGTTCCACTAATTTCAACTGGTATTCATAACACAAATATAATAATATTAACAAATTAATAATTAATGAAATATAATAAATATTAAGGAATGACTAAGCAAAGTATTTGAAAGGTAATAAATTTTTAATCAAACTAGTTCCGCTCCTTCATACCTTCATTGAGTCATCACCAAGATCAACCTCAGCAAATGAGGAGCTAGCCACGCCCATGAGAGCTTCTCTTGGCCACTCAACAAACCAGTCTATGGTGCAGCAGTTGACGAGGGAAGGAAACATACGGCAGCGAGACCTGAAGCTGCTACCCACCGGACTCATACATAGTACAATGTGAAGATTACTCCTACAATATAGTGACTAAATTACGAGCCTACATGCAGCAGCCCAGCATGAATTTTAACACTATTTGAGTGTCCGTTTTACCTGAGGAAAAATTAGGAATATAAAATCAAACCTCAACATACAAAGTCTGTTCCAATATATGCTAACACTGTGATATGTTGAAGCAAATATTTGTATATGTATATGCCAAATTCGCTAAATTTGTCCCAAAGCGCACAAAAATGCGATAAATACTTTAAGTAATAACATGGTGCATGAAAAAACAACTGCTTTATATAAAACCGCAAGATGAAATGTAAAAGTTTAACCGTAAATAAAAAAAATACCTAATTTACTTGAGAAGCATGTAAATTACAATGTGTACTCGGGAACACATGGGTTAGCAGTACAGCTAGTGATTGCGAAAAAATGTGTACTTCAGTCCAGATTATAATAGACCGACATTAAATTAACTTAATTTGTAATCTTTTCATTCTTTTATTGCCTTAATTTTAATTTCCATCAGCATTTTTTTACTTTCCTTCACAAAATTTTAATGTTTTGATAAATTTTAGATGCTACAGAATGGAGATTATTTCACAAGTCAAGAACAAATGTTTTCTCAAACTTTATTCTAACATAAAAAATTCATATTTAGAGGAAATCCTAAGAAACCTCTGAATTGAAATAATAATACTTATACCTAGTTTAGGAAAGACCAATTTATCATATCTTTAAAAAGAGTACCCACCTGACCCTGTTGATAGCGTACTCATATATCGCATCTCGATTGCCTTCCGGTATACCAGCTTCCTTTGCAGCGGGTCTGCAGGCTATAATCAGCTTTTCAAGTTCCTCCGCTTCTAGAAGGTTTGGAACTTCGCCAGAGTTGAGAATGTTATTTATATCTTCAAGGAACTCTACAATACAAAAAATTCGTTACGTCCCTTGTTCTAATAGAGAGCAAAATAGCATAATGACCATTGGACATGGGGCCAGATACATGATAACGAGGATACCACTCTATTAATTCAAAGTTTAAATTTTCGCTGGTCAACTTCTCATGGTAACAAAAAGGTGTTATACGCTAAGGCAAGAAAAAAGAAATATTTGCTGCTTTTGTTTGACTATCACCCTAGATATTAGGCTATAAAATGCATATAGAATTGATAACCCACCTTCAACTACAATCTGAGTATCTGTGAAAAGAAAGACTGTGTCAAGGTTTTGAACTCCTGCCATATCATACAGCTTTTTCAGGTCCTCATGGAAAGCGAGGTAGTCGTACCCTCTGCTTAGTTCTATCTGGAAGCAGGTATATCCACACATGTGCGAGGCCAACCTGCAAGTAAAAGATGGCTGACCTACATAAGCCAGACTGGAATGATCCAACTCTATAACACCCATTGAGCTACACTAGTATAAGTTAATCATTGCTAACCATTTTAGGAACATTTTAGTTGAAGTATACTTTAGTAAAATAAATAATACATTGCTTTGTGAAATCTTTTTTAATTAATAATGAAACAAACAGGGAGTCATTCCTACAGTTATTCTATTGCACCTAACTGTTCTTTTTATTGTTTCTGTAGCAAAATCTACATATTTACAACAGAATATTAAAAAAATCAATTAATAAAAATCTGTATCCATATATCAGCAACGTTTATCAATTTTCTGGTCAAATGATTGTCAATAAGAAGGGCTTAGAAATACTTAACCTAGAATACAAATACATATATATACCAGCAAACTGACAGTTGAATCAGTACTGACATAGTGGAAGCATGAAACATCTCTGAAAAGAAGAATGCTGTGATTGTTCATACCTCTATGGCTACTCTATTGTTTTGGCAATCTCAAAATCGGGAAGCAAACGTTTGCTGCCCGATGTTACTAGTAGTAAAAAATAGATAGTTAATGACAAAAGCAACTAAATTAATAACATCGGGAAGACCGCCTGAATATCCACCCACCTAGTGAGTGACTGTTTGCCAGTACCACCGACTCCCACCAGCAGAGCGTTCCCTCTTTCTTGTCGAATCATTCTTGCAATTCTGGTTGTGTGTTCAATGGCATCGAGGAAGAAGACGAGACTCATCTCTTTGCTTGTGCCCATGTTGAAATCATCTAGATACTAAACAGATATCAAAACTGCTTGAAGGTCAATGCTAAGTTAACATAAACAATATTTAAACATTAAATAGAGATAACAACTCCATAGAGGTCAACGTAAAGTCAAAACACAACAGCCTTTAATAATTACATAGACTTAACTCTTTCACTATGAACTTTACTGACATAAACTCGTGATTTTTGATGTAGAAACTAGAGTCTCTGTCATAAAACTTGATTCCAAAGATTTGAAATTACCAAGAAATTCTGCACAATAATCAATACTTTGCCAAGAAAAAGCCATGTTTAATATGTTTTTGATAACCCAATGTTCTTAAATTATTGCGGCAATTTTTTGGATGATCTGTTAAAGATGTAATCAGTGATCAATGTTTTTGTAAAGGTACTGAGACAAGCCATTATGAACGATTTCTAGAGTGAAAGAATTAAAACCTCCTTAGAGGTCAGTGTAAAGTCAACATGCAATAAACTTGAAGACTCATTAGAGGTCAATGCAAGGTCAACAAGACAAAATAGATAAACTACTAAAGAGATATGAAGACGCAGTTCTGACATTACTAACAGCTAAGTATATATGAGCTTAGTCAGTTTAAACAGAACAAACTTCCAAGAGTACAACTGAGTGGAAGACAGGCTTAACTCACGTCACATAGAACTGTCTCCAACTTTGACATATTGTTCAACTCCTCATAAACTCTGTCAGCTTTTTCTGCTCCAATCTTCATGAAGTCACCAAAGAGGATGGGTTGAGTAACAAAAGACTCAGGCTCTATGTTCTGCATAACAGAGAGATGTTGTCTAAACGCAAGTTAAAGTCTCGTGTTCAGTTTCGATGTCAAGATAACCAATATACACTTTCAACCAAAATCTACCAAAACTCACTCGGTACAAGTTGTCTTCGCTTAATGACGGGGTTACACTATGGAGACCCTGAAGGTACGCAGTTCTGTCATTAAATGACCCCCCTTTGAGCTTCCGTTGACAAACCTTTTGCTCGGTAATAAGCTAAAGTATTGCATACATAGGGGCTATTTACACTGTATTCTACTTTCTCAACTTTTCTCTTTCTCTACTATCTCTTGACTCTTTAATAATAAATGTAAGCTTCTAACGAGTACATTAAAATGCTACTTTTGCTTTTTCATTTAGCCTTTGCGTGTGCACGAGCATGTAAACAAATGTTAGGTCATCGCATCGTGCATTGCGGTAGATGCTACGTCGTTTAATAGTAAAAGCGTTTTTTGACAATATTCATAATTTATAGCATGTCATCGTAACTCCGGGTCGAGTGAGGACTACTTTGAGTTAAATTTTAATTAAACATTTCAACAGGGTGAAGCTAACAACAAGCAAAAGTAAATGTAGATACATAGTTAATATATTTCTGGTTAGCAAAAACAAATGAAGTGCCCTAGTTTTTACAAGAAAAGAGTGCTCAACAAACTGTGTGTAAACAAATAACTTTTCAGCTTAAACAAGCAGACATTGTCTCCAAAAGATAGTACGCTTTTAAATAACCTAACAGCAATAGAAAATTGGAAACCTGGGCTCTCAAACAAAGCCCTTCAGCCTAAAACTGTTAATTTCTAAGTATGAGAATTCACAACTGTTCACTGAATACTCTAACCAAATGATTACAAGATATTGAACCAGATTTATTGAGTGATAATTAGAATAAAAGAAAAGACAATTCCCAAGTGTATGCATAACTATTAATGGACAGGGTCTTGCTATATGCAACCTAATGTAGTCAAAAAGGATTTGCTGAGCCATTAGTAAACCAATCATAAGATTTTATAGGCTCAGCTAGTTTTGTGATTAGCGGCAACTTATAGAAGAAATATTATCCAACCATAGTATGGGTGTCACACCATTCGTTAGACTACCATAAATAGAGTCAAGTGAAATTGTGACAACTGAACTCAAACTGAAGACCTCGAGTTTGAAGAACTAAGACTCAAAAATGACTGACCTCTGAGAAGTGTTTGGAGGCCATCTCTGAGAGCATGTTGTGGAAATATTTCTTGTCTTCATTGTTGATAAGCCGGTCATGGAAAACTCTAAGAGTTTCATGACAGAATAGTCTGAAAACTTGTTTGTTATCTCGGACGTTGCCGACATCGCATTGAAGAATACCTGTGAAAGTAGGAGTGAACTAATAATCACTGAAATATGACTACTATACAACACTGTATGACCTCAAACAGGAAGTTCATCTTACAAGTTGGAAATAAGTTCAGACATGTGTAAAGATAACTTTGACAAAACAAATTGTGTAAATTTTTACAGTACAGTCTACAAGTTAAAAAGTATGGTGTGTCGTAATGTTAATATAATAACTACCCAAAAACCTTTGTCTAAAATTTTTTTCATTTTTCTTCTTCGCAACACTAACAATCATTTACAACGACAATGTACCTTGCATGCATTTTGAGAGATCTCTAAGGTTGAAAACATAGTGAGACTTCGCTGGAGTTGGTAACAATTCAGCTGACATTCTGTTGTAAATCTCCACAGCAGCGCTTACTATGAACTCTGCTGACTGTTTGACCGCTTGTGGGAAGTCATGGAAGAACCCGTTAAGAATAGCCTAACAACCAAAGACAGGAAATGCAATATCCTTCCATTGAACCCTAAATGATATTAAGTAACTAATGGCAGAAGCTTTCGAAGACTATTTCATTGCAGCTGTGGAGCAGAACATCTAAAAAAGGAGTTATCGGTAGATTCTTTCACAGACGCTTAGTAGGTTAGAAGCATATATTGGCCCTCTGCAGGTAAAGCTATTGATTTGTCTGTTGTGAGCCAAATTTCTAATGTGCCGATGATAAGTTTTCAAAGTGATTAATGGTGAGAGAGTGTGGGTGCAGACAACACTAATATTACTATTAAGTATATAAAATTAACAAATATCAACGTCAATAATGAAAAATAGACATCGCTGCGAAACTTTCACCCATGAGCATGCTTGTATCTGTTGCAAGGTTCTAACTAAGTTTTGAGAGATACGAATAGTGTTACAATTAGGAAGCTGATATGATTACATACAACAACGAGGGCGATAATATCAGCATGATGCATGTTCAATACTGTCGCATAAAAGCTCAAGATTCAATGTTGCAGAAAGAGTAAAGAGTAAAATGTCGCAGAAGCTGTGAATCCCCGAAGAACCAAACATAAACTAATTTAAACACATGCGAAAAAAATTTCACCTATTTTTTGAAAATTTTTAAACTAGTTTAATTTTTTTAATATTTTCCATAAAATAGGCAAGTGAAACTGCCAGTTTTTACAGAGAATTGTTTTAAAAATTAGCTTCACCATCTAATTATATTTACTGATGTTTTCTAGGTTATTGCATGGAGAAAAACAGGAGAGATCAAGTGTGCAATGACTCACAAGGAACATGTGTTTGAGACTATGTTCGCTAGGAGAAGGAATGCTGAGCATAGCAAAGTGTCGAATAAGCCGTGGAGTCACCGGGTTCCTTCCACCACCCGGTGGAGCACAGGCTGCAGACAGTGTTACGTCTTGTATCTCTCTCCAAAACAGCTTGTCCCTATCATAGAAGCCACCAAAGTCCTGCAAACAGAACAGAAAAGGTAGAAATTTGTTAAAATAAATATGAAAAAAGTCATAATGAAATACATATAGCATGAGATCCAATCAAAATTATCAGTATAGGTGCAAATTTGAGATTGAACTGGAGTTGTCTGTTCATTAAATGACAAATACTATACCTGATACTGCCTTAGCAGCTCAAGTGGAGGCTGGGATCCGTATGTGTCAAGTTTTGGCATGTTTAAGTCATCAACAAAGAATACAACCTTCTTACCAATAGGAGCACCTGTAACAAGAATTTAATAAGCCGCCTCCAAGCCAATAGGATGAGCTGTAACAAGCCTATACTAAACAAACATGGAGTATGACGGCTTTTTAAGAGAAGCGACAGTTCAAGTGAATAGCAAAAGTTGCAGTATTAGAAACCAGGCTCATCCAAGGCAAAGTGAGGAACCAACTCGGTGAACTACTACAACAAGGAGAACAAGGGAGGCAATCCCATAACAAGAAGAACAAGGGAGACAAACCCAGTATATTCTTCCTCTTCTTTTCAAGTTTGGACTCAATCATAATCTGCGTGCTCTGACTGTTGGTCTGGGCGGAGAAGTTGATGAATACGGGTACCAACTTAGCCTTCTCCTGAATTGTGTTCAGATGACCTCGGGCTATGACAGACTGCAAGTAATAAAGATGATGCTGAAATACGAAACAGGATGGTGTACAGGTGAAACTGACATACAGGTAATATTAAGTGGCTATGGTACCAACAAAAAATAACATATTTTGTAGAAAGCTTTCTTCGTCTGCTGAGATAAATGTGAGTATTGATTAAAAAAACTAATTGATTTAATTGATCAATTATTTTCCATAACTTATTGTAGTATTTTCTAATTATTACTATCAATTGATTTACACAAATATTTATTTATTACATTTATTTGACAAAAACTTTCGCAAAAAATAAAACTCTCTGTAAGAATCTGATAATTCATTATCACATATTCAATGCTGCTGTCTAACCACTCCTTAATGTTTATCCTTGTATTAATTTTGACTTTTTACAATCTTTTTAGCTTACGCTGTGCAGTCATGTTTATTTTTACCACAACTCCATTGTTAAGGAAACCGAAACAGTCATAGCTCCAGAATGGGAGAACCTTTTTCCTGCAAGTTATTAGTAAAAGTAACCGTTACGATGACCCTAATAAAAATAGCGTTTGCTAATTTAGATTCACCTGATCATATTCTACTGAACTTAATTTGAATGAACATAACAAAGCAAAACTTTGTTATATAATACATATTATAATCGTTAAATAACAAAGCAAAGCCAATAAAGTAATATATGATAATAATATTACTGTTAACACTGTACATAAACATGAATTTATATATGTTAAAATCATCTATCAGGAATTAAATAGTACTCTGAAATACTTCACCTTTCCAACTCCAGTATTGCCAGTGTAGAGAACAGAACGCTTGACTGCCAGGAACTTCTCCAGCAGATAACCGTAGCGCACAGTATCGGTAGTCGGGACGACCATGTCAAAGAATGGCAACTCAGGGTTATAGTTAAACCGAGGAACTATCTTTTCCCAGAGATCCATTCTCTTTGTCTCATAGTCCATGTAGCAGCTCCAGAGGTCACCCATTGTTGGCAGCTGAAATAATGAAGACATTTATGAAGAGACATCTTTTCACATAGTATTTGAAACCATCTACCATAGCCTGTATTAAACTCCCTTTATTATCTACCATAGCCTGTATTAAACTCCCTTTATTATCTACCATGATAGTCTGTATTAAACTCCCTTTATTATCTACCATAGCCTGTATTAAACTCCCTTTATTATCTACCATGATAGCCTGTATTAAACTCTCTTTATTATCTACCATAGTCTGTATTAAACTCCTTTTATCGTATGAACCAAATAATGCTTATTCTGATACTTTAAACAACCAATTATTGACGTATGAAAGGTTCTCCGTCAACACGATATTCACATCGCTAAAAATTTGGTAAAAAAAACTATGATCGGAAAGTTCTGATGTTACCAGACAATGCTCTCTAAATACATATGTACAGAGTAGACAGCGATTCGTGACAAACAAAGCTCTCTATATGTTAGCTAGTGATTTAATAAGAAGTCTTCACATTGCACACTTTTAGTTTAGTCAAGATAGTTGAAATTATACTATCCAATGTTGAAGTTGAATGCTAAAAATTCCTTTAATCTTTACATAGTAACCAATAGTCTATCTTTGCCTGTATTCAAGCTAGCCGGCTATTGAAACTTTTCTATCTATTATATACAGAATGAGTCCCTGTAGTTCCCATTAAGATTGTACACATACATAACATGTTTGTATGTGGGTTAGAAAGCTGCTACAGCCAGTATTATGTCAAAATGTGCCGAGTCATTCGACACTCACCAAAGGGCTGAGTAAAGATTACCTTATGTTATAACGCAACGCCACTGACAAAACCATAACACCCACAGCCAAATGTTCTACTTTTATGCAAATTTTCCAATATACAAAATAAACATTTTACGCAACATCTGAAGTAACTTCCCACATGAAACGTTTCTCAAAACGTCACATTGTCGCAAAAGGTAGCCAAGGGGCAGATGAGAATCAACAGGAAAACCCAAGCAACCCAATATGAATTCAGCTAAACATATCATGGTACGACTTCATGCCACAGTAAACTGAGAATAAAATAGACCAAGAAGTTTTCAATGATTATCTTAGTTTAATTGTAGAGCAGGATGCCCAAAGAAACAAGCTGGATTCTTCACAGACGCTTGGTAAGTTAAAACAATATTTGGCTATCTGCAAGTAAAACTTTTTATCTATTGTGAGCCAAACTTCTAACATGAAGATGAGTGTTTTATGATCAATGTGGTTAGTGGTGAACAGCTGTAAGTAAAGATATCCCTAATGCTACTATTACATACAGTGTATGACCTTACTCTGCCTCTTCATCAATTCTGATAAACAGTTATTGCTGGGAAAGTTCTGCCATAATCATTTAGCTCACAGACTCCTTTCAGAAGCAGTCGGTATGCATGAGTCATGCCCTTCACCCAGCTATTAAACCCCCACAATATTCAGATGGCTGCTATACTCATCACAAAAACACACTAACAACGAACAACAGTACTAACCTTGACCTCTGCATTGTCTTCAAACAACCCCTTGGCGAATGTATCAAATGCATCCCATTGCCTTTCCTCAATGTTTCCACCTATAGTCCAGGTAAAGCAAAACACAAATGTTGTGGCTATAAGGGAGTGGAGTCGGGACGGGTCCTGTGAAAAGTCGGGCCCTCCTCTTTGGAAGAGCAGTGATTCCATGAGCTTACACAGGCTAATAACCTTGCTTACATCAACCTGTAAACGAGATGCTATAATTACACATTTTAGTTGCTGCTAGTGCTGTGAGACTTGCATGAGGGAAAGTTTCAGGCTGGTAACAATGCTGACCGCTAATGGTAAATAGAATGCATTACTAGACTACCAATTGACTGCTTTGCTAACTGACAAGTGTTAACAGAATGACAACTAGTTAGGTAATAAAGTACCGAGCAACCTTGACAAGCATAATTGACAGGTGATAATGCTATCAGTAAACTGAGACTGGTAAACTAAGAGCTGGTAATGCTATCAGTAAACTGATAGCATTACCAGCTGGCAATTTTAAACCAATTTTTCTTTTAACATTACGCAGTGACTTCTGGGAAGGCATATAAAAATTCATTATTTATATGCTACTAATAAAAAATACCATATTGTGTAAATTTATTAGACTAGCTCTATGGAGCCCCTTAGCCGACTGATATGTTTAGAAGTTACTTTATTATGGTTTTGATGTCATAAACAATGCAATTTGAGCACTTCAAAAGATGTTTATATTAAATGACTATCATTACGGCCAGCCACCTTTGAAAGTTACTCGTAAAAACATCTGAATATGTGCTGTTACAATTATTTAACACACGAAAAGATAACTCCAAAATAATGTCTGTCAAAAACTCATGAGACTGAAATAAAGCAGGTGACAGAACCTTCAAAAATTTTTGTTTTACCCATTCAAAATTTAAATTATTTAAATATCACAAACCGTAAGATATAAAAAACCACAAGATGAAGGTAGTTAATACACATCACTCACCTGGGCAATCATCTGAGTGCACTTTCTGTTGACAAATTTGAGACCGGCGTCAACATAGCGACTGAAGAGCTCAATTATAAAATCTGGCGTTTCAGGATGTGGAATGTGTTTCTTCATCGAGGCTAGCCAAGTTTTAACATATGGCATCCATCGTAGCTCGTCTGGGTCTATGTACACCATTCCACATCTATAAAGAAGCCTCTATGTTACAGAGGAGCCATCATTTATCCTATAGATTCCTTCTAACTAGACAGAGCTGCCAATTTTACGTGAATTGTATTTAATGAAAGTTTGATAAAAGTGTTTACATATCCTATAGTTCCAATATTTATATTTCTTAAAGAAGATGCTTAAAGATTTACTACTAAAGGTTGGTTATATTATAATTGTTTTAATAAAAAAGGTAACTCTTGCTCAACATTATAACAAAATGTTCTGTTTGTCTAAAAATGTTCCAATATTTTTTTACAGTAAACACTCTATGGATAAATCTATTTTATCAGCTCAATTAGTCTGAAGACATATTTAGAGAGCAGAAAACAATTTGTTTTTAAACTAAACACTCACAGAAGATATATGGCTAAACAGACACAATGGAGGTCGCTATTTGGTGCAACAAATTCAACTGGCTAAAATAGCAATACATGAAAAAAAATTTGTGATTCTGGTTAGCATACAGTCATATCAGAGCGAATCTCCACCTGAGCTACTACCAACCTGCTGACAGTGGCGGGTGATGCGACAGCCAAGTCCTGGACCTCAAACAGCATGTGGATGTAGTTGGTGAGCTTTATTCTCTCACTGTTGGCCAGACACAGCATCTTGTTATCATCTAGCACAGTGTTCATGTTTTCAATCCAGAGGGCATCTACGGGGCCATCACAAATCACCCACTGATGATCACTGGTTGTGTCCTAAAATGCAGTTACAGCTAGGAGAAGATGACTCACAAGATAAGCATCACAAGTTTGTAAAAGAATAGCATTTGGCATAACTCAAATCGAAATCCAACTAAGCTACTGAAATGCAGTAAGTTTCAGAAGCTAAAAAGGGAGAATTATACATTATACTGAAGCAATGAATAGAATTAGACAAAATTGCAGGGAAGCGTTTTACAAAAGCTTTACTTCGGTGGTGGTAATAAAATAGAATACATAACTGACTGCACAGGTTGTACAGAATAGCACAAACATCATATTCTAAACAACCTAGGCTTGACAATGGAATCTTCTGGCAGTTTTTCAAAGATTAAACTTAGAAGCAGACAGACAAGCATATTCTTGGAAACATGATACTTCCCCACCTCAGCAATTAGCAATAAAATTACAGCATCACCATCATAGCAAATACCAAACAACTCAACTTACAACCTCTTCAACGACAAGCAACAGCATTGCTATTATAACTTGCAGTGACAGCTTAGTAGAGTAAGTCTACCTGTACGCAGAATCTGATGGTCGTAGCCATGAGACCATCATGCCACTCTAAGGTGAGTTTGTCTATGCCACCATAGAGTTCATCCATTGTGATAGCCTTAGGATTGAGCACATAGGTGTGTACTTTCTCATAGAAAGGGTCAGCATCCACTCCAAACTTGTCATGCATGTTGTCTAGAACCTTAGCTAACACCTACAAGGGAAAATTACAATATATTTTTATTTGCTAAACAACGAATTAAACAAATTGATCAAATGGTTTGAATACTTTTAAATGCAAACCTTTTGAAAGCAATGGATTAAGATTCCTGTGATATCCATAATTTGTGGCACTCTCATTTAAACACAGTAACAGCCACAAAACTAAGATTTAATTTGGTATTTTTAGCAAAAAGACATATTTGTGCTGAGAAAAACCGCTCACTCCTTGCTGAGCAACTACAGTAGTTTTTGTTACAAAATAACTCATTGAAATACTAGCTAAGGCCCAGGACCAGGACAGCACCTGTTGGGATAGGAAAAACTAAAAATACAAAGATCTTGCCAAGTCTTTGGCAAAGCAGGTGTGTTGGTTACTCAGTGACACTTGAGCTAGTTTCTATTTTCATCCTTTGGTATGAGTACCAGAGCCTATTCTAGTAGGCCATAAACCATGACATTATTTGGCATCTGAGCGAACCCTTACTTTAGATAGCAACCAATGAGAGAAATTCGCATATATCAGAGGATTTGTCTGCTCATGGATGTGTCTATGACACCATCCTCTTGCTTAATTAAGTTTTTTACAACCTGAGCCTACATTTGTTCAATTTTATTGGACGACTTAAGTAAGGGTTACTAGTGTGGTTATAAGTTAAATGTTCAAAAAACTAAAAACACCTGCATGAAAATAATACTTATTTTGTTATACCTGTACTAATCCAGTTTCACTATTTTGAGTTCAACTGCGCTGATGGTGAACTTTTTAAATACATCAGCAGCTGAAAATGTCTCTTATTAACAAGAAATCTAAAACTTTAGAGAGCTGTGGTAACATAGCTCAATCATGATTATCAACTAACATAGGCTCCATTCTTACCTCGTAGCAAGTTGTCTTTCCTCCGCCGGTTGGTCCGACCAACATCACACCGTGTCTCACGACGATCGTTTCAAAGAACTGGATGATCTTCTTAATGAGACAGAGCTCAGGCTGCAGGCCCTTATCTATCATAACTGAAACGATTTCTTCTTGCAGAGCTCCGTAATCATGTTCTGGGATGCTCACTCCAGGGAAGAGATCCTGAAGGATAGCCTGTAAGCACAATACCAGGTAAGTTTTAGTATGTAAGCAATAGAATAATAGTTGCCTGATGATGTTAGAAATGAGTAAGTCTTGCAATTGTGAGGCCAAGCGATGTGCTACATATGCATGCAATAGCATATGAACTTGGTGCATTCCCTTCTCAAGCATTCTGGGTATAACACATAGATGTAGCTTAAAAATGGAAACAGCAAGTTTGAACAACCAGCTAAAGATGCCTTCCTCCTGAATCATGTTGTTTCTCCGTGGACTTGTCAAGCTCCTAATTTACCTGCGACAGGCTATCTTTAAAGGGAACTGCAAGGAACATCCCTTAAGTAAATTAGGGCTACGAACAATCTCCTAAATCTTTGGACATTTGAAAATTTAGCTTAAAATCAAACCAACGACCTTTCCTATAAAAGTAAGCTCAGCATAGCTACTTCCTAGACAAAAAAGGAGAAGCATTTCTAAAAGCTTACCTGGAAGAGAATTGCATCATCAACAAGGAACTTAGGCAGGTTGCTGTCTCGCAGAGCTCTGATAAGCACGACATCCTCCGGTTTGTCTGGATTCTGTCTCTTTAGGGAACCAGCCATGACCAACACTGACTTTACAGCCCTCATTCCTGAAGGAAAAATGCAGATATAATCTGACACTCGTAGTCCAAATTATAGAACATTTAGCTACAACCACTAGGTTTCATGAGAAATTAAAAGTATTGTTTGTGGATGTACACATGGTGAGCAGAATTTGATACATTCATGACAGAATGAGGTGAATACATGAGAGAATGAGGCGAATACATGGCAGAATGGGGTAAATAAAGTCACCAGCATATACAACTGAAATCACTAAATTGTAGCTTGGGCTAGAACAACGTTGCACCATTGACAAAATGAATAAAATTTGACAATGATGTTATCATCTGTGTTTAACTACAGAACTGAAGTAAAAACATGCATTAAATAAAACCTAGAAAGTGTCATGGATAGAATGACACAATAATTATAGAACATCTTATCGCTCCAAACTGGCGTGAGTATTTAGGAAGTGATTTAGCAATGTCAAGGTCAGCTGTGTTGAAAAATGTTTTCTCAATTTAAAGCAGGATTACTCTGGTTCTTTGTGAAATTGTGTTCCTGTAAAATATCTTTGGTTTGAGCAAAAGACTTCACCCTTTTAATTACTAGTATTTCCAATATAACAACTGCACCCTGTCACTTCATTTATCCGCATACTACTAATAGGAGAAGACAACTTCACTGTATTGCGCTGAATATGTGACAATCCCTCAAAGATCGAATATGATGTCTGCTTGGCCTACAGCAAGCAGTGGCTGTGCCTGATTTTTAAGAACAATGTTGCATAAACAATGGCTCTGTGATCCTGGCTGAACATGTCTGAGTCCACGGGCAAGGGAACCATGCCGACTGGAGACATGCCTAGTTGCAGAGAGCTATTTAAATTTATATGTCACTCCGGTCACCACCGATGACCTTTTGAGAATTGAACCTGACCTTTAGTTTGCAGGTCAGATTCTCTGAACTACTACGCCATGACTGTTCCTTTACTGTAAGAGGGATTAGTGTGCGATGTACTGAGATTTCATACACATATGAGCAGACGTACCAAAGTCGTAGTGGTCCTGCTGTGAAAGCTGCTCGCTGCAGAGTTGGTACATCTGCGCCATCTTTTGAGCCAAACCCTTTGATGACTCAAATCCCTCTGAGTAGAGAATCACCTCAGCAATCAGCCTACAAGCACAAAAGGAACAGTTACAACCTACACAAAATCATGGGAGTGAGAAGATAACTTCTAATGACAAATGCTGTAACAATTTAGTTTATGAAGTTTGTAGTTATAGCAGAAGAGATCGTGACAAAACCGACGTTTATAGCGAGTCAACTTAAATACAAGGTGAAGACTAGAGTTGATTAATTATCTAAACTTTATAAACTACTTGGTATCATGTAGCTGACTCAATCAATGATTACTAAATAGTGCTCTTTATGGTAAAAATATCTAATCTTTATTCTAAGAGTCATGTCTATCCATTTCTCTGAAGCCACAGTAGAAAATTGGGAAAAAAAAACGATTACATTGTAGGAAATTTGAACTCGTGACTTCCAGGAGTAACATGGTAGACCGGTACTCAATGTCTGCACCAATCAACCGCCATGTATCATTCCAGAATGATTATGGAGATGCTTATTTGTTGCCCATCAGTCGGCACACCTGCTGATCTTTCAAAGCACACAAGACTGCCGGGTACTAGTACGGGTAATCATCCAATTGTTTCAAATGCTGATAAAAATAAAACTTATAAAGCTAGTAGTGAACTGACAGGCGTAGGCATGAGGTATCGTGCACACCCACAAACTTACCTATAATTGGGCACCATCATAGCTATGGGTCTAAACAGAGCCTGCAAATTATCAGGCAATTCAGTTCTACCAGCATAGCCTGGGTTCATCGTAATGAATGCAGCGCAGGTTGAGACAAGCTTGATCTCCCTTCCCTCAAACATGAATCTTGAAAGCTAAAATGAAAAACCAGTAGGAGCATAATAACAAAATCAACAGGTGCAATGATTTAGAAAAAAGATGGCAAAAGGAGCTATCGATCATTGCTTAGCCAACTAATGTTTATTCAGTCCAATTCTAAATTTCACAGCCACAAACGAAATTCCTTCAGACTTGTACAAGCACCTGCTCTCCTTATCACGCTATCAACTTTTCTAACTATAATAAATTTATGCAGAGATGGCAGTAACTGCCAATGAAAACAAACCTTTGCTGCCTTGGCATTCCTGATGGTGATAAGCTGTTGGGCAATGACTGACAGCACCTCAATATCAATTCTGTTGAACTCGTCAAAACAGCACCAAGCACCAGACTGCGCGAGTCCAGAGAAGAACTTGCCCATCATCTTATAGTCAAGGCCATCAGAGCAGTTGAACACCACACACTAAAGCGATACAGACACTGGCATGAACAGACGAATCCCACACTTTTTATTAGATAGCATGTATGATGCATAATCAAAGTTTTTATACAATCGAGACCATCAGAAAAGTTGAAAACAAAATACTAAAGCAGAATGAAGACAAGTATAATCAGATAAATATTATGTTATCCAAATATATGACACTTCATCAAAGTATTTTAAATTTTTTGAATGTCTGAGTCAGAAAAAAACTGTCTAACCGCTCTAGTAACACCCAATTAAGAAGCCCAATAGAATTGAAAGAAATTAGGCTAAGGTTGTATATATCTCAATTGAACAGAAGGAATGCTGTCATAGACACACACATGAGCAGACAATTTCTATGACATCCTTTCATTTTCCATTTATCTCAATAGTTGCTATCTAAAATACAGGTTCTCCCAGATTTCTAGTAATGCTATGATTTGTGGCCTACTAGAACAGACCCAAGTATTATAACTAGTCAAGGAATTAGAAATTAGCTCTCAAGTCTCCCTGAGTAACCAACACACCTGCTTAGCCAGAGACTTGGCAAGATCTTTTGTAGTTTCAGTTTTTCCAGTTCCAGCAGGTCCTGCTGGTGCTCCTCCAAGGTCGAGTTGTAGAGCCCCCATGAGACACAGATAACAGCGATCCTAGGTAGTGAATGTACCAATAAACAAAACAAATATATCGACAGCAACAAGCAATGTCATCAAGTGACTGATTGAAACAGTAAATGTTTTAAGTTATGTCCAAACTTTTATGTATATTTTATCATGTTATGAAATAACTCATGCATCAAATGTCCTAAGATTTGGTATTTATGTGCAAAAGACTCTGCTACATAACATAGGTGGTAAGAGAATCAAAGACAAGAGCTTTGTTTCACAGCAAATTTATTTCTAAAAGGAAACAGGCAACTCATGAGCTATTAACCAGACAACAATGTTTTAATTAGACACAATGTAGAAACTTTGCTAATGACAATCACAGATGAACGAAATTCATAATCAAGCTACAGCTAACACCAAGTAAGTATAACGCTGACAAGAATCCAAAGCCTATTCACAATTTAAGCAGCGTATAAAACTGAATACTTTAAACGAACTGATAGCCTACCGCTCACCGTCAGAGGGGTGATGACGAGACGGGGCGATGCGCCGAGGTACTCATATCCATAGACATAGACTGAATTAGACATTTTAACAACACAGTTGTCCATAGTGATGTCCCAGTAATATCGCAGCTGCTTCTGCCACTCAAAGCTGCTTACATCGTCCACCTGAACTCGCACCATCTCTGTGATCATATCTCTCGCGTGCACATCCAGCGTGATCAGCGCACCTATGATAGATCTCTCCAGCTTGGTGAGCTCACCTACAACAAGATACACACATTTAGAACAACTTATTACGTCAGATCTAGAAGAGCCAGACTGTAACAATCTGATTGGTGAATTCCATTTCAGTGTCAACTTCACCACAATTGACACTTTTTAAAAATGTTTACAATTTTACTTTTTTTGCTAAAATTTGTTTAGCAAGGTAATTGCTTACTAGGATATTTGGAAATGCTATTTTAAAAATTGTTGTGACTAAAATTCTAACTTTCACATTTGTTCAAAGAAAAAATGCATAAAATTGCCATTGAAATAAGTAAGTGTGCGGATTTAACAGTAACAATGCGAATTATAAGAGTGGCGATAATGTATTTGCTAACATATTCTGTCATTACAGCATGTACTATTAGATAAAACTCGTTTAACGTATCACAGAACAGCATGTTATGATTTATAGAGATTTTATACCAACACTAGAAGTGATCAATTTAACACAAGTAGCCAATCATATGCAAGTAAGTAACATGCAAGCGAGGCACCCCTTAATCCATGATGTTCGCTGCAGAAACTCATACAAAAACCTTTCCACATACAACCTGGCAAGCTTTGAAAATTCCCACAATTCTCCCGCAGCAACCAAAACCATACGCAGACAGATGTTCACTGACCTCTAACCAATGCTGCAAGTTCATTGAGTTCTTTGAAAGACTTCTGCTCAAAGTCTCTCATACCCTGCAGTCTGTCATCATTAGACTCGAGTATCTCAGTGACATCTCTGCACCACATGATCTGTGCTACGGTCAGCGTCACCTAGCAACAGAATACATGTCTCAACATCGCTCTAGTGGTGCTTGATGAGAAGAACAGAACGGATGAGGTCAAAAATACTTCAATAAGCGAACTGGTAAATGTCCGAAACTGCTGTCCTAGAGACTAGTGTTTTTTAAAATTATTTGTGTTACTTTGATTATGTTTTTGGCCAGAAAACGTAACTCTCTACCAAGAAATACCATGGTGCTCATTTAGGTACCTGTGAAGCGTTGACAGTAACCCACTCTGTCCTTGGTCTTCTCTCAAAATCAGTTATGGCAGCTTTAGTCAACTTCCTGAGATTAGTGAACATGCCCTCCTCTACCTTGCCAAGCCACTCCTCCACGTTCCCTAAACAGAACACAATAAATGTCAATATTCGTGATTACTGTAAAAATCAGCAACCAATATGATTGGATTTTTATGACTAAGATATAACCATGTAATATACCCCAGCATCAGACCACTTGTAGATGTCTATGGTACAATGCATTCATAATGGAAGCTAATACTGAAACTACAAACATATAGTTTGACAGATAGTTGTGGTTACCCATGAAAACATAGTCATGCTAAAGGAAAGCTACCTGGTCTCTGTACCTTATTGGAAATGAAAACCCACCCCAAAACATTCATCCAGTTGCAGGATGCATTTAGAACACTCAAACGTATTTCGTGACTGCAGTTGCAATCTTAACCATAGTAAAAGATGTGTCTGTTCAGCTGTCTTAAGACACGGTTAGAGGTAAGAAAAACATACTTTAAACAGGATTCAAACTCATGACCTTTGGCTTGGTAGACTGGCATAGTACCACCTGCGCTAATCAACCGCCTTGTGAACATAAAAGATAAGCAGCGATGCATCCATTTTCAATAAACGCAGAGAATTACTTTCTATCATTTGGTATTGTTTATTAACCTTGAGCATAAAACTAATAGGGTTGTCATGTTAATTATTAGCATTTACTACTGCAATAAATAAAGTTATGAAGTTCCTTTAATACACAACAGCGCTATTCTAAGGTTCTAAAGCTAGATTAAATGTTTCCTCATTTTGCGTAGAAGATGTTTCACTGCATCCACCGGACACAAGTCGCAACTGCTGAATAATTATAAAGAAATAACATGTATTAGTACTGTACTAACTATGTCTAGCCCATAAAGAGAAACTTGCATGCATAGAATTCTATGCATGCAATTTTTCGTGCATAGAATTCCCGGGTAACTATTCTAGCAGTGACTGACAACCCTAAGGATTTTTTGTATTGTGTAGCAAAATTTTTTTCTAATCTAGAACAGAGGTAGGAGGGTAGCAGTGATGGCCCATAGTAGAACTATATAAAGGTTTAAAGATTCACCGTGATTCAAACTACAAAATTTCTATTTTTAAATTTTGTTACAATCTGAGTTTTTTCATAAAAAGTACCAATTTTCACATTCCACCATTTCTACAATTTTATCTTGATAAACAAAAGCTATAGTTTTAATTTGAACAATAGAATGACTATATTTACAAAATAAAATCTGAAAATCAGACTTGATAAAACCACCAAAAGATTTGGACAAATCTGAGATTGTACCCGCCATTGTTGATTTAGATTGTCAAGGGGTGAGTCATAAAATATGAGTCATAGAAGATCAATCTAAAAGGACAAGCTAACGAGAATAAGGTAAATCAGTCAACAGAAAAGCTATTTGACCCACCTCTGGCCTTGAGGCCTTTACCAAGTGAGACCTTCTCGTTCTCTGGAGAGAGCATAGAGAGGATGTCAGTTGTGTACTCTATCGGCCTTCCATCCTCACCGCTACCCTCGGCTATTCCAAACTCAAGCTTGGCTATGGCGTCAAAGCATTTCCTGAGATGGGGCTGGACAGCCAATGGGTTTCTAGTTTGCGCCAGGATCTCAAGCAACTCATCGTTAGAGAGGAAGTAAAACCTGGAAGGAAAAAACTTAGACTTAAAATTTGACACCAAATGAGTGATATAATTTTCCACAAATAAAACAAAGCATTCTGGCATGACTTTTTGCAGTAGGGCCTTTGAAATTTTTTTATTCCAAAACTCAAAAGTGATAATGAAAACAAAGTGTATGCGTTTGTCTTCAATATCACGTGTGTCAAAAAGTGAACGTTAAGACACAAAAGTTATGCCTATTATTATTATTTGAGCATAAACCTGTGTAGTCACTTTAAATTGGCGTGTTAAAAGTTTAGTGTGTCAAATTTTAAATTGAATAAATGAATTTTTATTCATATTCTAATTGCTGTGTTTAAAATAAGTGAGGCTTGTTTTAGATATTTGTCACATGAATTTGAATCAAAAAATCAAAAAAGATGATGCATTCAAACTTTAGTTTTTATAGAAGAACGAATTTTGGTTAAAACAATATTTTTACTTGACTAAAACTTTAATGGTTTCCTGACTTGCTACTGTCAGCATTTAGCTATCACTGCTTTAACTAGTGAAACAAGTATTTGAACAATACCAGAGTTGTCCCTCACCTAGGGAAGATAACTCTCTTGGACTCCAAGTAGGCTTCAAGGCACTTTTGAATTTGGTCCAGGAGAGCATTGTTATTCTGGAATGTCTCCAGTAGGCCTGGTTGGGTGGCTGCCCTCAAAGCAAGAGGCACCTAAGTACAGAGAAATCTAAATGAAATAACAGTGTAAGTATGCAGATATGTTTTAGCTCCCTGACAACCACAGAATTCCATAGAATTAAATGCAGAGAGAGTAGGCTTCAGACATGCGAGCTTGCTTCAGTTTGAAAATAACTCTATCACATGCACATTCCACTTTAATCACAAGACGGCGAGTTGTAACAAACTGCTGACCTTGTTAACCTTCCTCATGATGTCCTTATAGGACCTGTCTACTGTCATAAACATCTTTGACTCTGCAGGCAGCTGCCTCTGTATATCTGGAGCTGAGAAGATAGACTCGAGGTAAAGCCAGTTTCTCTGACACGTCAACCACTCATCCTAAAATGACAGAAATAATCTTCTTTAGTTAATTACCCAGTCCATCTCTGTTCAAATTAGTCCACACCGATGTGACACCCACTAACAAGTGGTCATAATGCATCTGAAGTTAGGTGATATTATTAACTGGTGCACTGAATTAACTTCAATGAAGCTGGGCTTTGATTAATTTAACAAAGGACTGGGATTAAGTTAAACAATTAAAATTAAATAAATAGCTAAAAATTAAGCATGTGAAATGAGAATATAAAATAAATTGTATTAGTTTAATGAGTTAGTAAAGTGTGTTAAATAACTAAACTTTATATTTAAATATAATTAAAATATGAATGAGGTCAAGTCTAAGTATTTAGGTCAAATGGAATTTAATTAAACATAATTATTTTAAATGGAAAATCATTAGTTTAATATAATACTCGATTACATTAAATAGCTTTACATTTGTTATATTACAGTGCAAATTAATTATATAAATGTAAATATTTAAATTTAAAAATTGATCTAATTCGATGTACTACCAAGGTGAATTAAGTATCTTGCTCAATTACTTACCAGAGTTTTGCCAAAGAGCTCAAGAGATCGCTGCCATTCCTCTACCTTTGGTTTAATTGGGCCAACGTGTCTTGAGCTAGCGATGGTGGCAATATTTATATTGCTGTCATCAAGGAGCTGCTGAATGTCATCTGTACCACCGAGAATATATATGTCTTTGCTGTCTTTGTGAGGTAGTACAGGAAACTCTGTTGACTTCCAGGAATCTTCAACCTATAAGCAAATGCAATACTCTAATAGTACACACAGTTGCAATAGGGTGTCACATGTCAAAATTAAAAGTAATAGAAAAGCCACTGATAGAAGTGACATTTTACATTTCAATACTGACATGTATTTGTTTATAGCACGAGCACATGCAGATAGATGTCAAATGCCAGAACTGGGAATGATAGAGATGTAACTCTAATGACAGGCTTAATAACTGTGCTTCCATGCTTTGAATAAGTTTGGAGTTGCTTCCACTCCGAATCATAGAATTGCTAAAATCCAAACGCATTCCACACCATTTCACTTCACTAGATTAGTGAGAGTAATTCGATGTGAGAGTAATATTCGACATCGATCATTTTTGCATATGCTCTCCTCAGTGGAGGTAAAAAATCTCAGCATTACGATCAGGCATTCTGGCTTAGTTAGTGCAACTAGTCGATTACACAGGATTTGAATAGTGACAGTGACCCAAGAGCGAGTCCACTTTAATCAATTTTGTTTTGAAGGTCACATCGCAAATTTTTGAGAGATCTATATAGTGCAACTTTGAATCATTGAAACAGTAGGGTGTGAATTCGTCAGAAGCTGGCAACCCCAAATCCGTTCAAAGCATGGAAACAGTGATTATTACCTAACTTATTGGCCATTTGTGACATGTGTCAATCACAGTTAAGCTAAACAGGTTCTTTTAAAAACAAGACTGGTAATAGAATGGTAATGTTTTTACAAAACTCCTTATAAACTCTGAGGGAGGAAAAAGTGATAGGTGGATGTGTACAAAAATGACAGCAATATAATTAGGATCCCTCGTCTCTAGACATCTTCTACAACGCACCTGCTAGATATGTCAAAACAGTGCTACAACGAAACACAGCATAGATAGTTGACAAGTGGAGAATGGATAGAAACAATTATGTTTCTCACCTTTTTAAGGATTGCCTCAAGACTAGCCTCACTGCTCGCCCTGCCGGAGACTTCCTGGATGGCCTCGATGTGCTGAAATGCATCGAGCTCCACAAGCTTTCCAAGCGTCATTGGCTCTTCTGGTGTGAAATGGAAACCGATGATCTCTTCTATGACCTCCCAGTGGCGGGGCTTCAGAGTTGGGTTTCGGAGGTCAAATATCATAGGCAGCTATATAAAAACAAGATCAGTATATCAACTGCCAAATATCCATGTAAATACATTTACAGCATATTTGGTTTTTAAATGACTGGGTTAGGTACAAGAAAATATATGAACAATTCATCTCAAAACTACAGTACGGGTGGCAACAACTTCTGGTCACTAAATCAAACTCTGACTTATCAGCCTCACGCAGACCAGTTGTGAAATTTTGCAAGCCATTGAAAAAATAGTCATCTACCAAGAGCTTGAGTCTTTCTTTAAACAAATCTGGCATGTCAGATGTTCTACAATGTCATCCCAAAATGGTTCAAACTTTAAAAGTTCTTTGCGAAAAGAATATTTCTTCATCAATCTTCATACTTTTACTATACCTGTTCTCTGAGGCTCTCAACTCTCTCCTTAAGCTGAGGTACGAGACCGTTGGGTGGGAGCCCCTTTTCGAGTTGAGACACGGCCTTAGCGTACTTGACAGTCTGTGCATTGAGGTGCTCGACGTCAAGTGATTCGAAAGGAGCCACAGTCCATTCACTGATCATGCTGTCCCACTCGTCTATGCTCGACCATAGCAGCTGCTTCAGTTTCATCTCCGCTGCTGTCTCCTCCAGGGCATCAAACTTGGTTACCTCAACCTGCAAAGAGCCAAGTAGCGATCTAATGATTGGCCGATTTACCATTATTATGGACCACTGAGGTCTGAGATTAAAAATAACTTTTCCAGTAAAAATGAGAGAGCATCACACCTCCAGTTATCAACCGCAGGGTCCAATTATGTTGTTGGATAAAAAACAGATTACAGGATAGCTGTTTCAGCACATTTTAGCTCCAGTTTAAAAGGTTGACTGCAAAACTCAAAATGTAACAACTAACTAAAATTAAAAAAAGTCCCGGAGCAATCGCACAGTAATATAAAACAGAAAGACAAAAGTAAAAAATGGAGTTGTCATGACCTGATATGAAAGGTCAACTAAATTGCCTCTTTATGTTTTCAGCCTGAAGATTTGAAGTGAATGCATGACACCTTGAAGTAGATGACAGAAATAAAAAAATTCTTCAAAAACATTTCACCTACTTTATCTAGTCTGCTCATATTTTAATATTTCTTTAACAACACTTTCCCTCTACGATAGCAATAGTCTACTAAAGATTTATATGGAACACAATAAGATTCTTAATTGATACAACCAATATTAATAACTTCTGCTTTGTTATTGTGTCTGTGTGTTTTTCCGTTTAACCTCTAGGCGTTTCTACATTTTTATGGCGAATTTCATCCAAACTTTACATGCATATGCTTCATGCCTTCCGCTAATGGCTAAAATATTTGGTTTCAAAACTCCATGCGGCTCCTGAGAAACAGCCTCTTACACCCCTATCTGTGAGCTATCTGAATAAAAATGAGCGAAACCTCATGCTTACTGCTAGTATGTAACATGTGCATAAATTTATTATATATAATCTAAATTGGAACCACTAATTCAACTGGTATAGCCAACACAGATCTCTAAACTCTGTCAGACGTAATGCCTATAATGATGTTAGATTATCATCACCGATGTCAGGTAAGTACACAAACCTGTTGCCTCAGTTGCCATGGCTACATGAAAACGCAAACATATAACTGACCTTGAAATTCTTCTGGTATGACTTGTAAGTGAATGCTCTCTTCTCCAATTCGTCTATTCTCTCGGCTAGTCTAGCCAGAAGGGCCTTGACCTTCAATGGCTCAGCGTGGGCATCAAGTACCATTGGGTTTTGTGCCTCCTGCTTAACCTGCAAATTATACCATTTCTCAGCATAATAACATCTGGTAGCATAAGAGGTGGTCTGATTGTGACCAGAATAGCAAATCAAGCACTTTTTTACCAAATTGAGTGGGATGTCTGCTTTGCTTAAAGCAAACAGAGGCTGTGTGCATTTTTATGAGTATTGTCGCACAGACATTGGTGCGGTTATCGTGGCTGGACATGTCTGAATCCAGTAGCAAGGAAACCTTGACCACTGGAGACCCGCCCAGTTGTAGAGAGTGATTTAAGGTTGGATGTTATTATTGTCACCATCAGTGGCCTTTTTGGGATTTGAACCCCAACCTGTTGTTCACAAATTGGACATTTTAAATCACGACTGCTCTTTTGCACTATTATAAATACCATAGATATAGTAAACCCTGCAAATGTAGGGTTTACTATATCTATTATAAATACCATCATTTTTGTAGAATACTTAAAACTGCTATATTATTTTATTGAATATTCAGACTCACCTCCTTTACTTCTCGAGACAGCTCAGCGATGTCTTTGTCGAGTCTCACACAGAACTTGTCCACATTGCCGTCTCTCTCCGCCAGTGACTTATCAATCGCATTCTTCACCCTCGTAATAGATGGCCCGAGACTCTGGTAGACAGCAATATCTTCGGGTGGGGTCGGTACCTCATACAACTCAATGAGTTCATAAAGGGCCTTGACTACGTCAGCCTCTTTCTCAAGAGGATCGATCTAAAGATGAAGAACATATTCATAACAATAATGTGAGAAAATAGGTAGACAAATAACTTTGGGCTGTAATGCGATCATGGTGGTGTCAGTGTAATGCGATCATGGTGGTGTCAGTGTAATGCGATCATGGTGGTGTCAGTGTAATGCGATCATGGTGGTGTCAGTCAATTTCACGTAATGTAAAAAAACTTCAGCATAAAATGGGAGAGGAAAAAATCAAGCAGTATAACTACTATACACTGGTAGAACTAGTATGTCTGGCATGTTTCACACCCTTTAATCAAATCACTAGGAATAATTAAGCTTCCTTTAATAGACCTAACACTGACCAAGGGCTTCTTTCAGCGGGAGGTCTTGGTAGTCCCTAAACAACCCATAGCGGGATTTGAACCAGTGACCTACCACTTAGCAGACCATAGCGCTAACCACTACACCACAGGTGAAATGGCTTCTGCCATAAATTTATCAGGCAATGATATCTCTGCTTTACCACAGCTTGACGCGATGTCATCAAACAATCGACTGAAACTAGAATCCTTGAGATTGCCGTGATCAACCCCGTTTTCAAGGCTGCTCTTGATATCCAGGAGAGCTACACATTAACTATTTAGTAGAAAATATGACAACACTTTTACATTCTTTTGGCATCATTGTAATGTTTTAGATGAAAAATTTAGGGTTTGAATCGAGGTTTCATCACCTAGAAAGTGTCCTTTATGTAATGCTTAACTAGCATTCAAATTATTGCAGCAAAAATTCATAGCCTTTTAGTCAAAGTTTGGAAGGATTTCATTAACATTTTACAGAAATCACGAGATGAAAAGACCTTAGCTATCAGACATCAACACAATTCAGCTAAACATTCCTATAATCAAGGCATCACACTAAGAGCTTTTGAAGGAATAAACAGAATGTAGAAATATGCGTGTATAACAGAGCTTCCCAATTAGGGGCAAGATTTTTTTACAACTAGTCACAATGTACCAGCAAGTCCAAATAGGAAAAAGTCACAATGCTGCGTATATATTAAACTCACCAACAAATAATGAAGTTTCGATCTCGGTTTGCAGGGAAGAGACAGGCGAAAAGTCAAAGATCATAAAGCGAGCCATTTTTAATATGTTGCTGCTGGGTGAAAACATTAGACTCTTCTTAGAATGACCTTATAACATATTGTTTTCATATATTACGAATGTGTCTCTATTTCATTATATTTTGATCCTTTTTTGTTTTATTCTAAACAAGGGAGTGTGAAATTGGCCTCATCAGTAGGAGGGGGTTCAGTGATGAAAATGAATAGGGAATCACTGGGGTGAAACATGCCCTTAACCCATCTTATTGAGAATTCCCTTCACTACTTACCCTCTCCTGTATCTCCTCGAGGAAGTTGAGGCTCTCCACGTACTCCAGTGTGTTTGTCGGTTCAAACTCAAGTTTAAACTCTGCATTCTGAAGCTCGTTGATTAGTCGGTCGACGTGAGACCTTGAGAGCATCGGCAGCATGTCATTATAACACTGCAAGACAAGAGCTCAGGATAAAAGAGTGGGCCGACAACTGTGATAACGCAAGACAACATCAAAGTTCATTAGCCGCTGTAACACAATTAGATGGGAATTTAGACTGCAAAAAATTATTCACCATAGCGCTGTAAGATCAGAGTAAACCATAAAAGGGACAAGGACTTAGATTCTAGGATTACCATAACCTGAAAACTTAGACTAGCAGAGAAACATGTTATTATAGCGCAGTAAGACCACGATTACAATGTGTTACAACAGTACAGGACGGAGACTTGGGCTATTGTGACAACACGCCGCTACAGCGATACCAGACATGTACAGGCTGTTAGATGCAGCGTGTGATAGGATAAATCAAGTATATATAACATGCGTTAGGAATAAAATAATAATCTAGAATTCCCTACAAAATTGTTTCGAGCTCGTCAAGTGACAATTGGTGAGTCATTTAATAAATGACTAAGCACATATAAGGACAAACAAGCATGTGCATTTAAATCTATATATTAATCTCAGTGTTTGTTTTTTTGTCTTTTTATTAAACCCTGTGTCCAGTTATAGCGATTAAACCCGGTGTCCAGTTATAGCGATTAAACCCTGTGTCCAGTTATAGCGATTAAACCCTGTGTCCAGTTATAGCTATTGAACACTGTGTCCAGTTATAGCGATTAAACCCTGTGTCCAGTTATAGCGATTAAACCCTGTGTCCAGTTATAGCGATTAAACCCTGTGTCCAGTTATAGCGATTAATTAAACCCTGTGTCCAGTTATAGCGATTAAACCCTGTGTCCAGTTCTAGCGATTAAAATCTAGCAATGAATAATCCACACATCACTGGGTTTGATTTCGGAACCTCCAGATCTGGAGGCGGTAAACTTAACCATTCAGCTACATAGATTACAGTCGATTCATTGGGCAAATAGTCATTACATTGGTTAAGATAGTCACACTTAGAGTGCTTGCGGTTAATAACTAGCACTGTTGACCGTTATGTGTAATGATTGGTAAGCTGGCCCAAAACATAGGTATTGTTTTAGTAAAGATTATAGTAAAGATCTAGTTTTCCAAGTAAATTACATAAATTCATCAGGTTATTTTTCTAATACCCGTGCAACACAGGGCATCCGGCTAAGTATATATATAAATTTCAGTGTCTGTTTGTCTAGTTATAGCGATAAAGTTTAAGGAATGAAAAATCTACTTTGTACCGGATTTGAACTCGGCACCTCCAGTTTTGGTGAGCTTACCCATTAGATGACGCGCCCAACTGAGCCACTTTGAAAATCACAATCAGAGTATACAAACAAACTATAAATTTCCTGGATGTGTAACCCTAAATTTGAAAGGCAATAGCCACAAACCATACATAAAACCAGACAGTACCATCTTTTATGTCCACATAATCCATGTACGAGAATATATAACTGGAGAACTGCTTAAAGTTTTAATATGATGATTATCAATTCACAATATTGAGTAAGCTATCTGTAGCACTGTCTAACAAAAATCTAAACAAAGTTCATTAGCTTTTACTGAATCTGAGAAAATAACCTCAAAGATACGGCCACACGTAACGATTTTATTGTTGGTTCTGACCCATATCACGAAATGAATGATAAACACAGAATTATTCGGCTGAAATTCACAGAATTGCCAGAGCTGCGCATGCACACCGAAATCGTCGAGGAAACGCTTTTAATTGGCTAAACAAATTATTAGAGAGAACTATTCTAGCAACTTTTGATATTTTAGATATTTGATACTTTAGATAAAAATACTAACGCGATTTGTTTTAGTAAATAGGATGCTACTGACTTGATTGCGCTGAAGATGGCAACTTTTTTACAATGCAACTTTTGCTGCTAAAAAAATATTATTATTTTTTTAAAATGATTTGTAGCCATGCTGTCTAAACGATGCAGAACCAACAATAGCGCAACCAAGTCTGTTGCATCGTATTTACTATGGCAAATTGTGTTAGTATTTTTCTTGTGTGTCGTGCTATGTGTTTTGGACTATATAAATTATGAAAGCTACTAGAATCGCGCTTGCTAATAATTTGTATAGCCAATTAAAAGCGTTTCACTGACGGTTTTGATGTGCATGCACACCTCTGACAATTCTATAACTTTCGGCCGAATACTTCTGTGTTTTTCAAGAATTTTGCAATTTATGTCAGAACCAATGATAAATTTAATACATGTGGCCGTACCTTAGGTAAGCATTAGCTGCACTGGTACATGTTGAGACATACACAACCAGCGTTGGCTAACTTCTATGAATTGGATTGGACAATATTCTAACTTGAAAAAATCTGATTGGATCAGGTACTTACGTCGAGACATCTGATTGGATTAGGCATAAGGAGATTCTTCATGTCAGTGGCATCCACCATGAGCATCCCAATGTGTCTAATTTCATGGATAGCGACAGCCATGGCATGCTGGCGGTGGAGGCGATCAAGAGCTTCTTGGAAGAAGCTTGGATCTGCAACAAACATATTGAAGTGATACGTGATGTAAACCAGTACACTATTTCTCTTTATCACAAAGGAAATGCCAACACTTATAACATACACTCAGCGAGCTCTCTTTCTTCTGAACGGATAAGTTCGAGGTCAGTTGTTTCATTCTCCTTGTAGAAGTCTCTGTGAGGCTCGAATGTGTCTGCATACTGATTGGATGCATTGAAGGCAGCAGTCAGCGCCTCCTGCAAAAAGAACGCCATAAAATTTATTTCTCAATGATAACATAACTCCAAAACATTCTTCACATGGGTCAGTATTCTTAGCAGCTCCAGCTAAACATGACAGAAAAAAATAGTGGAATCTTTAATAAATGAACCATGGAAATGGAGAAAACTTTAACAAAAAAAGAACTATGGTAACACTCTGTCAATGCCATGCTCTATATATTTTAACATTTTTGTCACGCCTTTTTGCTGAACATACAAGAACGGCTGAAGGAGTCAGATTTATGTTACATAAAAAATCCAATTCGCTGAAAGTTTTGATTCAATGGAAATTTGCAGAAATCCTGAGTCAACGCAACACCCACTCTGATATTGTGAATGATCTTCTGTAAATGCCTGTCATCATCAAACATGGCTGATAGCTGAGGACCGTCGCCGCATGTCTTCTCTTCAAATTTATTGTTTATGATTGGTCGAGTGAAGGCATCAAAGTACTCATCAGGTACCAGGTTTTGCACACTCAGCACAGCATCCTGTAACAAGTACCACGTAAATACTGGTATGCTAAAACATGGCAGGGTCAGAGTTGCGAGCAATTTTCAATGTATTCCATTATTTCTAATATGTAGGTGGATAAAAAATGGTAAAATTTATTGCACGCTTTAGATTCAGACTCTGCTAAAATCTTGATTGTGATATCAACCCAGCCCTACAAAAATCTCATATAATCAGCTGAAGACACTTGTGATATCAACCCAGCCCTACAAAAATCTCATATAATCAGCTGAAGACACTTGTGATATCAACCTAGCCCTACAAAAGTCTCATATAATCAGCTGAAGACACTTGGATATCAACCCAGTCCTACAAAAATCTCATATAATCAGCTGAAGACACTTGTGATATCAACCAGCCCTACAAAAATCTCATATAATCTGCTGAAGACACTTGTGATATCAACCCAGCTCCTCCAAAAGTCTCATATAATCAGCTGAAGACACTGTGGTATCAACCCAGCCCTACAAAGTCTCATATAATCAGCTGAAGACACTGTGATATTAACCCAGCCCTACAAAGTCTCATATAATCAACTGAAGACACTGTGATATCAACCCAGCCCTACAAAGTCTCATATAATAAGCTGAAAACACTTGTGATATCAATCCAGCCCTACAAAGTCTCACATAATCAGCTGAAGACTCTGTGATATAAACCCAGCCCTGCAAAGTCTCATATAATCAGCTGAAGACACTGTGATATCAATCCAGCCCTAAAAGAGTATAATACAATCACCCAGTAACTTTTGAACATTGTCTGGGATCTAACCTGAAACTGCTTGATCACTTCAGCCGTTTTATCTTGAAACTCTTCCTCATCTGGTAGGAAGGTGAGCTGAGCCGTGTCAAGGACAAACTCTGTAATGAACATAGGTGGCAACTTTGGTACTTCCTCTTCCTCCTCTCCAAGAGCAGCCTACAGCAAACAATTAATGTCTTCATATGGCGTCTATGATACGTATAATGCATAATAGAACACAACAATATAATGTCTATTATATGCCTAATACGGTATACTCTAGAAGACCACATTATGATGTCTATTACATATGCCTAATATATTATATTGATGGGGTCTATGATATGTCTGATACATAATGAAAGACCACATCATGCAGTCTATGATACGACTAACACAAGTTCGCAATATACGACACATTATAATTCTTTGCATTCTTTGAATATAAGGTAGAGATGGGAATATAAAGTAGGAGTCTACTTGCAGCAGCAATAACGAGACCAGAAATAATATTATAAAATAGACACAGAAATTACAGAGACAATGAGCAAGTCTCAGTCTAAACCTTGTGCACCCAAAAACCGGGTTGCTCCTTGTTGGGTTCACAAGATTTGACTATGAAGCCTTTGAAATGAAAGAG